>NC_050448.1:129832455-130179955 GCF_903995425.1 Onychomys torridus | reverse complement strand
TAAAAATTCTTATATCTTTATTTTCACTTTTAATCACTTTAAATAGGTTTATTTGTTCTGTAGATTGGGAGGATAGTTTTGACTTTTCAGATTTAAGGTTACAAATTCTTTTTCTTGTGTCCTTTTTCTGCCTTTTGATGAACTATTTTCATGCAGTTTAGTTTTCTGACACAGGTACTGGGTGTTCCTTTGTGTTTTGTTTTGTTGAGATATGGTCTCAATCTATAAATGTATGACAGTCCTCCCGTCTCAAGATCCAGAGTGCTGGGCTTAGAGGCCCAAGCCATCATGCCCAACAAGATTTTGAATTTCCTTTTTAGTTGCTGTATCTCTGTGAGTCTCAGTTTCATGGACATGGGCTCAAATAGTGATACCACTGTTGTACACTCTTAATTCTAACATGTTAATTAGGTTCCTATGAACTGTGTTTCTTAACTAAATTAACTAAGTGATTTGAGGGTTTCTGTGAGTCTGTGTTATGAAAACTATAGGCGTGTTCTTTATCAGTAAAATTTTAAATGTGCATTGCTCCCTAGCAACCTCAGGAAATACACAAGCATCATCTGAAATATCTAGTCTTTATTCATGGATGTGCTGACTACTAGCCTCCTACTAAACATGATACAGTATGACCATCCTGATTTGGCAGGGCCACTAGCCTGGAGGCATGAGATGCAGGGCAGGGTGAGGACAGCTGCAGAGCCATTGAAACACAGCCCAGGAGCTGGCTGCCATGATCATCAGCACTGACTACGTCAAGAGCTTGCCTCTACACTGTCCCTTTGGGCTTCAGTATCTGAGATATTTTCCCAGACTCCCCCAGAGAGCATCCTGAATGAGTTGCTAAAAGAAACCATCAGACCAGTTCAGAACCACTGTGTAACAGGATGCAAAACTCCACATGATTTTCTCAGACTAGAAAATTATAATCTTGTAGTGAACTAAAGAACAAGATTGTTGTGGGATATTTGTATACTGTGTGAAAATGTATTGCTGTAATTGATATAATAAAAAGCTGAATGGCCAATAGCTAGGCAGGAGGTATAGGTGGGACTTCTTGGCACAGAGAAAGGAAGTAGGAGGAGATAATCAAGGCATAGGGAGGTGCCAATGAGACATGGAGGCAGTCAGACATATAGAATGAAAGGTAAAAAAATACTAGGCAAAATGTAGATTAATATAAATGGGTTCATTTAAGTTATAAGAGTTAGTGGGACAAACCTAAGCTATAGGCCAAGCTTTCATAATTAAAAATAAGTCTCTGTGTCATTATTTGGGAGCTGGCTGGTGGGACAGAGAAAGACTCATTACATATGGCACCCAAAATGGGGCTTGAATCCATGGCCCTGAGGTTAAGAGAGTCTCAGGCTCTACTGCCTGAGCTAGGTGCAATAGAAAAGGACTCATTACACAAAATGGTTAATGAGCGGTGGCAGGGCTTCCCAAGTGGAAGAAGGCACAGACTGCAACAAGAGGGAGTATACCTATTGCTGTAACATCACAGCAAAGGCCCACTACTAAAAAAAGATCTAAAAATTACAATATTGTCCAGAGAGATGTTTTAGGTCCTTTCTGAGCCTAAAGCAGTCCCTGAGGATGATGGCTTCTGCTTTGGTTTTCAAATACATTTCAAAGCATTGCTGAAGCCTGCACGTTTCAGGTTCAGGGCTTGGCCAAGGAGCTTGAAAACTTAAAACTAAAGAACCCTAGTAAGATCCAAGACACAGCAGGAAAACATTCTAAGAAGAATTCATGTCCCCTGCAATTGCAGGGAATCTGTTTTCCTGTCCAGAAAGATTGGGAAATGATCTGGCTTGGTAGAAGAGCTGGCTGTCACTAGCGGGTTTTCCCCGGCTTGGTCCTGGAGGAGACACTGCAGGGTAACAGGATATCTTTCTTATACTCTAAGAGATAGCCGACTCCCTTCCTGGTCTGCCAAGAGCCAGATCCCAGCCTCCACCTAAGTTGACACATTGTTTAATCATTGCCTGTTCTCATCTGAAAATGTGGACTGCGGATATGACCAACTGCACAGACTCTGGGAGTAATGGAACCAAACTACAGTTGCTACTATTATTTTGCTATGGCATTGTTGGTTTTTTGTTTCTTTACAATTTTAGCCTCCTAGAAAATTAATAGAAATGAAAAGTTACTTTGTGGCAAGTTTTCTATGCAATGTATCTAATGAACGCTAACATTGTACCAGGCAATTTATTGTCACTACATTTGTTTCTTAAATATATTTGAAGGCAAGTCCTTTCACCTTTGTTTTATAGACAGTGAAAGTGGGGGTCAGAGGACTTAAATAATTTAACTGTGAGTGCACAGTTGCCAATTTGCTTTATAGGACCCATAACCCACCCACCATTAGTATAAAACGGCCCCAGCTATTTCTGCCAGTGTGAATGATGATACTGGCTGTTGGACATAATGCTGGAAAGAAGGCTGGGCTGGTGCACAGTCTGTGGGCGTGATGGTACTGAGGTACCGCTCCTCGCTGGCTGTAATTTTCTAAATTGCTGCAAAGGGAGTTGGGCTGGTCTAAGTGCCTGTGTCCCTGGCATCTGTGTCATGGCTTCCTTATCTGAAAAACAGAAATTGTAGCCCTCCTTGCCCTGGAAATTTGGAGGACGAGTTGTTTTTTTTAAAGATTTACTTATTTATTGTATATACAGAAGAGGGCGCCAGATCTCATTACAAATGGTTGTGAGCCACCATGTGGGTGCTGGGAATTGAACTCAGGACCTCTGGAAGAGCAGTCGTTGCTCTTAACCTCTGAGCCATCTCTCCAGCCTAAGAGTTGTTTTTTTTTAAGTGTGTTCTATTTATTGATTGTTGCATGACAATCCACCAAAGCAAAGCTTCCAGCACTAGCTATAATCTGTTTTTATAATGAGTTCGAGGTTTGGTAAGGCCCAGGAGGTGTGTTTCACTTAGGATCTCTCATTCTTGATAACCTGTAGCCCAGGCTGGACTTGAACCTGCCTCAGCCTCCCAAGTAAGTGCTAGGGTATGTGTGAGTGATCATGCCCAGCTGCTCCAATCTTTATGTGAACTTGTGGTCCTAGTTTCCTGGATAGTCAAAGAAACTTTGCAGCATGAAATAAATTTAACAAGAGACACAAACATAAAAACTGACACCAGATGAAATTAATACTTAAAGGAAAAGTTAATTTTTTAAAAATATGACTGGTGTCTCAATGGACCACACTACAGCTTCCACGATAAGACTCTTCTACTCTTCTTTATTTGTTTTATTTTGTTTTGTTTGTTTTGTTTTGGATTTAGTTTTTCTTTTGAATTTGATTTTGTTTGGCGGGTGAGGTTGCAAGAGCAGAGAGAGGAACAGGCACAGGAAAGTAGGATCCAAATTCATGATGTGGAATCCACAAAAGTACAATAAAACATTTTAGAAAAGTACAACTGCTTCTAATAAGCATCCTCAGTATAGTTTGTGTTTATAAACTATTTAATACAGTGTTTACTGTATTTTATAAACATGTCAAAAAGGAACTGAAGGAAATAGAAAAGTCTTTTGAAAAAACATTTAAATATGACCGCAAAAAATTAAAACTAAATATAAATGCAAAAGCCTATCTTTAAAAGAGCAAAGAAGAAAAGGAGAGAGGCGTGAACACCAGTGCATGTCATCTGACTTCCAGAAACTTCGAAGATGGGTGAGAGAGGGCACAAAGAAAAGGTTAAAATGCTAAAGAATTTACCGGCACCAAAGGCCAATGTTTCCCCAGGAGGAAGTAACTGATTGTCCAGAAAAATACATTTTCATAAACCATTTATATTTCTGTGAAATTTCAAATGAAGAATAAATAAAGACCCTGAACATGTTTAGAGAAAAAACAAAATCTAGAAAAGACACGAGCAAAGACAGGAGTCAGCGCTCTCTCCAGCAACATCACCGGCTCAGAGAAACCAGACAGGGCCTTATGAAAAGGAATCCAGATAATTCAAGTCTCAGAGGAAAAGTCTCCCGCTATTAGAAATCCTTTACCGTCCCCAAAATGGTGAATGTTGGACCAGAACATAGAGACTTCAGATCCGATTTCCAGCACTTGCTTCTTGTGTGCTGATCCTAAGAGGGTGAAGGCTTGTGGAGAAACAGGAAAGAAAACCAAGGATGCCATTGTCTTTCTCCAGGAGAGGAGATGTGTCTGGAACTTCCAGGAAGAGCGTGAAGCCTGGAGACTTCTACACAGTTGGATCATGGTCCCAGGTAAGCAGCAAACAAGAAAACTGAGCTCAGAGGAGCTGAGATGAAACAGTGCAAGAAGAGACAGATAAGGGACCCTCCTTCCCGCTGCGTGTGCTGGAAGCTGAAATCGTCCATTTCTTGGATCTACAAAGCCTGTCCAGCCAACATTCACAAACTTCCCAAGTCCAAGTGGTCCCAGCATCACATGCAATCCCAGAACTCATCACGTCAGAGATCTTTGGCTCAGGAAAATGACATTGACAGAATGCCAACGTTTAGATTACAGTAGAGTCCAGGAAGTAGTGTGTCCTCTTCAGGCTGGAAAACGTGGAGTTTCCAGACTGAGAGGAAGTGGAATCTACATGTAATCAATTGTATCTGAACCGTTTGGTGAAGACTTTCTCTTCTGGTTTTTAATGGCTTGCCTGATAGAACTTTGAGTCCTTCAGAGGTCACAGGACAGAGTTTATAACCAAAGACCAGAAAGGATCTAAAACATGCCTGCCTCACAATATAACCTTGAGATCTCAGTTCGGTGAAACTGATGGATTAGAAAGTACAACAGAAAACCTAAGTTCCCAAAGACAGTTCTTTATTAACCTAAATGTTACCTTCTTGATTAGCTTTGTGGTCTTTTGATTTTTAAAAAAAAAATGTGCAGAGTTCTGTTTTGTAGCCCTAAGCCACAAAGCCCTTTCCAACACCTGCAACTCTGAGTACCTATGCCTGCTCCACATTGCATTTCTTTTTCTTTTTGATTTTTCTCCTATGTTTTAAGTACAGAGAACATCCCCAGCACTGGGGCATTTCCAAACTGCAGCTTTCACCCTCCCCTTTGATGTTCAAGCAACTTCTGTCTAGTGCTCACTGGATGGCAGACACCATTGGCTGATGGGAACCCACGGTCACCCCAGGCCAACACTAAGGTCAGTTTTTCAATACCAAGGGACTCATCTCACTATTCCAAGATGCCATTTCCTATCCCTGAAATGACCTAAGTACTAAGCACCCTCTTGATTATTAATGACCTAGGACTCATCAGTCCTCCAGACTCATTATAAATTTATCCAAACTAAGGTACTTGCCCTCATTCAACAAATCCCACAAATCCAGAGCCAGTTGGAATAAAAGTAAAATATCAATTCCACATTCTTATAAATATTCAGAGTCTCATATTTTCTTCTACAGTTCGTCTTATTAATGTCAGCCTTCGTAATTTATTGACCATGTAAAAATATTTTAGCATGGAAGGCGAAGAAAATGAGTGAGGATAAATCACAAAAGGCTCTTGCACAGGCCATGGTACTGTTCACAAGACCTTGTTTCTAGTTTTGCATCCAAGTGCCAGTGGAGACAAATTGGTCAGCAGTCCATCCTGGGAGCAATTCAAAAGCTCATTTACGTACTCCAAGGACGTTCCAGTGTTGCCAAAGGCCGCCAACGCACACTTGGTGACCTCAGGAAAATACAATACTTTAGAAAGGCTTCAGACCCTAAAATTCATCATCTAATTTCCTCTATCTTCTTTCCACGGGGTAGAAACATCTGTCAACACATGTGCCTTTGGCCTATTATTCTTCCTAATGTGGTTATTGAGGTCGACTCTCTATCCCAAAAGAGGAAAGTTATTCAGAAACATATGCAGGCCCCATGGGGTAGCACAAAATATGCAAGGGTTAAAGTCATCTCTGTCCCCACCACAACCCCCATGAATCTACCTAGAGGGGAAACTAGGGATTGTTTTAAACAACATGACTTTTCCCATAATCCTATATATTAGGAATTAACATTGTAAAAGTTTACTTTATTTATTTATTTCTCTCACAGAACAACATATGTTACGCTTCCATTTGAAAGCAATCTAGAAAAGGGGCCTGCATGTGAATGCAATCGGCTGGGAGTTCACATTTCCCCCAGACAAAATTGTGAGCAAAACACATGTTTTTCCATCTAAGCTAGAAGATGGAAAATTGTGCATTATTTTTGAGGCTTTGGTGGCATGCCATTTAAAATCAATGCATATTTCTTCATGCACATTTTCACAAACGTCAATGCTGATACACCCACCGGGTCTGATGCGTTCAGTCCCTCAGCACCTGAAGAGGTTGTACTCATGAAAATATTTTGCCCCATAACTTTTCAATTTGCTCCAGAGAATTCTAACTCTTTTTGACTAGTGATAAGTGAGAAACAGAACTTTCTATCTTTGTTTCCTATTGTAGGGGTAAGGTTTTGTTTTAAACATTTTATTTCTAACTCTGTGTCTATGTGTGTGTACATTCATGTGAGCATGGATGAATCACAGAGACCTGAAGAGGGCAACAGATCCCCAGGAACTAGAGTTACAGGCAGCTGTGAGCCCCCTGACTTGGGTGCTGGGAACCAAATTCAGGTCCTCTGTGAGGGCAGTAAGTGCTTCTTAACTGCTCAGCCATCTATCCAGCCCCAGATAAAATTTTTGTATAAGTACTCTTGATCTTGGTAGACCAAAAGCAGTTGCTTTACTCACTGTTATCAAAACCACTCAGCACTCACATTTATAGGGACAGAGGTCAGCCTGCTACAAGCTGATAATGCTGGGTATGGGTACTACTTAGCTACAAATAAATCATAAGATTTTTTTTCAGGAAAAAAAAACAAAAAAAACCATATCTTTAGGAGGGGAAAATACAGCTTTTCTAAAGATTCTGTTTTTTGGTTTTTTTTTTTTTTTTTTTTTTTAAGTGAGTGGGGGGTTGTGGGCTGTGTTATACATATTGGAGAGTAAAGTTACCAGGAAGCTGATCAGACCCCTGATTAGAAATGAGAGAGAAAGGACATGCCCCATGAGAGATCTGTTCAGTCTGAGGAGTGGCAGGATGCCAGCAATGGATGTGTGCAGAAAGGCATTCCTCCGTGTATGGAGAACAGTCCACATAAGCTGGCTGCAGGCATCCGAGGCACACAGAGCTCTGCCTTTCTATATTTCAAATCAGTGATTGGTTTTTAAAGAGATGCACAGCACAACCCACTGAACTAAGAAAATAAGTACCTTGAAACATAATGCCTGAGGCAGGCTCAGCAGTTTACAAAGTGCTAACTTTTGAAATCCAGAGCAAAATGTATTCTGTAACATGCCATCGGAATCAATGTGCCTTTATGCAGCCCTTTCAAATTATCATTTCTCATGCCATGTGCTAATGGCAGATGTAATCTTTCGAGATGACAACTTACACACACACACACACACACACACACACACACACACGCACACATGCACGCACAGGGGGGAGGGTTCGAGGTGTGGGGAAGTTATATCTGAGCTGTAGTCTCAGGAGTAAAGCCTCTCTATACAAAATTTGCCGGTATCTCCTCCCTCTCAGCTTCACATTAGAGGCCCACATGAGCTTGGTCTCAATTGCAAATGAGCACAGTACACACAAACTAGGAAAGCAAATGGACCTTCCCTCTCCACTCATTCTCAGTGAAAGGAGACACTGAACGAATAAGCTTCACCAGCGATCAGAAGAAACTCAGTACTGGACCCACCTGGAGAAGCTCCGCCACCATGTTTTCTTCTGGAGTTTCAGAGCAGAGTGAAGTTGGTAGTATGCTAGTGTGTCAAGTTATAAAAATCAATTTTAGTACTTCATATGTATTCCCAGGAGAAAAAGTATCTCTTCATTAATTTATAAAATGGTTCCTCTGCAAAATTAACAAGGTTGAGGAGATGGATCAGTGGTTAAAGCTGGGTGCAGTGGTACACATCTGTTATCTTTCTGTCCCCGTGGTGAGGTGGAGGCTGAGATAGGAGAACCCCCAAAAGCTTGAGGGAGCTGGCATTCAGAGTGGGAAACAGGAAACTCTGTGTCAAACATGGTGGAAGGTGATGAGCTGACACCCAGGTTGTCCTCTGACCCCCACACCTGCACTGTGACAGATATGTTTACATGCATGTGAGTTTGTAGACGTTATGCACATATATACATTGTATACACTCAAAGATAATGAATAGAAAAAAATTGTGCCTGTTGATGGTTATTAATCTGGGAGGGGGTAAGGACATGCAGAGTGGGTCTAGAAGGTGTTAGGGCAGGAGGGGCTGCGTGAATATAGTCAAAATGCATTGTATACATTGTATACATGTATGAAAGTTTTTAAAGTTAACAAAAGTATATTATTTTAAAATGCAAACAAGAAAAGGGAAAATGTATAACAACCAAAAGACTAACTGATTCAGATTTTTGCTGGAATGAGTCACGTGGTTTACTTGCGGATAATTATTAATATTAATAATCACACTTGAACAGAATTACCACAGCACACAGTGTGTCTATCCTCGCTAGCGGTCAGTGAGGACCACAGCCCCACTCCCTGCTCAGCCCTGTCCCCTGCAGAGGCAAGCTGATGTTGAGCAAAATCTCCACCATTAGGGGCTCAGAGACCATCCCTTCCTGGAACCCAAACCCTGCATCTGAGAAGCTGTGGACACCCCTGTCCATCCCTGCCAAGTTCCCCTGAACTAAGGAGGGTGGCTTGGTGTAAAGAAGGCGGTAATCATCCATGGAGGAGGAGAAGGACTCAGGACCTAGGAACCGAGCCTGCTGTACATGTGATTCTGGCAGAAGTACCATGGCTGTGGCACTGGAATGCTCATGCTCTTCACATTGAAATACAAAAATAAACAGATTGCCTGGAACTCCTCCAGTGCCCTCTCCCTTTGCCTGCTCTCCAGTTCCCAGAGCTTACAACCCGGCGCTCTCAGTCCCAAATGTGATTTCCCTGCTAAGTGCTTGCAGAGACCAGGTGAGGGATGTGATGCAGGGGCATGCAGTGATCATGTCTCTCAAGCGTTGGGAAAGACACGATGATATTGGTTACTGCAGCTCCACGGGGAAATCAGCCATTTCCAAAGGAGAACCAGTCTCCCAAAGAAACCTAGCTAGGCACAAGAAGGGAGAGCCATGAGGGAACCTTCTGGTGTCCAGTCACAGGTGTCAAGAATGAAGAGCATCTGGAAGAATCCTAAGGATGGGGTGGATGATGAAGGTCACTACTTATTTCATAAGGAATTTTTTTAATGTTTCAATACTTTATTCATTTTATTTTCAGTGATGTTAATTACAGCATTGGAAGTGGAGTTAATTTCACACAAAATAAAGGAGTTTATAATGGGCCCATTAAACTGCTAGAAAATAGAGTTGTAAGGCTACAACAGAAGTTGGTTTAGATTCCTGGTGCTGTTATGGTGTGACCACAATCACCTGTCCCAGCTCAGAGATGGAGATCCCAGAAGCTATTTCATACTCTGGTGTAATGGCAGAAAAAAGAATAGGAAGGGAGGGAAGGAGGGAGGGAGGGAGGGATGAGAAAGGGAAGGAAAGAAAAAGAAAGCCACACCATACCACACCACAAGAAAGGATTAAGTCTTGAATGACTGGCTCCATCATGCTCACCCTCTCTACCATAGAATGGCACAAAAGGAATAACTAACCACACCCTGAAGACTGTTCTTATAAAACAGGTGACTGGTGGGCTACAATGGGAACAGGGCATGGAGTTCTGTCTAAAAACATTCCTTTCACGTAGGTGTGTGCATGCTTCTCAGCAGTTAAGATTATCACACCAAGGTTTGATGCTCAGAAAGTCACAGCTGTATCTGTGGACTCCACACAGATTTACAAAGGGCCCACACATTCCCAGCTTCCACTTACAGCCTGACATCTCCAGAGAGGCTCCTCCCCAACCCACATCTACCCTGGAATTGGGTTTTTTCTTTACCTCTGAAATGGTAATACCTTAAAGCCCAGTCTTCCTTAGTCTGGTGATCTAACATGACCTTTATCAATTCTTACATCCCCAGCACACAACATTAAAAGTCACACTAAATTCTCAAAGTAGCTATGTTGCAAAATAGTTTAAAATGAACCATTGTACAATGTTCATTTATGCTTGGAATTCCAGGCCACACCAAGTTTGTGGCCACCCGCATTGATGTGCTCGCATTGATCACTCAGAGCTCAGAATGTCAGTTTAATGCCCAACTCTAGGGTCTGCGTGTTCCCTGACCTGATGAGGCTGGAGACCAAGCGTGGGGTCGACTTGACTGCAATTCCAAAGCAAGTGTTACTGTTTTCTGTTGTCCAGGCAAGATAGACAGCGGTCCCCACCTCCTTGTTCACCTTTTGGTTAATGGAGCCACCAGACTCTGTCCTGTCATTCATGTCAGTATGAAGCTGGAATTAAGCCATCTTATAGCCAACTGCAAAGTTGCTCTGGGCCACTTGGGACTTCAAGGTTTCAAAATTCATCTGGTCATCAGCCAGCGCTCATGGTCCAGCACCAGAGGGCCCAGAGATGTCAAAGTCCACATACAGCCCCAGTTGATACGCTCCCCTCTTGCACCCTGTTTTGATTTTGGTATTTCTCCCAGGGTTAAGTCAGAAGGGTGAATCAAAGGTCAGTTTCAGTCTGCATGCAAGCTGGTCTTCCACAGTGAGCTTGGTGCCCAGGGTGTTGTCTGTATTGCACTTGTCTGGACATACCAGGCCATACTTGGTCCACTGTACTTGGTCTCTGGGCTGCAGTTTACATTGGTGAGTTCCGAGTTGGCTGGGCCTTAGCTGGTAAATTCCAATCCATTCTCAGACTTTATTTCCAAATCAAGTTTTATTAAGTCAAATCTGTAGCTGTTGGTAAAGACATCCCTGGTAGTCTTGCCAAGACCAGCATGTGTGGAAGGCATAGCTGTCTTCTCAGATGCAAGGATGGAGGGATCAGAGGCAGCTATGGTGGGTGCTGCAGAGAAAAGGATGGGAGTGTCATAGGTAATCCTAACACCAACGTCATGAAATACTGCTCTTAATGTCCCATTACATTGAAGCTACAAAGAATATCTGTAAAAAGTTAGGATCCAGGGGTTGGGGATTTAGCTCAGTGGTAGAGCGCTTGCCTAGCCAAGCACAAGGCCCTGGGTTCGGTCATCAGCTCTGGGGAAAAAAAAAAAGAAAGAAAAAAGAAAAAAAAGTTAGGATCCATTTGTAGTCTTTTATTTGCATCTTTTCATAGTTAAGTTTGTGCAGGAAGTACTTCCATGTTGACAGGCCATTTAGATTCCACTCCACTCTTTTTCCTAGGCTTTAAATGTACTCTCACAATTGCTCACAAATTGCTTGCAAAGTATTTTGGAAGTAATAGTTGAAATTCATTTAGCATTTCCTCTGCACTATGTGAGGGTTTTATTATGTAACTTAATCTTTCATAAAGTTTACATCCGTTTTTCCTATCTTACCAGCATCAATGGAAATAATAGAGTGGCAATTGATTTAAAAGTTATTGTGTTATTGCAAATCCTCTGGGATGAGCATTGTTCTAAACACTTTCCACACACAGACCAACTCTATGAAATGAGGACTATTGTCCTGCACGATTCACACATGGAACATTTGGCGAACAGTGCTGAAGTCCTTTGTCTCAAATCATGCAGTTAACAGAGGTCAAAACTCAATCTGTTGACTCTCAGTGCCTACCATTTCAACCTATGTAGCATGTCCTTACAGTGCAGAAGTTCAGACACAGAAAGGGCAGTAACCCATCGAAAGGAACTGTCGGTGAGAACCCACTCCCACAGGGGCTGCTCTGCTTGTCTTTGTTTTCTCTCTACTTCCTCCAGTTGCTTTTCTAAGGAGTGTTTCTTCAGTACCAAGATTCTAGCATGAGGCACACATGCTAGCTGCATTCTGAACTCTCACCAAGCCCCACCCCCTGCCGACTCCCCCCCCCCCCCCCCCCCCGTGTACCTGTATAGACAAGCGACATTTTAACCCAAGGCTTTCCTTTGGAGTCACACTGGCAGACTGGGGCTGGAGAGTCAAGGTCAAGTAATACTTTGAAAGGTGTAAATAGTGAAAATAAAACTGACACTTGGAGTTAGGAAAAAGGAATACAGCTTGAAATGTAAGCTTAATTTCACTAATGGGACAATGAAGTCTTGATTTAGGATTTCTGTTTCCTAAGTTGGCTAAACAATTGAGTGTACATCCTACTTGGCTTATCCAACTGTGGATTTCCAGTGGTTTCCTTCAGGTAGGAAACGTGAATGCACAGAGCCGTGGAAACAGCAACCTGTTCATGGACAGATCAGCAGTCCCCTGTCTTTACTCCTGAACATCACACCAGTTTGTATTTCTCTGATGACATTGTTAAGTGAGACTGGCAGGCCACACACTGCATCACTTATGTTCCATGCTTTGGATTGAACCCACACATCATCCTTTGCCCCTAGAACTGTGTTCTACAATTTTGTTCATTGTTTACAGCCCTTGAAATGATGATTACTTTGGGGAATGGAGAGATGGTTCAGTGGTTAAGAGCACCTGTTGATCTTTCAGAGGACCCAGGTTCATTTTCCAGCACCCACATGGTGGCTCCTAACCACCCATAACTTCAGTTCCAGAGGACCTGAACTCTTCTGAGCACAGGCACACACATACATGCAGGCAAAATGCTCATATACAGGAAATAGATTAAATCTGAAAAGTAAAATAAGTAAAAATAAAACTCCAAAGGGTTTGTTATGGGTGAGGATCAAGTTCTGTTTTTCTGTATACTCAAATCCCAGTGTCCCAGCACCTTTTGTTGCTATCTCCAGTGTATTTATTATTTTTGATATCTTGGTCAGGTGTGGAGAAGTAAGAGCTGTGAAACACTGTCCTCTGGACATGACATGGCTGCTGTTCTCACAGAAGCTGTGACTGCCTACACAAGGCCAGAACAGAATCATGATAGTTAAAATGCCATCAAGGATCTGGAGGGGCTCCTGGTGACCCACACCTCGCTGAAGAGCTATTGGCAGTCAGCAAGGGAGGAAAAGTCACTTATATTTGGGGATGTGGCTATGGCAGGAGTCTACTCTCTACCCACACATGCAATGGGCAGCACTAATTGGCCTCGGTGCATTTAGTAATTTTAAAAGTATATGAAGTTAAGTGGGGGCTGTGTTGAGAGGGTTCTGGGGAAGTTGGAGAAGGGGAGTAAATATCATCAAGACTTACTACACATATGAATTTTTCATAAATTTCATACATATGAAATTTTCAAGAATAAATTTGAAATATTTTTAAAACCCTGATGATCATATTTTCAATGCAAGGTAAAAAATTTTAATGCAAGCAAACAATTACTTTTCAACCCTTTCATTTTGTTTTCTGTTGTGTGCTGAAGTGAAATGTAGATGTTCCCTTCTGAGACCCTGCTGCCATGGTCACCACCCTGGCTAGACTACAGCACCCAGCCCTCAAAAGCTGCATTTGATTTCAGTTCACCAGGTCTTACTAAGTCCAGATAGTCATATTTGAGAAGTTGTATTTCATGTCTGTCTGTTGTTGGAACTCCACATTCTTACCGTCCTATCTGCAGTTTCCAGTGAGAGGCTCAGAGTGGGTGTCATGTGTGTGAGGCCGTTGGGAGAGGAGAGAGAGAAAACGAGAATGAATCCCCAGGATAGCCAGCCGTTCCTCTGTCTACAATGGGGTCACAGACTCATAAATTCATTTAAGTTGAAAAAGACGTGGAACACTGTTACTTAATCTACCAAGAGTAAGATGATTTTGGGGTGATGGCCTGTGGCGAACAAGACGTCATCACTCTTTATTACAAGGTTGGGTGACCTGAGTCTGCACCTCACACATCACAAACCTAGAGCAAAACCAAATGTTAAAACTTGAACAACAGCCTCAATTGAACATGTATCATGTTTGCACTACTGTAAAGGGAAATATGTAGCCAAGGCTATCATAGTCAGGACCATGTGTATCTGAAAAGGCCAGATGCTTCTCCCTAGATGGTGTGTGTACAGCCTATTCCCTGTGCACTTATGGGCAGCCACTTCTGCAGGATTATCTAGAACAAACATTGTATTTGAATCATATGTGGGACTACCACAGCTGCATTACATTGTAACTATTTGTATATATACTTATATTCCTCTCTGATTTAGGAGGTCCTAAGGGTAGAGATCAATGTCTCAAGTGGCTGGATCCTGCATGGCCTGTAGGCTTTGTACACAGTAGATTTTGAAATGTGTGTTAAATAACTGAGAGGAATTTGCTACTTGAAATTGGACATGGCTGGAGGAAAACCCCAGATAATATGAGTTTACACGAGATAGGTGGGTACATTTCTCTTGTATCAAAATATTACATGGAATTATTATTGTGATAATTTTTAAAAAGCAAAACTAGCTATCCTCACTCATACTGTAATCACGGTACTCAGGCATCTGATTTAGGTGCATTTCAAAGTGGAGAGGGAATTGTGGCTGCTTCTATTGAGACACTTTTGGCCTTGAAGCACTAACATGATTTTAGAGTTTTTGTTTTGCCTGAGTACTGATGTGGTTTGTGGGGGTGTTTGTATATGTGTGGGTAGGTGTAGAGGCCTGAGGCTGACATCCACAGTCTCTTTCAGCCACTTCCCATCTAAATTATTTGAAGCAAGATCTCTCAGTTGAACTGAAAGCTCACACACATATATATAAAACTATATATATAAATATATACATATAAAAATATATATATATAAATATATATATATATAAATATATATATAAATATATATATAGTCTAGCTAGCTAGTTGGTTCCAGGGACAATTCCTACCCTGTGTGTCCTGTTTCTAAGCATAGGCTTCCAAGCCCACACAACATTTACATGGGTAACTAGAGATACAAACTCTAGTCCCTAGACTTGAGCAGCAAGCATTTGATCCACCAAGGCATCTCCCTAGCCCCCAAATGTGTATGCTTTTGAGGACATGAGTTCCTAGTGCTTTAATTGAACAGATTGCATTTTGTACCTTCTTTTATTGAATTTCATCATTTTTACATTTATTTATCTATGTGTGTGCATGTATACATGTGGAAATGTGCATGACATGGTGTACATGTGAAGATCTTGTAGTAGTCTCTTCTCTCCGACCATGTGGGTCCTTCAAGCACCCTCACCTGCAGAGCCATCTTGCTGGCCACAGAGTTCACAACCCTTAACACTTCCTGCCATAGCAGCAAAAGAAAGAGAAATTCAAATGGAAAGAAAATTTTAACAGAACAGCACCTCTCGAAAGTGAAGATCTCAGGAACACTGTAGAGGAAGGGACTGGGTGCTACTGTGGCAGAGACCTGGCCGAAGGCCACTGCCAATCTCTAATGGAAGTTTTAACTTGTCCTTGAGCCAGAAAGTTCACACCAGAGAACTTGTTCTGCAGATAGGATCCAATTTGTGCAAAATTATTCATAGGCAAATTTACAGAGTTGGTGTTTCTGGTAAAAGCAAAAGCCTGGGTCAGAAAGCCACTGGAGAAGTACAATGAAGAGACCAAGCCCCTGATGGAATGGTTCAGTGTCCCCGTTAAATGAAAGGAGCAGACCACAGAGAACACATCTAATCACTCGTGTTTAAAATATTTTTGTGGCCATGCATTGATGCCATGTGGGGAAGGTACATGCAAATATGCATATTTTCTATATCTACATATTCATATGTGAGTAGAGCATCATGAAAGAATAAAAACTGAAACCCTAACAAGCTGGTTAACTTCAGAGCCGGAGGTAGGCTTGATTTCACCCAATGTCCCCTATTACCATATCAATTGTCTTCTTACCCATTCAAAACTAACTAAACAAAGCAAAATGGGAGCACATTTTGTGTCCTATCTGCTGTGGAAAACAAGTAATTCTGCTGAACTTTAATTTGCGTGACTAAATGACAAGACAAAACATGGCTCCCAGACCAAAATGAAAAGAAGGCTAACTGAGATACAGGCAGGAATTCCTGAAGGCCTTCAAGAAACTAGGAGCCAGTATAACTTAAAATTGTGACTGTAGTCATAAAATCAAGTCAACACCATAAACAGGACAACTGAATTGGTAGCAATGCAGAAATGTTCAGAAGCATGGAAGACAGGCCAAGGAAGTGTCCCCAACAGCCAGGAAAAGGGCAGGCTGGGAAAAGACAAAAGGTAAGTCAGTCCCTGGTTAACAGAGAACTACGACATGATGTGTGACAGAATGGCATTCCCGAGGAATCACCCCGGACAATGTGTGATTGGTACATTCCCTCACCTCTACACAGCGACAGTGGTGAAACAGATCAATACACGGCGGCGTAAAGAAGCCTGTTCTCAGGTCAGGCTGGTGGGTCGTCACTAAGAAGTGCATGAAAAGGAGGTGGTGCCAATCCCACACAACAGTTTGAGAGCCTGACGTAAACATGGCAAACCAGCCTGGTGTGGGGCCCAGCCCCAGACGGTGATCACGATGGGGCACCATCTGCACCATGCATGCGTCGACAGCTGTTGTCATGAGGCCCTCTTTCCCAGGGCCCCATCTACAAGATCAAACACGTGGGGCCTGGGAAGGCGGGTCAGGCTTACACTGCTGTCACTGCAACCTCTCCTTCTGTGGTAAGAGAAATGGGTTATCTTTTCTGAGCGGCCTCAGAGGGCCCTTCCCTGCAAGTGCATCCACAGTCACAGCTCAGTGCTGGCCACGTGAGCCAAGCGCTGGAGAGTAGGAGCCGGTCTAGCCTAAGATCCCGCTCGGTACATAGCGCAAAGCTGTCACTCCTTTCTATCCTGCTTTCACACCTAAGAGCTGGGGCTAGCCCTGCAGAACGGCTCTAAGAACAAGTAACGTGTGCAAAATGTCCAACAAATGTCCTCACGTGTACCAAACACTTGAGTGACAGTTCTTTTTCCCTATTCATCTGAACCAGACATTTATATGCACTCTTCAGTTTCAGAAAAATGTGGGTGAGTATGAAAGCAACGGAAAACATTTATATGTATTTTTCAGTAAGGTCCAGCATTGGCTCCTCCTGCCTGGGCGATTGGTGGATGACCCGTGTCTCTATGTGGAGTTAGCACTTCCTTCTGTCCCAGCCCCATTAGTGTTAATGGTGGTTAGACCTGCAGAAAGAGCCCCCTCTGAGGAGCAGTTTCAATGACTGAATACTAAGAATATACCAGAAAGTTCTACAGAATGAGGACCTCCCTGCCCTCCTGATGCTTGCCTTTCATGTTACTGAACTCAGGACAAGGAAGTTGAGGTAGGTCACCAGGAGCTGAGTGGGGTTGGAGAAATGGCCATAGGGCAGCAGGTCTGTCAGACAGAAACTCTAGAAACTCTGCCTCACAAAAGCATGAATTTCCTACCATCACCACATGCTTACGGTCAGTTATAACTGTGAGATCTATGCCACGTGTTTACCACAATTAAGTACAGAAAAATATGCAAAATTATAGTTTTTAAAAGAAATGCAGCCGGGCGGTGGTGGCACATGCCTTTAATCCCAGCACTCAGGAGGCAGAGGCAGGCGGATCTTTGTGAGTTCAAGGCCAGCCTGATCTACTGAGCGAGATCCAGGAAAGGCACAAAGCTACACAGAGAAACCCTGTCTCAAAACAAAACAAAACAAAACAAAAAACACAAACAAACCAAAAAGAAAAAAAAAAAGAAAAAAGAAATGCTTACGTGTTTACTTCATACTCTGTCCTGAGTAGCCTCAGTGTTTTGGCAGCAAGAACTTAGGAAACTGTCAGAATAAAATTCAGAAAATCTGTACATAACTGGTTTGAATTTAGCAGCAGAAAGCTAGGCTCAAAAGCTTTGGGCTCACTATTGCCCAGGAATGCCTCTTGGGCTTTCTTCCTTTGTCCCTGTGCATATCTACTTTGGAACTTATTTGCTGATGCTCCAAGGCCAGAGCATCTACATAAAAAGCACCCACTTACAGCAGCATGCACTATCGTGGCCTCAGACCCACCACCAGGGCTACCCTGGGCAGATCACAGGGAGAAAGACAACGGTTATATTTGACTTTCTACAAGAGCAGTCTTGTGCCGGATTCTCCACTCAGGGTGGCAAATGCTGAGTAGCAAAACTGTTCTCTAACTTATGTTAAAAGATCGGACGACTGCTTATGAGGAAATATCACCTGGAGACATCACTGGCTACCTAACTATACCTGTAAGCGCCATTTGTCAAGAATGCATCCACTCTCCTGCAGTGTCCCAGGGTATGGGGTGGGGGTGCAAACTCAGAAACTGGGAAAAAATTAAGATGGCTGTCAAATCCCTAGCTGGCCTAACATCTGAGGAGTGGAGCACAAAGACGCTCAAAACTCAGGTAAGCTCACGAAGCTTCCCTGGTGAGTCTTATTCTTTTAAACCAACCCTCCCTCCCTCCCTCCCTCCCTCCCTCCCTCCCTCCCTCCTTCCCTCCCTCCCTCCCTCCCTCCCTCCCTCCTGTCCTTCTTCCTTCCTGCTTACCATCCTTCTTTCTTCCCTCCTCCCCCTTTCCCTCCCTCTCTCCTCTCTCTAGATTAGTAGTTTAAAAAGAGAGAACAAGTGTGCTTTTACTTGGGCATTTCAAAATGCCACTTTGGCTTCTGAAAGTTTAAGAAAGTCTCATGCCTAGTCCAGGCAAGTCACACAAGGGACAGAGATGATGGGGTGCAGTGACCTCACTGCAGGGGCCTGAGGTGACATTGAAACTGTGGAGCCAGCAGCAAAGGTATGTTATTAAAGATCTGGATCAGGATGAGGCATCAGAAGAGACAAAGCAAGACAGATGTGTAAACAGTGTGCGTGGACAGGTCCTTATCTAAATGTAGAAACCCTTTGGGCTTGGAGCAAGCAGCAGGCAGAGGCTCAAACAGCTCTGCTGTGAATAAGGAAAGGCAAGAGCTGGGGGCACAGGCCAGGGAGTGGCAGGTTTGGTGGCAGGAAAAAGTAGATGTTCTTTTGTAATGGCTCTCTCTCTCTCTCTCTCTCTCTCTCTCTCTCTCTCTCTCTCTCTCTCTGTGTGTGTGTGTGTGTGTGTGTGTGTGTGTGTGTGTGTGTGTGTGTTGGGTGCACATGTGTGGTACAGACATCAAGGACATCCTCAGATACTGTTCACAAGAACCTTCTACTTTTGGCTTGACAGTGGTATTTGTTCTGATTGGCGGGAAACTTCTCCAAGTAGGCCATGAGAGCTGAGCAGTAAGCTCTAGGGATCCCCGTTCAGCCCCCACCCCATCTTACCACCACTATGATTACAAGTGTGCACCTCTGTGCCTGGCTATTGATATTGGGGGTTGAACTGGCTTGCAAGGCAAATCTTTGCGAACTATACCACCTCCCCAGCCTCTGAGTGACATTTTAAATAAAGTTATGACACCAAAGAGGTAAGGCTGAAGGTTTGAAGCAAAACTAGAGAGCAAGAGAGGAGGGAGTTGTATTGAAAGATGGCACGACACATGAATTCTTCAGATCACCAGTCACTCCACTGCCATTGAAGATCCAGCAAGACAGACAGAGAGGTTAGGCTTTTGAATAAGTCTGGGGAATAGCAAGAGAAGCAAAGAATGAACTCTGTATCCATGTTTGTCTTTCTAGAAGCATTCCAGAAATAAAACATAATGAAGAAATGGTTATGGGGCAGGGTTTGGTGACAGTAACACCTTTAAAATACTTTTTAAGACCACCAATAAATGGACACTGTCCAGAGCAACCAACTTCTACAACTGTAGACCACATAAGCAGATGTGTAAGCATATATGTATGCAGGTGTGTAAGCAGGCATATGAACAGGTGTGTAAGCAGGTATGTAAACACATGTTCTCAGGCTGCTCCTCCCAGAGTGCCCACATGTGCACATCCATGTGGCAGATAAGAAATTGACAGGCATTTATAGGTGTCCCCATGACCTCAGCAGGTGTTCCTGGTCCTGAATATGTGTCCCCACTCCTTAAGTGTTTCCTGTGCCCTCTGCAGGTGTTCTGTGTCCTCTACAGGTTCTTCTGTCCATTTTCAGGTTCCCCTGTCCCTCTGTTGGTTTCCCACATATACTGCAGGTGTCCTTGGTCCTCTGCAGGTATCCTATGTGGTTGGCAGGGGTCTTGTTTGATAGACGTTCCCATTCCCTCATTAGATGGTGCCACAGGGAAACCCATGACATTTGTTCCCAATCCCTGGCATTGAACTCCTATGAAGCAGGTGAAGTCTACTGAGAGTTTGGTTGGGCTTTTTCTATTATTAGTGAGAGAGCTTGCTGTGTATGGATCTGGTCAATTTAAATTTGCCCTTTTTTTTAACAATGTAGAACACTGTTTGTGTAGTCACCTGTCCATGTTGTCCATGTCACATAATTGTTGGAACAGAAATGCTCATAGTGTTCTTTAGACCTTTTTCTACAAACTCCATCTAGCCACTCACTCCAGATTTCTATAGTTCAGCCCTCTCCTTTTCTCTCCAGTCAAGCTAAGATCCATAGTTCTGTTCTTCAGAAAGACCTTTTCTCTGCTGCTTTTGTATGCTCTTTTCCACCTCCTGCCTTATTCCGTGGATTTCCCTCACGGTGGCTGCTTTTGATCTACCTTTCTCTATGTTGCCCAGTGTTTAGGGTGGAGTTTTAGGTTATTGATGGAGCCTGTCTTCTTCAGCACGCGCTGTTACAGGTACACATCCTCCTGCAAGCTTGTTTTAGGCCTGTTCCCTGGGTTTGAGTGTACTGTGCCATCATTTTTCACGCATCTCTAAACAAGTCCCAGTGATTTCTTCTTTGAGTTGTTATTTACTAGAATGATTTAATTACACTCCTGGGTAACTTCTCCTTTTGCACCCGATCCTACTTTTGTTCCTTCCTAGTCAGCTTGTACTTTCCTTCTGCCCTTTGCCTCTGCCGAGGCTTGCTTTAACTCCAAATTCCCAGCCGTGAGCTCTGCGTTCTGCTGCTGTGGGTGTGTGTTCCATAGGTATTCAAGTCCGCTACAGAGAGTGAGTTGTTGAGGTCCGGCAGTTATTATTGAGTTATTGACATTTTCTTCTCATTTTGTCAGGATTTGTTTCATGTATGGGGATAGGAGGAAGTGACTAGCCCTAGCTTCCTCACCGAGAAAGTCTGCTGGCTTTTGCCTGGGATCCCTGAGACATGGACATTCTGTCAAGATACCAATGTGTTGATCAGAAGGCTCCTCTACTCATGCCTGAGAGAATGAGGCCTATTGCCTGATAGCCACCACACGAAAAACCATTGCTTCACGCATTTCATCACATTTTCTATCAGTGTTGAAGTTGGAAAGATAAATCTGGTCTCTGACATGTGCACAAAAGTAAAAGTTGATTAAATCAAGTAATTGTAACATAATATCTGAAACAAACTTGTTCCTCCAGGCTATAGTGTACATTGTTAGTGTGCTGTAGCATGCAATGTTAGTGAGCTGTAGTGTACACTGTTAGTGAGCTGCAGTGTACACTGTTAGTGAGCTGTAGTGTACATTGTTAGTGAGCTGCAGTGTACACTGTTAGTGAGCTGTAGTGTACACTGTTAGTGAGCTGCAGTGTACACTGTTAGTGAGCTGTAGTGTACATTGTTAGTGTGCTGTAGTGTACATTGTTAGTGTGCTGTAGCATGCAATGTTAGTGAGCTGTAGTGTACACTGTTAGTGAGCTGTAGTGTACACTGTTAGTGAGCTGTAGTGTACATTGTTAGTGTGCTGTAGTGTACATTGTTAGTGTGCTGTATCATGCAATGTTAGTGAGCTGTAGTGTACACTGTTAGTGAGCTGTAGTGTACACTGTTAGTGAGCTGTAGTGTACATTGTTAGTGTGCTGTAGTGTACATTGTTAGTGTGCTGTAGCATGCAATGTTAGTGAGCTGTAGTGTACACTGTTAGTGATCTGTAGTGTACACTGTTAGTGTGCTGTAGCATGCACTGTTAGTGTGCTGTAGTGTACACTGTTAGTGTGCTGTAGCATGCAATGTTAGTGTGCTGTAGTGTACACTGTTAGTGTGCTGTAGTGTACACTGTTAGTGAGCTGTAGCGTACACTGTTAGTGAGCTGTAGTGTACACTGTTAGTGTGCTGTAGTGTGCACTGTTAGTGAGCTGTAGTGTACACTGTTAGTGTGCTGTAGTGTGCACTGTTAGTGTGTTGTAGTGCACAGTGTTACTGTGCTGTAGTGTACACTGTTAGTGTGCTTTAGTGTACACTGTTAGTGTGCTGTAGCGTGCACTGTTAGTGTGCTGTAGTGTAGATTGTTAGTGTGCTGTAGTGTGCACTGTTAATGTGCTGTAGTGTACACTGTTAGTGTGCGTTAGTGTACACTGTTAGTGTGCTGTAGCGTGCACTGTTAGTGAGCTGTAGTGTACACTGTTAGTGTGCTGTAGCGTACACTGTTAGTGTGCTGTAGCGTACACTGTTAGTGAGCTGTAGCGTACACTGTTAGTGAGCTGTAGCGTACACTGTTAGTGAGCTGTAGTGTACACTGTTAGTGAGCTGTAGTGTACACTGTTAGTGTGCTGTAGCATACACTGTTAGTGAGCTGTAGTGTACACTGTTAGTGTGCTGTAGCGTACACTGTTAGTGTGCTGTAGTATACACTGTTAGTGAGCTGTAGCGTACACTGTTAGTGAGCTGTAGCGTACACTGTTAGTGAGCTGTAGTGTGCACTGTTAGTGAGCTGTAGTGTACACTGTTAGTGAGCTGTAGTGTACACTGTTAGTGTGCTGTAGTGTGCACTGTTAGTGTGTTGTAGTGCACAGTGTTACTGTGCTGTAGTGTACAGTGTTATTGTGCTGTAGTGTACACTGTTAGTGTGCTTTAGTGTACACTGTTAGTGTGCTGTAGCGTGCACTGTTAGTGTGCTGTAGTGTAGATTGTTAGTGTGCTGTAGTGTGCACTGTTAATGTGCTGTAGTGTACACTGTTAGTGTGCATTAGTGTACACTGTTAGTGTGCTGTAGCGTGCACTGTTAGTGAGCTGTAGTGTACACTGTTAGTGTGCTGTAGCGTACACTGTTAGTGTGCTGTAGCGTACACTGTTAGTGAGCTGTAGTGTACACTGTTAGTGAGCTGTAGTGTACACTGTTAGTGTGCTGTAGCGTACACTGTTAGTGAGCTGTAGTGTACACTGTTAGTGAGCTGTAGCGTACACTGTTAGTGAGCTATAGCGTACACTGTTAGTGAGCTGTAGTGTGCACTGTTAGTGAGCTGTAGTGTACACTGTTAGTGTGCTGTAGTGTGCACTGTTAGTGAGCTGTAGTGTACACTGTTAGTGTGCTGTAGCGTGCACTGTTAGTGAGCTGTAGCGTACACTGTTAGTGTGCTGTAGCGTACACTGTTAGTGAGCTGTAGCGTACACTGTTAGTGAGCTGTAGCGTACACTGTTAGTGAGCTGTAGTGTACACTGTTAGTGAGCTGTAGTGTACACTGTTAGTGAGCTGTAGTGTACACTGTTAGTGTGCTGTAGTGTGCACTGTTAGTGAGCTGTAGTGTACACTGTTAGTGTGCTGTAGCGTGCACTGTTAGTGAGCTGTAGCGTACACTGTTAGTGTGCTGTAGCGTACACTGTTAGTGAGCTGTAGCGTACACTGTTAGTGAGCTGTAGTGTGCACTGTTAGTGAGCTGTAGTGTACACTGTTAGTGTGCTGTAGTGTGCACTGTTAGTGAGCTGTAGTGTACACTGTTAGTGTGCTGTAGCGTGCACTGTTAGTGAGCTGTAGTGTACACTGTTAGTGTGCTGTAGTGTACACTGTTAGTGAGCTGTAGCGTACACTGTTAGTGAGCTGTAGCGTACACTGTTAGTGAGCTGTAGTGTGCACTGTTAGTGAGCTGTAGTGTACACTGTTAGTGTGCTGTAGTGTGCACTGTTAGTGAGCTGTAGTGTACACTGTTAGTGTGCTGTAGCGTGCACTGTTAGTGAGCTGTAGCGTACACTGTTAGTGTGCTGTAGCGTACACTGTTAGTGAGCTGTAGCGTACACTGTTAGTGAGCTGTAGCGTACACTGTTAGTGAGCTGTAGTGTACACTGTTAGTGAGCTATAGCGTACACTGTTAGTGAGCTGTAGTGTGCACTGTTAGTGAGCTGTAGTGTACACTGTTAGTGTGCTGTAGTGTGCACTGTTAGTGAGCTGTAGCGTACACTGTTAGTGTGCTGTAGCGTGCACTGTTAGTGAGCTGTAGCGTACACTGTTAGTGTGCTGTAGCGTACACTGTTAGTGAGATGTAGCGTACACTGTTAGTGAGCTGTAGCGTACACTGTTAGTGAGCTGTAGTGTGCACTGTTAGTGAGCTGTAGTGTACACTGTTAGTGTGCTGTAGTGTGCACTGTTAGTGAGCTGTAGCGTACACTGTTAGTGTGCTGTAGCGTGCACTGTTAGTGAGCTGTAGCGTACACTGTTAGTGTGCTGTAGTGTACACTGTTAGTGTGCTGTAGCGTACACTGTTAGTGAGCTGTAGCGTACACTGTTAGTGAGCTGTAGTGTACACTGTTAGTGAGCTGTAGTGTACCCTGTTAGTGAGCTGTAGCGTACACTGTTAGTGAGCTGTAGTGTACACTGTTAGTGAGCTGTAGCGTACACTGTTAGTGTTCGAGCTTTTACTATTGTCTTGCTGAACAATGGCAAGCCATCAGCCTCTCTCAGCGTACTCTGCCTCGGTAGCGCAGAAGTAGCTACAGACAGCACACGTGAGTGTGGGGGACTCCCACTTACTGAAACAGATGGTGACAATGGGCTGTGCTCTGACGATGTTCATTTAAGACATTATTAATCTGTGCACTTCTTCTATCCAAACTTCTGACAAGTGTTCAACTCGAAATGGGCTCCTGAGAATGACAGCACAAGTTTGAGAAGGGGAGAAGAAAAGCATCTTTACCATGAGCTGAGAAGAGCCCAGTGACCCCACACACACCCCTCATCTTCCTGGGCCTCATCCTGCTCTATCACATGTGCCTGGCCTCTTGACATTGTGACATGCCATTGTCATTTACAAAGTTCACACCTGAGCACTACACAATTTTATCACACACACACACACACATACACACACACCTCATTAAAATTTAAGTAAGTTTATTATTTGTTTTTAATACATTCTCAGCTGTCCTGTGTTCATGAGCCCACTAGCCACCGGTTGAATATGACTGTGTGACCCTTGGGAAAGCAAATAATCATTGAAGCAAGTAGGTTCGGGGAGGGAAGATGTGGCGCCATCTTGACCAGTTGGAAATGATGGACCATGACACTAGAGCTCAGGGAGAGCACAGAGGAGCGTGAGGAAGCCGGGACTGGAGCTACGGCCAGGTAGATTCAGGAAACCTGGACCAGTGTCTGCTGCCCCTGAACACTGTGTGAGCAGCATCGATCATTCTTTCCATCTGTGGGGTGTGCTGGCATGCACCACGTATATCATCACTCAACAGGACATTCCTTCCTTCCACTGAGGCTCATCTACTTGGATACCTCTGTGGGCAATTCTCAACTCTAATAGTCAAGCCTTCTTAAACTGCATATCCCTAGAAATAAAAAAAAAACAAGTAAACAAAACTAAAAACAGATGAAGAGACATTTCTCACAGGGAAGGAAGGGGTGCTGTGAGAGAAACTGAGACTGAAGGTTGCCATCTTCATCACCAAACCATATCACTCTAATGCATCCTCAGATGAAGGGAAAGTGAAAGGTGAACAGAGTTAACTACGTTTCCATGAGTCTCAAGTTGGTCGGATAAGGAATGCTTTGAACCTCTGTTGTGATCTCTAGTTCCTGATCCTTCCGTGGATTTTATTTTCTATTTGTTTTTGGTCTTTGCTATGTGCCCAACTCCAATTTTCCCTGATATCATTTATAGCCACACTATAATCAATTAGTCATTTCTGCATCCTATAAACATTTGAGGCACTCTGTTGACCAGTTGTGGTGACATCTGTGATGGTCACTGGTAAAGAGTGAGGTGACTGCAGGTGCCAGGAATGTTGGAAATCACAGGTTCTTTCCTCCACATGACACGGACAATAATACAGAGGGCCAGAGAGGTGAAACCACATCATCTCCACCATCCCACAGGCAGAAACGACACCAGGATGAAAGTCTCTTCTCTGGCCCAATTCATGTTCTTTCCAGGACTCTGTCCTGTGTTACTCACAGATATCTTAATAAATTAACTGCATTTTCCTAGATGGAAGATCTCCTCCCAGTACAAAGCAGTTTTGCAAAATAACTGGCAAGATCAGAAAAGTCTGACCATCTGGGACACTGTTTGCCCACTCGGATGTCTCCAAAGAAAATACGAGTGGTGAAAACACTCACCAGTCATGTGATCTGCTTGCAGCCAGCTGGCTCCTTGGTCTGCCTCAGGCTGGTGTCCTCTCTTTCCAGCACATTCTCTCCACAGCTTCTTTGAGATTGCTCAAAACAAAGGGCCTCCTCTGCTCACTCTGGCCCTAGTGAAAGAGATTTACCATAAAGAAAGACCACAAAGAAAGAAACCCAGCTCATACTTTGTCAAGAACTCTCCGGGGCTTTGTGGACTCTTACTTCTTGTGTTTTGTACTTTTGAAATATATGGAATCTGTCATAGCTGACTCAACAGGGCACACAAATATAAAACTTCCTGCTACGGAATGGTAACTGCGTCCCTGAGTCCACATCATCTCACAGGAAATGCATCTGCTCTAAAAAGATTTGTGGGAACACGAGAAAGTCATTAAAACATCCAACACAACTGAATATACAAATGTTTACCATAAAATTTTGATATTCATATAGATGTGGAATTTTACAAATGTGGATTGGCAAGTTAGCTCAGTAACTGCAGAAGCCTGTCTCACAAGTTGAGTTTGATCCTGGGATGCAGAGAAGGAGAGAACAGGCTCCAAAGAGTTGTCCTCTAACTTCCACCCATGCCCAGTCAGGCGGACCTTCCCTGCCTCCCACATAAATAAATGTAATGCTTTTTCTCATGGCTTCTACCTTTTTCCATTGATACCTCAGTCCAATCCACAGGTCACCAGATTTCAATGGTACCATTTTATAGCTGGACACATCAACTTAGAGACTTTGATTGATCCATGTGGCTGAATCATGTCTTGAATCCAGACTTCCTGGCTTTAGTGTATCTTATTCTCTCAGAACCCATGACCATAGTCACTGACTCCTGCAAGGAAGAAAGAGTAGCAATGTGGAGACGATGACAGAGGCCAAGGAATGGCGGAACAGACTCTGGGACCCGTGTCAGCGCTCTAGCATCTGTGAGTAGATTTATTATTTATTATTCTTGGAACCCACCCTCATCAGTTTCCCTTATTTACCGCTCTGCCTTGTGAAAAAATGGTTTTCATCTGTGTTTGCATGTTTTACATAACTTCCAATGTCTGTTAGATGGACTCTTCTTCTGATTGTGAACCAGGAATGACCTGAAAAACTGGCTGAAAGTAACGTAGACAACATGGTCATGACAGAACACCCGAGACCAAGTCTTCCCTGGGATTAGAGTTTCTTTGAAACTGAGGAGCAAACTAAAAATATCGGAAGTCAAATGTTAAATATCTACCCCAAGATGAAAGAATTCCTTGTTCTGTGATTGATAGGAGCCTGAGGAACGGATGCCATGTGTTGAGAAAGGGCAGAAAACACGAGTACAAAGGCATTGTGCAGACAGAGAACACCGTTTCCACATGGGAGCTCGCACAGGGTCCAGGATGTGAGCTCCCAGCACCTTCCCCTGCACAGGCACCTGAATCTGGGATTTGTATCTGAAATGTTCTTCATGCTTAAGTCATTGTTTACATAGCTGTGAGGGTAGTTTTGTGTGGGTATCCTGTGTGAGCATGTGCAAGTGTAGAAAACATGAACACAAACTTCCAGTGTTTCCAAGACATATCCAAATAAACATAACGTGACTATGAGGATGGAGAACCAGGTCACACTGGGGAAAGCAGGTGTGATGTGGGACTCGGTCAGCTAGAAATTTGCCATCACTTGGAAAAGGGGAAAGACCAGCATGTCCAGGACAACTGGACTTGAACCTAGAAGAAAGAGGTATAACTTCTAAACGACAAACAGGAGCATCTATCTGTGTGGCTCATAAGCTACCCTATAAGAAAACTGGTGTCAGGCGTATCAGTGCAAACAGACAGGAAACTGGAGCGTTCACTGTGATGCTTATGTGCACACCTTTGACTGGGCAATGTAAGAGGATGTGTGTCTTTCAGAAAATGACTGATACCTGTAGTGAGGTCATAACTGTACTGATAGCTAAGCGGATAGTCATCCCATAGTAATGCCCCCCTCCAATCTAGCTCATTCTCCCACATCTGAAATTCCCTATGCTCTAGATTCATAACCAGGCTTCCCCACTTCTAGGTGTGATTAAATCACTTATTCCCTTTTTAGGCCAATTTCTTCATGTGTAAAAGGGTAATTAACCCTATCTAGGCCAGAGGAATGTTAAAGAAACTGAAATGATTTCATAATTTATTTTTGTTTCATATTTATTTTACTGCATAAATTATTGTGTTCCAGACTTCCTTTTCACTCTCCTGTTTCTTCTAACTTCTTTCTTAATCCTTTCCTCTCTCTCTTTTTTTTTTGGTCTGCATTTAGCTTTAATTTGTAACAGATTTTTACAGCAATTCACAGACAGTTGAAAACCTTCTTGGCTCTGAGAGACTCTGGCTCAGAACTGTGAGTCCTGTGGCCTGTCTAGTGTCAGACCTGGGCACAAGGAAGCCAAGCTTATTCCCTCGGTCTGACTTACGTGGCCAGTTAACAGTATGTGATACTCTCAAGCCCATCTCTTTGGGGTTTGACACTACTCAGTTCCATCTGAAAATCACCTATTGCTACACAAGGTACTATTAAACCTGGGAAGAGTAGAAGTCACTGTGGTTTCTTGGAGTCCCTTTAAAAGACAGATATCTCTCTTGTTGTATTCCTTTCTTTTTACATAATCCAAGAGTGATGTGAGTTCCCATGGATTAGTTCAGCTAATCTGCCTCCACACCTTGCTGATGTCTGTTAGAAGATGTGGCTGCCACAGATGAGCCGTTCACCTGTGTGGTGTTACACTCATTACCTGCCAAAGGTACAAGCCAAATCCTCAAGAACCTCCTTTTTCCACTTCATAATCTGAGGAAGTAAATCATGTCTGAGAAGCCACACTAAATGCCACTAAATGAATCTAAACAAATGACATCTGTTCAAACAAGCCAGTTTTTCCACAGTCCTTGTGCACTGTGGAGAGACAGGGGTCGTCTCTGAATAGACCCCAATGAGCAAGGCTCACACTTGCTCTCAGCACACACAACCACCTCTGCTGCAGGTAAAGATGAGTATTCGCTGCTCCTGTTCTCAGTTGGTAAAGTGTACATGAAGCAACAGCCCCACATGTCTGCGGCGAACACCTTGCCATTCCAAAGGCACACACATAAAGAAAATAAGCAGGCCTTTAAAAGAAACAGCAATGTTATAAAGATGGTGGGTTACTTTGGAAGAATGGACAGGAAGTAACTTTAAAATTGCATGGCATTGTTTTATTACTTGAATAATTCCACTTTCCTGGCAAGACTGAGCGAAAATAATATCCTTTTAACTCCTTAAACAAATGTCTGCCGAGTCCTCATTGTGCAAAGTGGTCAGGATATAACCAAAGGATACTTAATTTTCCTCTCGTAAGCCAAATCCAACCCACAGCCTATGTTCTAAATAAAGTTTTCTTAGAATATGATACACTGGTTGGTCAGGTGAGATGTCTGGTTGATTTTGTGCTACAATAACAGAACTGAGTAGCTGATGGGGCTCATCCATGGTTTGCAAATCCTAAACTATTTGCAGTATTGTCTTATGTGGAAGTTTGTGCACCCCTAGTCTACAGGGAAAATAGTAAGTATAGAGGAAATTCCAGTGCTGCTTAACAAGGGCTGAGTGGGGAATTTGCATTGTCATGGAGGCAAAGAGGAGGATATAGTGATGGTTTGAATGTCTTAATCCAAACCACTGCTGACACTTAGTGAGAGGTGGGACCTTCTCTCCCCTTTCCTGTGTTCTGATGGCAAAGGGGTCCTGTACCATGGCTGCTGTTCCATCCCATTAAGACCTTGTGCCCAGGGAACCTCATATTTTACTTAAAATAAAAATGCCAATGCTGTATGAATATTTCAGCTAGAATATGCATCTAGCCAGCTGAGCTTTTCAGCAACCATCTTTGTTATGTCATGCCTCACTACCTGACCACTCATTTTTAATCAGATCCCTAAACTGCACATGGTCCCTGAGCCTCCTTCCCTGTCTCTGCTTCCCTTGCAACTTTCAGATTATGTATCATGCAGGACAGCCAGTGTCCTGCAAGTCCTAGCTGGTCTTTGGGTTGCGGGGCTGTCATGCCATGCATTTCATATTTGAGTCACCTCAGGATGTATGAATGCATGGCCAGCCCTCAGGAATGAACCATTACCCTTTCGTCATTCTGCGAGTGTTAGATCCAGTCAGGATTGTTATCTTTGCTCCTCAGAAGCAGTTCCCATGTACTTCCCCTGTACAGCAGGCTATAAACCTTCTAAGTTTTGTTTTGTTTTTGCAGTGCCAGGAACAGAAATCTAGACTTTTCTTCATGTTTCACAAGCACCCAACTGCTGAGCTCCATCCCCAGCAAAATTAGAAACTTTAGTCTTTAGGTTTCTAAAGGCAGGAGTCTGGTGGCTCTTCTCCCCTCTAGGAGCCCCAGGGGCTCCTACAGCAGCCCCTGTGAATATAACAAGGGGCAGTGAATCTTCTGCTCCCTGCTGGAAAAGCTGTGTTATGCAATCTGGCAGATCTGCTTTGAGATATCCAAGTTGTGAAATAAGTACTAGTATTTGGACAAGTAACTTAATGTCCTCAGTTTTCCCACTCAGTATTTTCATGACACTACTTTGTTTTGAATCATAAATGAGGTATTGCATAGATGCCCAGATTATTTTTAGAGATGCTTTTATATGTGTTTGATTGCTTTCTCCGTGAATTTTCCACTTTGACTTCTAGAATCCTGATGACTGCCTCCATGTCCCTTCCCATGGGGGAGAGGCATGTTGTTACCCCAAACAGAAAGGTAGGGCTATGGCTCTTGCTTTAATGAAAGAAAACAAAACCTTTTAGGGAAGAAATTCATGAGTGCAGGAGCTTAGGTCAAATATTGTGAAGATGCACGTAAGCAAACCATTACCAGGTAGATGCCAGGAGACAGGGAGGAACAACTGTGAACCTCAGAGCCCTGCAGGGCCTTCCCCTGATGTCAGCAATATGAGCATTGAGAAAGAAAGTAACAGGGAAAAGGCTAGGCTGCTTAGGGTCGGACTTTGCCATTATTTAGCTTTGGTACTTAGATTATGAGAAAGTACAGAATTTAAGATCAAGTGTGACTTCATACAAAATCAAGTTTAGGTGGACCGACCTGAGGTCTGTCAGAACTGGAGAAGTGGTGGCAGGGAGAGTTAGATGGATGGACAGAGGGAACAGTGTTCTGTACAGGCCAGAACTTCAAGTGATGGAAACCACCGGCATACATAGTTGAGGACTCCCAGCTCCGGGGCATTTACTGGTAAGTGAAGAAAGCAATTTGGCCAAGATTTCAGGAGGCTTTTTGGCCTTGCCAGACAGCGTGACAGCCACCTGTGAGTGTCACCAGGGCTTGAAGCAGAGGCGCTCCTTTAACCTGTCCTCACAGCTCGGTAGATAATGGGATGTGGCCTTTGTCTTCTCCTCTGCAATTCTCTCAAGATCACCTCGGGAATAAGAGGCAGAAAATTGATGCTGCTGTGGAGGGCAGATGGAGAAGGGCCTGAGTAGCTCACTGATTGTAATGGCTCAAAATCAGGCTAGCTGCTGTGTGCTTGTGGGCAAGGGGCCGGTGGGATGTTCTCTTTGGACAGAACTCCAGTCTTTTTGTTTTATTTTATGTTTATCTGTTGTAGAGATCACCGTTGTCATTAAAACACAAACTGGACTTTCATTAAACCATGTGCACCACGAAGGATTCACAGATACCGGCCAAGTCTAAGGGAGCCAGCCCTACGTACTCCTTTGAACAGCCAGAAGTCGTCTACACTGAGAACACAGCGACTCGACCTGAGAATTCAGTCACTAATGAATATAGGAATAAATTAACACCTCACAATCAATTACCCAGGTAATTCTGTCCAAAAGACGCTTACCGAACATTCAGTTTTCTTTAGGCTAGAAAACTGCATAATTCATAATTTTACTTAAGGAATAAAAAGGAAGAGAAGCAACTTTGTGGGAGCGTGCTATGTCCTGTGTCCTAGGACATCAGTGTCCATTCCTTCATTCAAAGCTTACAGCTGTCTGAGCTGAATGTTGCAGATGATTATATACATGCAGAGAACTAAGATCACACAACAAAAGTATCAGTGGTTGGGAAGACAGCCAGGGAAAAACCTACAGTCGCCTGTCAGTACCAGGTGTCTGAAATCCTGGTGTTCCTGTGGTGAGAGCGGAGACCGGGGAATCCCTGCACCCTGGCGGGTCAGCTGGCACACACAGCGGCAAAGGACAGAGACTCTACTTTAAACATGGTGGAAGGTAAGGATTGACACCCGAGAGTGTCCTCTGGCTTCCATTTGCGTGCTATGGCATATACGCTTTCCCTAACACGTATACACATAACACATACACACAACACACGTGCACACATAACATACCACATACACATAAACACATATACATACACACAACACATTCATACACATAAACAACACATAACACACAACATATACACATAACACACACAACACATATAACACATATACACACATACAATACACACATAACACACACAACACATATACACACATACATATAACACACATACAATACACACATAACACACACAACACATATAACACATGCACATAACACACATGTACATGCACACATATACACATAACACACACAACACACATGCACACACACATACATACACAAAGAAAAGAAAAGACAAGAAAAGAAAAGAAAAGAAAACAAGAGGATGTTTCCTTAGGAATGTTAAGAATGACACCCAGTGCTCCATATACATGAGCAAGTACACGCATACATTACACACACACACACACACACACACACACACACACACACACACACACACACACACACACACACACACACACACACACACAGATTTACTGAAGCTAGGATGCTATCCAAATATGTGTCTCAACTTTGAGCAGAGACAACATAAAGAGGTAAATGATTAATTCCTAAATGCACATGGGAACTTCGTGGGCTGAAGGTACACAACTCCATCGTCTCCTGCGCAGGCGCGCAGCCGTAGAGGGTGCCGTGACCGAGCTCTGCCTTCCCGACTGCGGAAGGACACGGACAGGCCAGTCGCTGAGCCTGGGAGCCCTGCGTGCACGCCGGGGTTCCTGAGGACCATGCCTCTAGACCCGCAGTTCCCATGACCACCGAGGCCTGGTCCTGAGTCCGCCAGGCTGAACCTGCAGGAAGAGCTCGGCCGTTGTCATCCACACAGGTCCTCGATGCCAGCTTGCCCTGTGTGGAGAGGATATTTGAGACAGTCCCGTGAAGCCCAGGCTGGCCTCTTCCTACGCAGGTGAGGTTGGTCTTGAACTCCTGATCTCTCTGTCTCCACCTACTAAGCTCCGGGATTCCCGGCACGTGCTCACACTCAACCCGTAAGGCTCAGTTTGGTACTGGGTTTGTTCTGTCAGCTGCTCTCTTGACTCCACCCTCCACACGGATGCATGAGAACAAAGGGTAAGCAAAGACAATGACTCACTGTGTCTCATGTGGCTCCTCCACCCCATGATCAGCTGTATGCATCCTCCAGAATACATGGGAGCTCAGGCCTGTCTCTGATGCTTACCGTTTAGTCCAAATTGCCTTCATCTTTCACCAGCCTACCGCAGGAGCCTGACCGTAGACAATACCTCCCACTCTCCTTAGTTGTCCCCATCCAGTCTGTCCTCCCCACAGCCAGCAGTCACTGCTTCAAATATCTTTATTTTTTAATATTGTTAAAACCTCTCCATGATTTTCAGTGCACTTAAAACCAATGAAGATCAATACCAAGTGCTCATGTGATCTGGTCCAGAACTACCGCTTGCCTGAGCTATGTAGTACTTTCCCCAAACCCCCACCTTCAAGGCATAGGGGGGGGGGCTGTTGACCCCTGATCCACTTTTTTTTTAAGATAGAATTTTTTCATACAATATATTCTGATCATCGTTACCTCATTCCTGTCTCCTCCCAGATTCTCCCCTCCTCCCAACTCACCCAACTATGCCTTCCTTCTCCATCTTTAGGAAACAATTTATCAAATAAAAAATAAGCCAGAATAGAGCAAAATAGAGAAGTGTGCATTTCTTCAGCAGAACAGTAGTACTCGATTTTCCCCTGGGTCCATGGTCTACCTAGTCCCAACTTCTTGGACACCTGAGCAGTGTCAGGCACAGGTTCCAGTTCATGGATTGGGCCTTAAATCCAACCAGATGGTGGTTGGTTACTCCCACCAGCTCTGTGCCACTATTACAATAGTGCATCTTGCATGCAGGTCACTATTGTAGGTTGCAGGGTTCAGAGCTAGGTTGGTGTTTACCTTTATCCTCTGGTAGTGTGCAGAGTACTTCCCAGTACCATGAACACTTGTCAGTAGGGATGACTGCTATATTTAGACACCGGTTTGACTTTTCCATCTTCAATGAGATACATAGGTGCTGTCTTCAGCAATAGCACCTTACCACCCTGATCCACTTTCAAGTAATCCTATGGCATCTTATCAGCTCAACTAGTTTCCAGAGGACCATTGCCTGTTTTCTGTGTCAGTTCAGTGTCCTGAAAACTTCCATCATAGAAATAGGATCTTTCTTTTGTGCTGCTTTGTTTTATTGCACTTCCCTGAGTTTCTAGCACAGGTTAGTCGTGGTTAGTCTTTAGTGTTTGTCTCCCTCTCTAAATTATAAAGTTCATGAGGGTGAGGCCTATGTCTGCGACAGTCTCATGTGAATTCTCTCGCTGTCACATTGCCTGGAGCATAGATGTTAATACTCTGGTTGTATTGAGATGTGGAGTGAAATTCTATCAAGGCAATATTAATCTAAAGGTAATATTCTTCACTTTAAAAAACACCAAAAGATTCTGCACCACACCTGCTGAGATGGTAATAAGAAAACCTAACAACTGTCCATAAAGGGACATGTAGATTATGCCAGACCTCTGTGTGCCTCAGCTGTCTACCATGATCTACTCTGGGAAAAGCATCTATAGATGCCATTTTCTCTTCTTTCCAAGTTCAATCTCTTTCAAGTTATTAAAAAGTAAGAAAGATCTGGCCTTGATTAAAGTCTCTTCCAGTTTTACTGTTCTCCAACTGAACCCAGGGGTAGAGAAGACAAACAATGTCCAAAGCATAAGTGAGAAGGGGTGCCTGGCTCGCATGGAGGGCAGACATGGCCCCTTCCTCACACAGAGAGCTGCAGACCACTCTGGGTGTGTAGAGCGGGGGTGGGACCATCAGAAGACACCTATGCTAGAGGCACAGGCTGGCAAGGGAACTAGCAGTTACAACTGATTGAGGGCAAATTCACCTCAGTAGTGTGCTGATGGGATATTAGCAAACTACTTGATACTCTTTTTCCTAGTTCCTTGTCAAGGAAGTCTTTATACTGAGTGAATGGGAAGCTCATGGTATTAGGAGAATCATGTAAAACATTTTGTGTATGTGTGTTATCATATATAATCTGCAGCCAGATAAATTTGCCTTAGCTTCTTAAATTGGACACGTATCAGTCATTTCCTTGGGGTGAACATGGCCACCACAATACAACACCATCTCATATCAGTTGATACTGGAGACTTCAACTAAATCAACACTTACAGCTAATTTCGTCATGATTTTAACAGCTTTGTAAGTGACAGGCACGTTCATAATCAACCCCTTTATCTCACTTCCTGGAATGTTCTGTGAAATAAGGCAAAGAAAAAGCATTAGGAATGAAAGAGAAGGCTGCCTTTATCTTGCAGTGTGCCTGTTATAAATGAGGTCTACATCAAAATGGACAAATTGTCCTCACTAGCAAGGCTTCACTAGGCTTCTGTTCACCACATGCAGGTAAAAGTCGACAATACACCCAACATATGTGCCCAGTCTCATTGCCAAGAGTTCATCAAATGATACACTTCTGTACAATCAGCCAAAGTACAGATGGGTTCATCATCATCATCATCATCATCATCATCATCATCATAATTAGTAATAATAATAAAGCCCAGTCACTACAAGTACAGGCAGGAATCTGCAAGGTTCTTTATGAAGGCTGCTCAAAACTTCTTAATGATCATTGAAAATTGATAAAATAAATTTTAAAAACAGTACAGTTTGCCTGAATTCAGAGCTTAGGAACACTAGGACCATGCTATGCTTGAAAATGGAAAGTCATTCTAACCTCCACTTGTTAGAAGGTTAGAGAGATACTGGCCATTTTGGGTATTAGAACTCCTGACCAGCAGGCACTCAAGGAACCCAGGCAGAGTTCTCCTTACACTAACTTACCAGGTACACTACATCCACAAACATGACGTCAGTGCTTCTATCTTGCAGGCGAGAGAAACACAACCCTAGAAATGTGAAAGGTCTGCTCTTGTATTCTAGTTGTATTTATTTTGCTGTGATGAAAACATCCTCACAGGAAGCAACACAGGGAGAAAATGCTTGTCTTAGCTCATACTGCCGTACAGTCCATCACTGACTGAGAAGCCACTGGAAGCAACTGCTCACAGCCACAGCCAAGAACAGAGAGAAGCGAATTCACCTGTGCTTTCTCTCAGCTAGTCTCCCCCATTACACTGTTCAAAACTTCACACCAGAGAATTATGACACCCACAGTAGGTGGGTCTCTCACCTCAATTAATACAGTCAAGACAATTCCTCAATGTGGAATATGGGGTTTGGGTCTATAGTCATACTAGTTAATACCTTTCTTATATCTGTCTTCCTCAGTTTCAAGGACAGGCCTGAGAGAAGTAGGGGTTGTACCATGTCCCTGTATTCGTAAACAAAAAGCAAGACTCAGAAGGAGGAAAAGGGGCAGGAAAATGAAGAGCCTGGGGCCTAATGAAACCTTAATTTCGACTGGTCCATAGTGCAGAGACAGTCTGTTTGGCAGTAGCATCTGTGGTTTCCAATTTACTGACCTGGATGTGGTGGATCAGTGGTGTAATGGCAGCTACCTTTATTTCCAGAGAATCACCTTGTAGGGGTTAGAGAAATGACTAGAGATGGCTAGAGAGATGACTTAGTAGTTAAGAGCATTTGTTGCTCTTCCAGAGGAGCTGGGTTCAATTCCTAGAACCCATATGGTGTCTCACAAACTTTTGTAACTCCAGCTCCATGGGAGCCAATGCCAACTTCTGCCCTCCATAGGCACAAGGCACACATGTGGCACACTGACATACATGCAGGCAAACCACACCAAAAAATAAATTTTTAAAAAGATAATCCCCCCAAGACTTGCCCAAAGGCACCTGATGTAGAAAATCTCCCACTGAGCCTCGTTCTGGGTGACTCTAGGTGGTGTCAGGCTGACAATCAGCAGTAGCCAGCACGCCTTGTATCATCACTGCTACCAAATGACAGAACCCACCTTTGCATGCAGTTCTTTCTGCTCCAAACATACTGCTTTTCCCACAATGTCACAAGCTATCATCTCTATCAAGCTTAGGGCCATAGAAAATACTGAATCTAACACTTGTCCATAGAGTTCATGTTTCTTGGGCTAGACCTAGTGCAGTAAAGAGAGAAAGTACAGTAGTGAGTAAGGAGACTGGCAGCTGATAGCACTCCACCACTCTTCAGAGCATCTCTAGACCCGAGACTCTCTCTGGGACGGGAGTCTGACTTGGGCTTTCGCTAAATGAATGGTATCGCCTTAGTCTTTCCAGGCAGAGGACATTTTGGTCCCATTTTCCTGAATTCTCTTATTCATTGACTCCACTCTTTCTGATCTGGTATGTATTAAAATCCAATATTCTGTCTTAAAGGTCAGCTCAATTAAGACACAACAGAACAAAAGTCCACATACTTTATTCCAACATCACTCTTCACTTCAAACTGCCCATTAGAAGTCAAATATAATCTCTGATTTTTCATAAACTCTTTTCCCACAACTCTACTATTCCAAGAATGAGGGAGAAAAAGTCCATGGCAGCCAAAGAATCCCAACCTTGGTAAACCATAAGCATACTATGGTTGTATCAGAGTTTCTTTGCTCATTGCAAGTTCTAGAATATGTTGTATACATGCCATTATGTTTATATTATTATAAAACTATCCAAGTTTTAAAATAAATAAATCAAAAAGAAGACCACATGTTCTTTTGATGGCTTCCTGGAACATTGTCCAAGGACTGCTTCACTATCTTGGGGTGTGTTTCGCTGCTTGACTGCTGGCCAAGATACCAAACACTGTTCGTGATGTGTTATCTTGTAGCTGATTATGCAGAGAAAATGAGTGATTTCTGCCTTGGACACAAAGGGAACTGAAGAAAATGGTATTCTGTGGAGAAATACAGCTGCAATCTTTTTCGGACATTCTTTCTTTCATGCCTATCTTTACTCAGTTCTTTGAATGATCTTTTAATTGATTTTACCATTCTTGATGAATGAACACTTAGGTACAAATACTACTGGTGTTCTGGATCGTTTATGCAATAAACATCAATTAAACACCAGGAATTTGTTAGGTATTCTGTTCAGTGCTGGAGGTATGGCAGCAGGTGAAGCAGTCGTGACCCTTGTCTTCATGGTGTTTTCATTCCACAAAAATTGGTTTGAATAAATTATCCAGATGCAAAGTATCCAGCAGAAAAATCAAACACATGGAAAAGAAGTACAGGCCTTCAGAGAATAGCATGTACATTAAGCCAAAGGGAGAAGAGAAAGTTAATGAGGCAGAAACCATATCTGAAATGGATGAGAATTTTCTGTAGTTGAAAGACACAATTCAGTTGTGTGAAGAAAAGTCTGATAGGGGCTGGAGAGATGGCTTGGTTAGGAGAGGTGTCTGCCACCAAGACTGATGTTTGATTCCAGGGACCTGCACAGTAGAAGGAGGGAACTGACTCCCACAGATTGTCCTGTCATCTCCACATGTGTTCTATGGCACAAATGTGTGTGTGTGTGTGTGTGTGTGTGTTAATAGAGAAAAAAGGAAGGGAAGGGAGGAGAGGGGAGGGGAGAGAAGAGGAGAGCAGAGGAGTCTCATAACTCTTTGGTAAGACAGGGAAATGATTCCATATCTAAATTAAGAAAGTGGGTTCAATAGAGGGATAAGGGGAAAGTCTTCCAGGCATCCTGAGAAAAGAGGGGAGAAAAATGCTTTTAAAGGAGCAAGAGTCAGCTGATGCCTGACTTTCTAGGAGAAGTGATGAGAGGCAGAAGACAAACCCAGATGGACTGCCTGTGCCCAGAGAACAGGAAGGTGGAGCAGTGCAGTGCTGTGCTTGGAGACAATGACTTTCAGGAGTGAGGTCAAGCAAATTCTCAGCACACTTCTCTATAACGAACTCACATTAAAGGAAAGTTTGAGGACTTCTGGTGGAATTATTCCCAGATAGGTGAAACAGAAAGAGACTTCAAAAATATGAACTCAATTAAAACTCTTTAGATGATCAAGACAAAAGTAGTTCAGATGCTATGTGTATATAAAAGTGGAAAGTCCACAGTAGCACTGAGCTTCAAGATGGGAGAGAGATACTGGAGTCCAGTGTTCCAAGGTCCATGAATTACTGGGTGAAGATGAAAAAGGCAACATTAAACATTGATGGGTAAGAATCCATGCTATAATTTCCATGGAAACTACAAAAAACAAAACCTGGAATGTTATTTATACTTTCTAAATTACCCAAAGAGAATGTGGATTGATTTCTTTAAAACTTTAATCCAACAGTTATAACAAATGGGTAAAAGAAAAAAGTAGCAGAGAGACAACACAAGAGCTGAGGATAGTCTATGCAACCCCCAAACAGTGATTAATTGGATAAGTGGATTAGATACTCAGGTAAATACAGGCAGATCTCCCAGGCTGGTTTCTTTAAGAGTGTGTCTACCAAAACTGCTCATGAAATAGCACAATACTGGGAAGCATGGAGAAAATGGTGCCATGGTCAAAAGGGCTCGGGAATAGAAAGCTGGCCCAGCTACACTCCCATCAGACCCACAGACCCATGTCACAGCTCTACCGGAAACAAAGTCCTTCAGCAATCTGAATCCTCATGGGTTTGCAGCCTCCAGATACAAGGCAAAGGAGATAGAACTAAATATATACATTTAAAGGGTTGGGAACATCTGCAAATAATTGTTTATTGAAATATAAGCACACTGGGGCTTATAAATAGTATTTTAAAGTCATTTCTCCCTCAATTGAGCTATAGACCCAATGCAGTCTGTCCAAAACCTAAACTGTGTGTGTGTGTGTGTGTGTGTGTGTGTGTGTGTGTGTGTGTATGGAATCACAGGTGCATGCAAAACTTGAATACCACCACCAATGGTGTATAGAAATTCACAGTGCCAAGAACAGCCAGGACTTGCTAGATAAGAAAATATATTATAAACATACAGAAATTATGACTATATAAGATTAAGTAGTTAATTATATTTTAAGAAATGACAGCAAAAATTACAAGGTACTAAAATTCTGTCTTCCATGCATGTTGTGGAATATTACTTTAACTATGAAAAGACATGTTACATTTGTTTATGCTGCATTTGCTTAACAGTGTAAAGATGTGTTGACTTGTCTGCCTAGGGCACCTGATTAGTCTAATAAAAAGCTGAATGGCCAATAGCTAGGCAGTAGAGGGATAGGTGGGGCTGATGAGCAGAGAGAATAAGTAGGAAGAAGAATCTAGGCTCAAGAGGAGAGAAGAGAAGAGAGGGAAGAATGAGGAAGAGAAAGAGCAAGATGCCAGGGGCCAGCCAGATATGAAGTAGGACATGCAGAATGAAAGAAAGGTAAAAAGCCCCAAGGCAAAATGTAGATGAAGAGAAACAGGCTAATGTAAGTTATAAGAGCTAGTGAGACAAGCATAAGATAAGGCCGAGCATTCACAATTAGTAATAAGTCTCCATGTCATGATTTTGGAGCTGGTTGGTGGCCCAAGAGAAAGCCTACTACACATTCATCTTAGTGTATCATGATTTTTAATATAGTATAAGCTTATGTTTATGTTAATTGATAATAACCAAAGTATTGATAGATTTAAACTTCAAGGGGAATAGGGGAAATTAAAATAATAAAATAAAAACCAAAATAATTAAAATTTAAAAGGAGACTGGAGATGTAGAACTCTGTCCTTTTTCCTTTTTAAGTTATTTCTAGTAAACAGGTATAAATAAAATTTATCTTGAAACTATTATATTTTTTAATTCTCTTTTTTTTTCTGAGACAGGGTCTCTCTGTGTAGCTTTTAGATCCTGTCCTGGAACTCATTTTATAGACCAGGCTGGCCTCAAACTCACAGAGATCCACCTGCTTCTGTCTCCCAAGTGCTGGGATTAAAGACGTGTGCCACCACTGCCTGGCCATTTTTTAATTTTCTGATCATTTGTTTTATATATATATAACATATTCTGATTATATTCAGCCTCCCATTATAAATGGAGGCTTTTCTGTACCAACCGGTCCTGCAGCCACTTCAAAATAATCACTCAGAGGCTTACTAATTATATATGTTTGACTGATGGCTCAGGGTTATTACTAACTAGCTCTTACATTTAAGTTAACTCATTTCTACTAATATTTGTATCACCACGTAGCCCATGGCTTACTGGTAGTCTGGCATCTTGCTCCTTCTGTGGCTGCTGGTGGCTGCCCTGACTCTGCCCTTCTTCATCTCTAGTTTGATTGTACTGTCTAACCTTATTCTGCCTGGACATTGGCCAAAACAGCTTTATTTATCAACAAATGAGAGCAACACATATTCACAGGGTGCAGCAAGACCATCCCACAGCATCCTTTTTCTCTGAATGACTTTTCCCTAACTCAGCCCCTCAGAGGCAACACCATTAAAGGAAATGAAACTCCCTTGTTTTAGTCAGGGTTGTTATCACTACTATGAAACACTATTGCCAAAATCAACATGGGGGATGAAAGGGTTTATTTGGCTTATACTGCTACACCACCATTCATCATTGGAGAAAGTTGGGACAGGAACTCAAGCAGGGCAGGAACCTGGAGGCAGGAGCTGCTGCCAAAGCCATGGAAGAATAACTGCTTACTGGCTTGCTCCCCATGATCTGCTCAGCCTGCTTCCTTATAGAACCCAGGACCACCTGCCCAGGGATGGCACCACCCAGAATGAGCTGGGCCCTCCTCCATCAGCCACTAAGAGAATGTCCAATAGGCTTGTCTACAGGCAGATCTTATAAAGGCATTTTCTCAATTGAGGCTTCCCCCTTTCTGATGACTGTGCCTTGTACCATGTTGACATGAAGCTATTCAGCACACCCTCCTCCAGCAACCACTAACAGTCAAGGCTCTGCAAGAAGGGATGGCACCTTATGAGCACCTCATCTACCTGTGATGGAAAGCCCACTCCAGGTGACAGGGTTTCATGGCACTTGTCTCCATCATTAGCTCTTAATTCTTTCTAACTCCCCCTTTTTTTGATGTTTCTTGAGACTTTGGGAAGAGGGGTTGGGATACAGATGTCCCATGTAAGGCTGAATATTCATCAGTCATTTATTTTCAACACTTTCACCAGATATGAGTCATGACATTAGTCTTCACCCTCTACAAAGGAAGCCTCTCTGCACCAGGATGACAGCCTTTCTGGTCTATGGGGCATAAATGCTTAGAAAGCAGCTTGACAGCACATCTAAGGAACAATGGAAGTGAGTTCCTCACTTGAGCCCATGTCCTCCCCAGCCATGGGCTTTTGACCAGGAATATAGTACCAAGTTTGACTCCATCCCATGGAGCATACCTCATGTCCAATCACAGACCAGTTGGTTATCCCTTAAACAATCATGCCGCTATCACACTAGTGGGCATACCTACCTGGAGTGATCAACTTTATAGTGCACATGTTCCACAGCTGCACAAGACTGTGAGTGAATTTCCTGCCACAGCCACCTACATAGCACCTTCCAATGTGCTGGTCAGCAGGGAGTCTCCAGCTCAGCACCATCTTGATTTCTCTGAGTCCTGTAACAAAAGTTATGGTGCCTTCAACAACATGCTCTCATCACCTAATCCTGGTGGGCAACCAAGAGCATTAACATGCCTGTGTTCTTCTGACAGGCCCTGAAATGTCTCTGATCCACATACAACTCAGAAGGGGGAATCTGGCACTGGGTTTTTTGTTTTAATGCCTCTGACTTCTGAGGGCAGTATTGTCATGACACCTCCAATATACACTATCATGATACCCCAATATACATTATGACACCCCAATATACATTGTCTAATACCCCAATATACATTGTCATGATACCCCAATTTACATTGTCTAATACCCCAATATACATTGTCATGATACCCCAATTTACATTGTCATGACACCTCAATATACATTGTCATGACACCCCAATATACTTTGTCATGACACCCCAATATACATTGTCATGATACCCCAATATACATTGTCATGACACCCCCATTACAGAACACCCCAATATACATTGTCATGACACCCCCATTACAGAACATTCAGACTTTTAAATTTAATTTTAAACTATAAGTTTAGTTTATAAATAACAAGTTCCTAACAGTTTTTTTATACAGCCTTAGTTTTTGTTAAGTTTCCCCAACCCTCCCACCCTCTGCCCCAACCCTAGTTAAGTCTTCTCAAGCTTAGTGGTCCTGCCCTCCTTTCATATTCCATGTTGGAAACTCAGTGTATTGAAGAGGTCGTCTATAGAATGGGGGACATTTGACAGCTTTTACTCCAACAGAGTATTAAAATCTAAAAATATACAAAGAACTAAAATATACATATACAAATATATGTGTATATGTATACATAAAAATACAAAGAACTAAAAAAACAATTTAAAAAATGAGCTTTGGTTCTGAATACAGAGGTCTCAAAACAAGAAATATTAATGGAGAGCACTTCTTAGTGTGTTCAACATCATTAGCCCTCAGGGAAACATGAATTAAAACTGCATTTCAATTGCATCTCACCATTAGATAACGGTCAGAATGGCTATTAGCTAAAAATTAAATCAGAGAAAACTGGCAAGGTTGTGAGGAAAGGGGTCCTTGTTCACTGTTAGTGAGGCAGTGTTGACTGATAGTATGTTGAGGAACACCTCAGCGAAGTAAAGTGACTAAATCAGAGTATTTGTCTCATGAACTTGCTAGCAGTAATTACTGTGGAATGATGCCCCATAAGAAAAGGTAATACTGTTGGGTGACCCTTCTGAAACTTTGGGGTCTCCTCAGCTGAATCTACACTTACAGAATCCTCTGATTATGCATTTCTATAAATCACCAAGATTCATTGGTAATTTACTGAGAACTGTGTATTTTTCTAACGTGTTTGAATTTTGTGACTCTTTGAATGACAATCCAGGCAGCTCCCATTGCTTCTATTTCAAAGATGGGAAAGCTGGGCCATAGAAAGTTGGAATGAACTGACAATGAGTGTTACAGAGCTTCTGGGAGGCAAGGCTGAGGCTGGTGGATGACTCTGCAGGAAAAGCACTTGCCTCATAGCAGAATTTGAGATCAGAAGCCACATAAATGGCAGGTGGGCACAGTGGCTGCCTATAATGCCAGTATGCAGGACACAGAGATAAGCATTCCCCAGCTACAAGCTTTCTATGGAGGCCTGGGCCTTGGTAAGATCTAGGGTCCACTGAGAGACCCTGCCTCAAAAGAAGTATAAAACAGAGGAAGAAATGTGCTCTCCAAATGCATGTGCATGCATCCCTGCACACACAGACACCCACACATATGAACATGTATACACACTCATATCCCACACATACATACACATGAAAAATGTAAATTGAAAGAAAAAGAAGCAGGCTCTCCCTGAGGGTGTATCAGGCACACTGCATGTGAACTTGGTAATGACTATGACAGAAACCGAGACAGGAGAAAATTTCTAGTTGGCCATTTCTTATCTATACCATTCAATCCATTCAGAGAACTTGTGGAGTACTGTGTGTGTGTATGTGTGTGTGTGTGTGTGTGTGTGTATGTGTGTGTGTGTGTGTGTGTGTGTGAAATTATCCCATTAAATTTTCCATAAAAGGCAAGAGCCTAAATCCCCTTTTAAAATATCTGTCCCAAGGTTGAAGAACAGAGACACAAAGGCAGAACTAAGTCAGACTGTGGAAAAGGAGGGACTAACAGCAGTGGGATGTGAGTGGGGGTCGATGTGCACAGCATGCCTGCAGATGTAACCGGCTTGTTAAATAAGAAACACAGAACCAATTGCAGAGTTAAAAACCACAAGGTCAGAGCAAGAGCGGAAAACCTTACCCTTCACTGCTTCTGCTGTTCTTCCTCTCTGCAAGAGAGCTACCTCTCTGTGTCCTATCTTTTTTATAGACTTTCTGTTCTGTTTTCTCATTGGTTGTAAACCCAGCCACATGACCTCCTCATCACTGCCTGTTTGTACAGACCTCCAGGTCTTCTATGGTTGGTATTGAGATTAAAGGTGTGTGTCTGCCATGCTGGCTGTGTCCTTGAACACACAGAGGTCTACCTAGCTCTGCCTCCCAAGTGCTGGGATTAAAGGTGTGCCCCACTACTGCTCAGCTTCTGCTCTGGCTTGCTCTGACCTCAAGGCAACTTTATTTACATACAAATAAAATCACATTTCAATACAAATAAAATATCACTATACATGCCTGTATGGGAACTGTTTAGTAAAGGCAAATATGAAGTTCCATGGAGTCTCTGACCCTGTGGCTTCAGGAGCTTTGACAAGATAAGGAAGATGCCCTGTTCTTAGAGAGAGACGCTACCCACAGAGCCCCAACTCTTTCTGTCCTGACTCAGCCATCAGCTTCTCTTCCCACTCCAGCTCTCCACACCTCCTCTCTCCTAACACCCAGCATCCCTAGCTGCTTTCCATCACTTGGACCCAGACCCCCAGCCCTGGTCCTCTCTTCAAAGGTGCATCCAAGAATCCAATGAGCTGCCCTATGCTTATGATGAGCTGATGAAGTGTTACATCCATGCAGCTGAGCCACTCTGTAGTTAAGACAAGCTGTAAGAATGTTACATCCATGATGGTAAGGAAGCATTAGTCATATGTCAGGATCTACCACCTGCTGTATGGCCCTGACAAGACATCTAACCTCTCTGAATTTCAGTTCTCGGTTGCTAATGTGTGTTGAAGACAACAGTGACTTCACAGAACTGTCCAGAGAAGTTTGCAAGTTACAAATTCCTGCAACAACATGGAACTGTGGACATGTCAGAGGAAAGGTCTTGGAAGAGTCTCATATCTGGACTCATGGGATGTTTTCCTTTCTCCAGTGCTGGAGATGGAATACAGCCCTAACAAGCACCCTCCTCCTGAGCTATGTCCACAGCCTCCTGGCATGGATTTTTATGGTAAAAACAGTAGTTGGTGATGGTAACAGCTGTAGGGGTTAATATTGGGGTTGTAATAGTTCTTTGTTTGTCCTCCAAAACCTATGGGTATCTCATAGCCCATAAAACTCTCCATTGTACTCAGGGCACACCTTCAATTATAAATATCTACCATAGTGAACACTTACCCAGCAATTTATTAGCAAAAACATAATGTAAAGGTTGAGGGGCTCCAGGGGTTAGGTATTAACCACAGTTTGGGTTTGGTATGACCCTAGTCAGCCTTCAGAACAGCAAGTCAGTCTATACACACAGTGTCATGAGCACCAAGCCTCAAGTAAATCAACAGACATGTTGGCAAGACGTCGCCCTCCACACAAACCCCAGACGACAGCCAGAAGGCGGCTTAGGTTTTTGAATGGTTGAAAAATAAATTGCTTTTTGAAACTATAATTAAATGTTGTTTTCTTAAGCATGAGTCATTAAATTTGGTCGCACACCATCCTGAAACTTTATTGCTGTAAACTTATATTTGAGGAATTAATTGTAGAAGCTCTTCTATAATCCTCATCCACACAAATTATAGTAAATTACAGCATGAAAACCTGCCATGTTGTGGCTTTGGCATTCAGAAGGCAGAATTTTAAGGTAATCACAGAATTGTCACCTGAAAAATACCCAGTTGATTCTTTAATATGCTTGGTGTAAAGATTCCTTCATCCCAGATTTCGTAACAGCCAAAAGTTACCAAGCTCAATATTTTATATTTATTTAGAGAAGTTAGCTCCTATTCTCTCTCTTGAAAATAGTGAGTCATAAATGAAGATCAAACACATGTGGGTACATTAGTCTCATTTGTAGGGAATGATATGTAGTGATTTTATAACTTAGTGTGCATGTGTGTTTTTACAGTGTGCACGTATACATGTGGGTGCACATGTGTGCATATGTGTGTACATGTGTGTGCAGAGGTTACAGTCTGCCACCATGTGTCTTCCTCAATAGCTCCCCACTTTGTGTTGTGAAGCAGGGCCTCAATGAATCTGGTGCTCACTAGCTAGCTTGCCCTGGGGATTCCCTACCTCAGCCTCTGAAGTCCTGCCACACCCACCCAGCCTGCACTCAGTCCTCACCTGTATACAGCAGGCGCTTTACCCACTGAGCCATCAGTCCTGCCCCGTGGTTTATTATTATTTCATAGTTCTAATGTTGTTGGGTTATAATTTATTTTTTATGAGTAATGCTTACTATAGAGAATTTGATATATTTTAACAGCATAGTAATAAGGTCAATGTTGCATTTGTTTGCTTTGCTTTTGAAGTAATTTTCACTGGATCCAGCTGGTTACTAGGAGGCAGACTTTCTGAGTGAATTTCCACTGTCATGCTAGTTGTTTTAAATAAATTACCCTAAGTATATACAATGCATGTTTAAAAGCTGATTCAATATACAAGTTTGCTGTAAATAGTACATCATGAACATGCTCATTTCTCAGCATAAGAAGAAAATCTCTGCTTAATAACTCTGCAAAAAAATCAGAAATGCCTTCCTGGAAGCCAGTAAACACACAAAAATGGAAATTAATAATTGTTTCCCTAGAATAAATTTCCAATCAACATGTTTATCAATAAGTCTACAAGCCTATGTTTTAATAGCTTTCAAGATTAACTAGAACTGATCCAAGTTGGATTCTAGTGATGCTGTGGTCATCCAATGTTGATGAATCTGTTTATTGCTATGTAAGGGAAACTTACAAAGTGTTGGTTTTAGTGTTAATTTTTATTTATAATACTTACCATGAATTGAGTCAACTGCTCTCTGAATTCTGTACTGCCACACAGATCTGAACTGCTCCAAGGGAACAAACTGTTGTAGAAGCTTATAATTTCCCCAGAGTGTTCTGATTATTTTATACAAACTAAGCTCAAGCAGCCACAGATTCCACAAGGAAAATTGCTATGTGGTTTAAGCCCACATAATCTGCTTTCAGCCCTTGTCTGAGCCTTGAATTAACGGCACACTCATTAGCTTGAAACAATAAACTCCAACACTAACATTCCTGGAGAGAATTCAATTCAGAAACTTTGGCAGCACAGATAGCAAATATTGCACACAGACTCAGTCTGATTTTACACAGACTCATAGGACATGTAGGTGAAGTAGGCAGTGCCAGGGTTTAAATGAGTAACATATATATCATTGTATCAGAAGGAGAGAGAAACACACACACACACACACACACACACACACACACACACAGAGAGAGAGAGAGAGAGAGAGAGAGAGAGATTCCTAGCTTTCCCAGTGTGCAATTTAAGTGTGGTCGTAGCTTGGAGGTTTATTTACAACAGAAATGTAGAGGGGAACTGCGATGGTATTAATTAAGCACCACATTAAGCAAACTGGGGGCATGCAAAAATACCCTTTAAAAGAATCACTGTACATCCACAGCGCATATTCAAAAAGGGACAGTGCAGGTTAAGGATGCAACCTCCTAACACCTGGGCCAGATGTGACGAATCCAGGTAAGTCTTTCCCACAAGAAAAGGAGAGAAAAGTGTGAAATGTGTGCAAGCATTTTCATAGATTCAATCCTTTCTAAAGTCAGGCTACCAAAAAAGGACGTCGCAGAAAATGCTGTTTAGTTAAAATGAGATTTCCAGAGAGGTCCCTGCCACCCCACACCCATCTTCCCAAACAGAGGCTACCTGCAAATTCTACTCGATTATAAACAAGTCAGCATAGCAGCCCCAGCTTTGAACAGTGTCCAGTGTGTGCATGCAAATCTTGCCGACAGTTGCTTCTCTTTGTATCATCTGGACTTTTGGGTAGATAGCCACCCAAAGCATCCATATCAGCCACCCCTCTCCTGTGTCTACTTACCCTCTGCTACAGAGTTCCAGAAGTGTGTATGTCTAAACCCCATCTCCAGGCACAGCACACACCTTCTATGTCTCATTTCTCAGCCAGTGTGAACTGTTCAGCTGTATTTTCATTTGCTTTCTCATTTATTTGACCAGACAGTGTTAAATATCTCTTGAGTTCCATGCATTGGAACAGTAAATGGCATCTGTGAACCCTGCCTTTGAGGTACTAGAGCCCAACACTGCACTGACAAGCTTCAGCGTGTGATAAACATGTTAAGCTACAGAAAATACAAAGTATTGTGAGAACATACTTACAAGGGTACAACCTAAGATATCAAGGGGGCTCCCTGAAGGCTGAGACCTGCAGGCCCCTGGGTATGTAGGGACAAGTCAAAGTTAGCTTCTAAGTGCTTGAGAATATTGTTTGATAACGAAAGACCTTTAACATATTCTCCTAGTGCATGAAGTCTATTTCTGACACTTTTGCTTGACAGTCTTGCTGCTCTGGTCGTAATATTATTTTTTATAAGTAAAATCATTATTTGTCAGCACTCTCTTCCCCTCTTTTGGCTTCTAAGCTTTTAAGCGTTTATCAGTAGAGATTTATGCAAATGAGCCTCATAGAGACTTACTAAATAATTATCAGTTTTCAAGTAGCAAAAATGTGCACTGTAAAAGCCTATACACCCTGCCAGCTGAACTACTTAAAACCCCCCACAGCTTGATGTGAGACTTTAAAAGGTGGACATTTGCAATACTGACTAAACTGTCCTTCCGTCCCTCTGGGCTGAAGGTCCCTTTTTTTCATTGTTACAGTCTGTGGAGTCACTTCCGAGTTATCCTTGTCCATGTTGTCCCTCTAAATCTGTGTATAACAAGTGGCCAAGTCGTCTCTGAAGGCCGGTTACTCGGGCTGCACTTATCCTCCTGACATTTCGAGATGGGTGCTGGGACTGCCTTCACTGGATGGACGAGGAAGCTGGAGAGAGCACAGCAGTGCCTGCCTGGCCTGTACTTGGGTTTCATTTGACCCCTCCGTCCCCGCATCCTTCCCTGTCTTCTTCCTTGTTTGTACCTTCACAGTTCTGATTAATGTCACCTCTACCATGCATTCTTGTCTACACACTTCATAATCGATGACACCAGTGACAAAGAACATTAAACAAGAGCGACCTTCCTTAGCCTTCCCCCACCCCCTCCATATCCATTCCTGGGCCATCCAGGATGGCATGAGACCCTGTTTCCTGACAAACTAAATCAATAAAATGAGTATAATTTCATACAAAAACAAGTACCCTTGGGTCAGCATCATTCTAACAACAAAGCTGTGCAGAGGAAAGTACCAGCGAATATTTCTTTTGAAAATGGAGGCAAGAGCCCTCAAAAAGTATCTGAAGATGTGACTTGTGATTAAAGTATGTGCTTAAACATGAACCTGGTACTCAGTTTGATCTTCAGCACCAGAAAAAAAAAAAAGAACAGAATACTAGAAATTTGAGTTCAATAAATCCATAAAAAGAATCTTATATCTAATTAGAATCTAATCAAATTAGGATTGCTTGATACTGGACATTTTTACTGTCATCATGATCTTGACAAGTCCAGGAGGCAAACTCACATGATACTATTAACAGATGCAGAGAAAGGTAGACAAAATTTAACAGCCATGTATGGGAGAAGCGCTCAGTGAAGCCGGTGTTAGGATTCCGGCGTGAAATGCCCAGGCTCGTGTGTCTGAGTGCTTCAATACAGCTGGCACTCTGCTGGCCGACTGTGGGACCTTGGGGTGGAATGCAGAGAAAGCTGGCTGTTTCCCACCTGGAGCAGGAAAAAGGTAGAGATAGAGATATCTTTCACTTCTGGTTTTTACCACAGTTCTATAAGTTCTAGATCATGTAATCAGCCTAAAAACAAAAAATAAAGGATGTTCAGACTTGAAAGGAAAATAAATTTACATATATTTACATACATGTAAAATATCCTAACGTTGGAGTGGGAAGGCATTTGTGACCTCACCCCTAAATGAAGAGCTGTGGACAGTTGACGGCATCTCAGGGAGGGAGAGTTGGCTTTATTTTTTATTTATTTATTTATTTTGGTTTTTCAAGACAGGGTTTCTCTGTAGCTTTTGGAGCCTGTCCTGGACTAGCTCTGTAGACCAGGCTGGCCTCGAACTCACAGAGATCCACCTGCCTCTGCCTCCCAAGTGCTGGGATTACAGGCATGCGCCACCACTGCCTGGCTTGAGTTGGGTTTATTTTAAAGGTGTGGCTCCTGGTGGGTGGGCTATGCTTCAGTGGATGGTCTCACAGCCAGGAGTTCATGGACAGTGCAGGTTGGAGTTGATAGGTAAGTAAAACAAAACAGAATACAGGAAGTTGTGTGGAGACAGAGGTAGGGTGGCTCCATGAGGAGTTAGGGACAAGAGTTAGCATCCATTGCACTTGTTTTTCTAGGCCGTTTTAGGAATGTGTGATTGTTTCTGATCTTGCATTTCCTCGACTGCTCCTTGGTTAGGAAAGTAACGCAGGTGAGAAACATTTTACTGCTGCCTTCAACACAGAAACCGCTGGGCTCTCTCTTCTTCAGAAGAGAGCCGGCAGGCAGACAGGAACATAATGAGAACCACTCGTGCTAGCCCAATGCCCTTGGCGTCCCTGCCTCAGGATTAGTGGCTCAGTTTTCATCAGCAATGCTTCTTTGTTGTTGGTATCTTGTCTTCCAATTTTAGAATAGAACACATCCATTCTGGACCCAGTTACAAATACCCTAGACAGGTCTGGCTTTCAGATTTCAGAACAAGGCAGAGATGCTGGAGTCCTGGCCCAGATTCACTTGGCTTTCCTCCCTACCATAAGCAGTCTGTCCTCAGTGTGGTCAGGCAAGGTGACAGAAACACCACCCTCCCCCAGGGCCTAGAGGGAGGTCAGGCTCGCCTTGGCTCAGCTCCTGAAGGTGTCCTCATGTTGACACTGGACCTCACTAGCCTGACAGGAGGAGGAAGGAGGCCTGAGGAGGAGATATGTGCTTGCTCATATGAAGACTACGGTGATTGGTGCTCACTGACCTTTCCAGCTGTCCTCCACTTCCGCAATTCAGTATCTTCTTCCCGCCATGGCCTGGAGAGTCCGCTGGGAAGGGCAGATTTCCTACAAATAGGAAACTGTATCAGAGAAGGGAGAAAGAGAGAAATATGGGAGGAAAAAGCAGAGAAAACTGAAAAGGAAGAAATTTTAAGAGGAGGAACAATAACACAGGTTATAAAACAGATCTGAAAATAAAAACAAAGCAACATAAGCAAAACTTAAAGGGTGAGAGAAGAGACAGCGACACCCTTCTGGGTGGTACAATCACTGACAGGGAGTGAGGACTCGGGGTCTCACACCTGCTTAGTGTGTAAGATAAGGACAGAGGCAGAAGGAATTTTACCTTATTTTCCTATGTTTTAAATGGACACAATAAACTCAGTTTTTGTTCTTGTTTGTTTGTCTGTTGTAATAGTGAAAGCTTTACCCTTCAAGGGAAGAAATCGATATTAAACCCCATGAAAAGAGGAGCTTGGCGGGACATCATCTAGATGGACAAAAGGGCTGGTAAGCCGGCCCAGCTTGGAGAGGCGCTCACACACAAGCCCAGTGACCTGAGCTCAAACCCTGGAACCTGTGTAGAGAGGGAAGGAGACAGCATATTCCACAGAGTTGTCGTCTGGCCTCCACACACGTGCCATGGTATGTGCACTCCCGGGCATGAAACACACTTGTGAGCACACACACACACATACACACATTTTAAAGGTCTACAGCTAACTTTATCATTGCCAGGTTTTGCTCAACCCTGTTTCTACTGTCGCACATTTTATATATTTACATTCTTCGTATAGTCCTGTAATTTCCTATCTAACCCGCCAGCCTCACTCTCACGCTGCATGGAGACCTTGCTTACCACTGGTGGAGAGCTCTCACAGGAACTATCTTAGTATGGTAGTCCCTGTCCCAAACCCTCTGAAAATGTCTGAAGTCCTACCAACACTGGAGGCCTGCCTGTATTTAATCCATATACACACACATTCACACACACACACACACACACCTCCTAAGCAAGCTTCCAAACCTTCATGAATCCTTCCTGTCTCATCACAATATCAGAGACACATAGTTTTTTCAAAAAGATATCCACTTAACAAGTAATAAATAATCTGCACATCACTGTGCAGTGACAGCTGAAGGGCTGCAAATGTCATGTGGAAAGTGCGGGACAAGCCAAAGAGCAGCCGCCACAACAACTTCAGGGACAGAGATCCAAAGATGTTGACTCCAGAGGAAGGAGTCATTCATTCATTCAACAACTGTCAGCTGGGGGGTTGGCAAGTGGCCCACAATTGTAATAACAGCACTAGGAGACCAAGGCAGGAGGATGGCGTGTTCAAGACTGGACGAGGCTCTGTGGTGAGCTGAGACCTCACTGTCTATTAAGAACCAATCAGGTGTAAGATGGCTACAAGACATCACACAAGAGTTCAGGGTCTCATCCTCTGTAAGTGTCAAGAAACAAATAAATAATCGATCACAGAAGTGATAAAAAGATGAGAGACTCATGTGGAGAACCTACTGGTGGAGAGAAAGTAAAGCAGCTGAGGGACGAGGCAGCCGGGGGTGACACCCTCTGGTAAGGGCACAAGGGCCCGAGTGGCACACAGCAGAGAAGTGCACACTCACACTCTCCAAACTACACTATAACACACTCGTGACAGGGCTATGACTGGCAAGAGTCCAACCTCCACAGCTCCAGGTACCTTGACAGCCTCAGGGCCAGACACTGCCGCAGCTACGCTCAGGAAGGGTGCAGCGGGTTTGGGAACAACTCGCATGTTTCCTCTGAACAACTGGATCCTTGGGAGATGAAATGACTCATATGGGTGAGAACTGTGTCCCAACAGCCAGGCAAACAGCTTCCTTTGTACACATCCCATCCCCTAAGAGTTAACAATGTGCCCACAGAACCAACCATAAAGCTCTCAGTGGGGAAATGCAGATTCCAAAGGAAATACCTCAAATGTGACAGCAGATAAACTACCCACACCGCATAGAGGGACTGGCTGCCTAGGGTTTTTGCATGCTTGTACACATATTAAAGACAGTAGGAACATAGCTCTCCATGCAGATAACCGTTGATTTCACTGTGATTTCTTCAGCTGCACTTGTGTTGAAAGGGTATTTGGTGAACTGTCCCTGGATGGAAAAGCACACAGATACCCATTGTCTTACACACTACCTACTCTCATGCCGTACACCATCTTTACAGTGATTATTGAATCTGAAGCACTTCCTCATCATGGCAAAGACATTTAGAGTTGTCATTGGATAATTAAGATTTCTGCTTTCCAAACAAATTCGATGTTTTCTGTGTTGACTGACAGGATAAACACTAAAACCAGAAAAACAGTGAGGTGCGTGCTAAGTAGATAAAAATCTTCATGTTGTTTAAAAATAACTGCAATAAATAACAAATGTTGCATGGTTGGCTCTCCTCTCATGCTGATTTCTGCTCTGCGAGACCAAACAGCCCTGACTTTGGTTTGGCTGCTACAAAACACGTTGACATGGGTCTAGTCCAAAAATCTAAAAATCCCTTAAGATTTTCTTCTCCAGCCCATACATCTCCTAAGTCACTTACTCTTCCCCAAGTGTAGTTACAAGTCTCAGTGTGTGTGAGTGCATGTGTTCAAGTGTGTGCATGTGTGTGTACATATGTGTGTGTGTGCATGTGTCCATGTGTATATGCATATGTGGGAGTGTGGGGGGGGAGTGTGTGTGTACTTGGGGGGGGCATCTGACTATATAATAATGAGCTAAGCTTAATTACATCATTAAGCAGAAGGCTGTAGGACTCCTGCTGCCTGTGGGGACTGATTAGAATTGTACAATATTATTTTCACTTATTAAACTCTGAATTGAATAAATAAATTCCATTAAAAACATGCATGTGATGCATTTGTCTTTGCTTTTGACTGTTCATGGTTGCCTGAGATGCTGAGGTTTCCCAATGGGTATAGTTAGCTTTGGGCACATGGCTAATCCTACCATTCAGAGTGTGGGCAGTCTTTCTCTGCTGTCGCAACACACACGTATTTTTGCTTGAATGTCTTCTCTATTTTGCATGTTTCACATCTCCCCATAACATTATTCCAGCTCCCCCAAATTGTTAGTTACTATAAATAGCTACCACATGTAGAACAGGTTTGAGATTTTGTTTCCATTTTTATACATTATGTCAAGGTGACATTTACGGACCTAATCAGCATCATCTCAGTCTGAGGAAGGCAGAGAGCCGGCTAGCTCTGGTCTGGGTTGCTCTTAGCAGAACTATAAGAGGAAATGAGAACTTAAAAGTCTGGTTTGGGTTCCGAAAAGCCAAAATCGTACGACCAGGCCCTCCTGGCACTCCCGTTCAGTCGGATGGCCTCGTGTTCATGCAAGCAAGGTCATAAAATTGTCTCTACCCTTCTAATTAAAGACTGCAGCAGAAATTTTAAGCTACTTAGAGAGTCAGGGTCAGGTTTGTGGTGGCCTGGGCCACCCAGGGAAAAGACAGCTGTGTCTCATTCAAAGCTGTCCCATCCCTGTCTGCAAGAAACACTCCAGTCTTGAAACCCTGTCTAGACCACGTCACTCCTACATGATTCTGCCATGGAGGGTGAGCAGAGGTCAGTGCGTGGGCTGGGAATTAAGAGTGTCCTACATGAAAAGGCTTCCCTGTAAGGACTATACCTATCCCAAAGACATTATAGTCAGCAACTGCTCTTATAGGTCAAGTGTGGACCTGAGTCAGTCCACAAAGGGCTCTCTATGCACACTTACACACAGCATACCAAAGATGTTCTTCCTGGGGTCTCAGGATGGTCCAGGGCAGGATTTTGATTAGATGATAAATCTTTACAGAAGCTATAGCTCCCTATTTATTTCTTGTTTATTGTTTATTTTGGCAGTGCTGGGATGGAACCCAGGCCATGTATACAAAATGCCAAGCCTGGTATTGCTTTCTTATTGACATGTTCCCCCTAGCAATCCTAGCACCAGGATCCCCAGGTCTCCAGACTGCCTGTGTTCTCCCCCACAGAACTACTGCCACGTTGGGATCTTCTCCTTAATCAAAAATAACCTCCGTGTACTTATGACCCTGCTAAATAAATTGCTAACAGTTCTGTTTGGGGGTAAGATATGATCTTGGCTAAACTACATTAGGACTTTATAGCCACAAAATATTAGATTTTTTGAGGAGGCCACTTCAAAGATTATTTTGCAAAATTAATTTATTTCCTAGAGAATTTTAAAATTCTGCTTTAACTTTGCCCAGATTGTGTTCAAATAGTCATTATCTCTTCCAAGTATCTACAGCTTTCTAGATGACCACCACAGGGTAATACTAGGGTAGAATAAAAGTTCTGCCAAATACAGTATAATAAAAATCTATGCCTGCCACATGGTAACACACTGCGGATCAGCCCTCCATGTCTCATCTGAGCCACCTGCGCTGGTACAGTGTCATCCCCAGGCAAGGCTCTGCAAAGACACCTGTGGAGGGCCAGTCAAGGAGAACGTTCTGTGAACATGTAACACAATGATTAAGATCAATTCCAGTGGGCTCACACACTGCTTAAAAGGCAGAGACCCCACAGCCAGTTTCAAAAGGAAAGAAGACAACATGTGGCTTTGTAAGAATTGATGGTTACAAAAAATAAACTGAGAATCACTGAAAATCCCCAAGACAAGAATGAAGTTCTACATCTGACAAAATAAAATGTCACCAGAAAGTTTACTCAGAACAAAAGGTGAGATTCTACTTTGATCATGGGGGAACAACAGAGCAGGGAATACAGTCATCATGAACACAAACACACCCAATGGTACACAGCAGAGTGCAGAGAAGTGGACCATTGGGGACCCGCAGTTCAAAGCCTGGCAGTGTGGTGCACACCTGTGATTCCAGAGCTCAGCCTTGAGAAAGGAGGGTCACGAGTTCAAGGACAGCCTTGGCTACAGAGTGAGACCCTGAAGAGAGACAGAGAGAGTGAAAAGAAGGGGGAAGACCCAAACCATCCTTAAATGTCTCCTTTTTTCTTATAGTTCCCCTAAGAGTAACCCAGCTCTCATGACTTTTCACAGCCCCTTTCTAGTCTGGGGACTCTACCCATACTCCTCACTCTTACATATATATATATGCATATATACATATATATGCATATATATATATATATATATATATATATATATATATATATATATACAAATACACACACACATACACACACACACACACATAAATAACAAGCTAGGTTATACATATGAAAGAAAATATGTAATACTGATCTTCCTGAGTCTGGAATACCTCACATATAAATGCTAGATTCTCCTAGTTTTTTGTAAATTTCATTTTTCTATAAGGCTGAATAAAATTCCATCATGTGAACGGGTGACATTTTAATTATCCAATCATTATCAGTGACTGAAATCTAGGATAATTCCATTTGCTTGCTACTGTGACTATAATAGCAATGAACATGAATGTACAAGTATCTCTATGGTAGTACAGAGTCCCTTGGGCATGACTCACATACATGGCCCGGATGTATGCGTCCTTACCAGCAGTCCTTATTTGACTCCACTCCTGCTTATGTTTCACAGGTGTTTCCCCAGTTAATCTCACGCATCCAAGTTTATTTTGGTCCATTTTGACCTGAACTAACACACAGAAAATGAGAACTAGACAGATTAGTGAACAATGTTACTGGAAAAATCACTTCCATAAAGAAAATTATAATTTCAGCCTTCTCTAATCCTATATCGGTGACACTCCAATGGGTTAAAAATTAAGAAAAGTGTGAATAGAAAACTGAAAGATGGCAATGTCATCATTTAAGGGTAGTGAAAAACCCTTAAACAAAATCCCAAACAGGCAAAGAAGCAAAGATACTAACTTGGGGAATGCTGGAATTAAGGGTTGATGTTCAACAAAGGGTGCTTCATTGTGGCAGAGTATTACAGACTTATTCTCCCCTGTGTCTAAACCCAACAAAATTCCTGCATTTCAGGCAGAAATAAAGCCATCTGGATAAACACATTTCTCGGTTTTTCTTATGGTATAATATAGCCCTGTATCTACTTTCACCAATGAAATATCAGAAAAATTGTGACAAATGTGATAAAGCTTTACATGGCCGCAGGTTGAAGAATATGTCTTGTCTTCCCTGTGGGTATTTCTTGACATCTGGTGACCGCAATACTGCATTTCTCTGAAGTAGGCATACTAAAACAACAGAGAGAGAGAGAGAGAGAGAGAGAGAGAGAGAGAGAGAGAGAGAGAGAGAGAGAGAAACAAGGTAGGACACCCACTTGCTTTCAGGATATTATTTGAAAAAGAAAAACAACTTCCTTGTTCCACCATCATTAAGATAGGACTTCACTGTAAATGTCAGTCATCCTCCGAATGAGGCAGACATCAAGGACAATGTGAAACCTCCAGTCACAGGCTAGGAGAATCTACTGGCATTATGTTAAATCAAAATGGTATAAAGATACAATTCACAGGGAAACAAAAACCTTTAGGTAGGCAGATGAGAAAATGAAATAAAAGCAGACAAAGGTTATTAGCACGCTGTGTAAGTTACTCGTCTAGTCGCTGTTAGAACAAACCTGACATAAAGAGTGTAAATAGGACAAGGTTGATCTGGCTTCTGTTTGAGGTGCTACCATTCATCATGTTGAGGAAAACATGGCAGCTGGTTTGGGTCTGTTTGTGGCAGAAGTTTATAACACAACTCCCTCACATCCTTACAGGTCAGGAAACAGTCTGGCTTACAAGTACAGCCTGACTGTAACACTCAAGGCCCATCCAGCAATCCATTCCTTTCAGAAGGACCCCTGTTTTAGTTTGGGTTTCTATTGCTGTGAAGAGATACCATGACCATGGCAACTCTTATATTGGAAAAACATTTAATTGGGGTGGCTTACATTTTTAGAGGTTTAATCCATTATCATAATGGTGCCACATGGTAGTGTGCAAGCAGATATGGTGCTGGATAGGTAGCTGAGGGTCCTACATCTTGATGCAAAGGCAACAGGAAGTGGTCTGAGACACTGGGTGTGGCTTGAGCATATATGAGACCTCAAAGCTGCCTCCACAGTGACCCGCTTTCTCCAACCTGCTTCAACAAGGCCAACCTTCCAATAGTGCCACTCCCTTTGAGGGCCATTTTCTTTCAAACCACCTGAGCCCCCACCTCCTAAAGGTTCCATAGCTCCTAAAACTGCACAATCAGCTGTGGACCAAACACTCAAACATGTTAACTTGAGGAAGATGTTTCACAGTTAAACCTCAATTCTTTACCCTGCTGCATTATGACCATCCCACAACATAAAATCCATCCAGTTCAACTTCAAGAGTTTCCAAACAGTCCCAGCATTGTCCAAAAGCCCAGGGGCTCTGAGAACCAAGTCTCTAAGATCTGAGGTCTTAGCTGCTAGCCCAGTAAAACAAGAAAATTATTGTAGATAATCCTTCCTATATGCTACAGCACAGTGGAGGAACTGGGGCACAGGAAGCAAGACGAACACCAAACCCCATAGCTCTGTGTCTGTCGTGCGGGCTTTTGTCAGAATCACCTGAGTTCCGCTGGGCCTGGGTGGAACCCCACAGCTCTTCTCCCTGCAGCACACATGTACTCTCTCTTTCATTAGCAGACACCTCTCATTCCTGGCAACTCCAACACGCAGGGGTCTCTATTACAAACTTTGGACTCATAGTCAACACTTCATAGAGCCTTTCAAGGCCTCTTCAGGGAATTTGACTCAGTCACACACCACCTTCTGGGATGGTAGCTCCAATAGTCAACTTGACAAAACCTAGAACTGCCCTAGAAGAGAGCCTCCGTGAGGGATCACTAAGATCAAGTTGGCTGTGGGGGATTGTCTGACCTTTATTAATTTATGTGGAATGACCCAGTCAGCTGAGAGTGGCTTAAATTTCTGGGCAGGAGATCCAAGCATGAGTAAAAATGGAGAAATCCATCTAAGCACTAGCAAGAAAAGAAGCATATATACATTCTCTGCTCTTGATGGTGAGTGTCCTGACTTCTTGCCACAATGGACTGTAACTACTAATTATAAGCTGAAATAAATCCTTCCTTTCCTAAATTGCTCTTTGCCAGGGTATTTTATCACAGCCACAGAAATGAAAAAAGAACACCTTCCTTTGGTGGCTAGTCACTGGAACCCTGGTATAAGCCTTCCTTACATTCTGAAGCCTGTAAAAGCAGCACCCAGCACCATGTGGATGATGCCAAGCTTTGTTGCCAGCTCAGGATATAACGCGTAACCTTTTATCACAGTACCTCCAAGTACCCCAACAGAGGAACCTTCCCCTTGCAGTCCTGTTAGAGCCTGCTAACAGAGGCTCTGTCTCCCCAGGCACTGTCTTTTATCATTTCCTCTTTTAAATTAAGTATGCCTTTAACACCCTGGAGCCTTAGTAGGACTTTTACCCTGCTGGCTCCATTTATATTGTCCCATGCAAAGGGAAGGTGTCTCTGTAATGTAATGGTTCCTATCTCTTCACAGCCACCTCTGCTTGGTCAGCAGCCACCTTAACAGCAGGATTTTCATTTCCAGCTGTTTGTCCAGAGCCACAGACATGTTGTCCTCAACTTTTGCGTTTTTCACATCTTCCTACTCCTCATTTTGCTCAGAATTCTTACTGTAAAGCTGGCTAAAGGCAGCCAGCAATGACCATGCTACAGCCCAGATGGTAAGCTATCTTCAAATTTCCTCCATCAATCAAATTAGTCTATTTACTTTTTAATATAGCCTCACTCAAATTTTTAGGACATAGGCAGAACTTAAGCATAGTCTTTGCCAGAATACAACACAAGTGACCTTTAGCCTAATCTTCAAGGCATTGTCCTTCTCTCTGAAGCCTCAGAGTCTGGTATTCGTGGTCTGCAGGTCTAATCTGGTATTCTAAGCTCCCTCAGGAGTGACCCTAAGCTTAGCATCTGGCATGCTGAGGTGTCTCTAGTCAGCAGCTCCAAACTCCTTGCCTTCCTCTCGCAACCCATGTCCAAAGGCCTATCTATGCACATGTCAGCAACGCCCCACTTCTCACTCCAATTTCTGTATCGTTTACTTTTTCACTATGACAAGGTATCCAACAAGAGTGACTTGAGGGAGGAAGGCTTTGTTCTTTCTGGCTCCTAGTATAATTGGCTGGAGCTAAAAGGCAGAGAGGGTACCACGGCAGAGCCTACTGTGTTGACAGTGGAGCTTGTGGTACAGCTGGCTCACCTCATGGCAGGTCAGAAACAGTAAGCTCAGGCCAGAAGGAGCCAGGCTAACTGGGGTGACAACTCTAATGACCTGAGTTCAATTCTAGGACCCACAAAACTCCTGTAAGTTGTTCATATATACACATACACACACACACACACACTCTCTCTCTAAACAAATGTAACATATATATATACACACATACACACATATATATTTAAAGACAAAAAGACATTTTAGTTTTAGTTTTATAGACTTATCATATAGCACATCTATATTATAATTAAGTACAAAAGTATTTCATTCATATATAAGGAAGTAAACCACATGGTAACAAAACCATTGTCTAGTAGTGGAAATGTGCTGGAAAGTATTGTCATAGAAAGTATTTTCCAAGATGAACCAGAAGGCTGAATAAAGAGTGAAGACATTTATGTTGATAACTACGGTGAATCAAAAGGTTTATTTTGTCCATTAGGCTAGTGATCATAAACTAAGACCATCACTTCTTTGCTTTTCGCACCAAGTGTACAGCAACATCATGCACTAACAATGGCTCAGGATATGTATCAAGCATAGACCTTGGAGTTTCCTTTTGGCTGTAATGTAAGGAGCACAAATGCTGTTTGTTGTCAAATACTCTGCATTAAAAATGTGTGTTTCCAGCATCCCCTAAAGCACTCAAGTGAGTCTGGCAGAGTCGACCTCCTCTGTAGAGAACGGACTATGTTGGAGCCTTACCTAAATGTTTTCATCCTTGATTTCTCCTGCAAGAATGGCCTTCTTGCCTACGAGGAACTGTGTTTAATTTTCTTCTGTATGTTAGGACTTGCTGATTGCACTCATATTTCTTCCTAACACAGTTGCCTCACCTGTAACTAAGACAGACATTTTGTCCCAGACAAGACAGAGTCCTGCTAACTAATTTTAAGCTCTTTTAGGCTTGGAAATCTCTGAGCCTGGCTATCTCAGAACGGTGTACATTTTTTAAGCGAAAGAAACTAGGAATGGTTGCCACTATTTGATTTGGTTGGGTCACTGAAAAGCAAAACTCACCAGTGATTTGATTTCATAAAATAAAGAATGTTTATATATATAAAGAAATTCTTCACCTGGACAAAATGAGCAATAAATTTGGTTGGTCCTCATTACTCTGAGGAACATTAAAAATCATCACTTGGGAAACCCCCTGAATCAGAGATCAGGAGCATTTTCAATTCTTAATAAATATTTCCTTCCCAAGTTTTAAGCTCCTTTAAATATTTCTATGAATTCTTAGAACATCTACGTAAAACATCTAAAATTTAAAAACAATTTTGAACTAAGCATTTTTTGTGCTGCTTTTTAACAGCTACAAAGGTTGAGCAAAAACTGCTGTAAAGTGCCATTTATTCTCTTGAATTTAGAAATTGTTTTTCTTATCTTGTGCTCTTTACATTACAGCCCAAAGGAGGCTCCGTGATCATGCTTGATATGTGTCCTCAGCCATTGTTAGGACACAAGGTGGTACTGTCCACTTGATGAAAACAACAGAAAGTCATGGTCTTAGTTTATGATCACTAGCCTAATGGACAAAATAAACCTGCAGACTCACCGCAGTAATCAACATAAACGTCTTCACTCTTCACATGGCTTTCTGGTTCATCTTGGAACATAGTACCTATGAATCGATGAAGACAAAGTTTACAATTTTAAAAAAATTCCTGGTGAAGTTCCTTCCTTAATAGATGTTGCTCTTATGTGTATTTTAAGCAGGAGTAGTTTAGAATCTTGTTGTTACCTGGGTGCAAACAAAAGGTTACGTAGAATTAATGAGCCATTCAAACTTGACCCCAGCATAACAATCCGTGTAAGATGTTATAAGGAAGTATTTATTATGTTAAAACAAAGGACATGACTTTGATAGCTGTTGGGTCTAAAACGCAGTATTTGACTTTCAAAGCAGGCAAATCAGCACCACCAAACAGAGGACTCAAGCAACAAAGGATGGTGAAGTTACAAAGTCTCCACTAATCAATGACGAATTTAGTACTTGTTGCTACAATTACAAAGATAATAGTTCCTTTATGTCAGTGCCTTCGGTTGTGCAGCTGTAAGAGAGCTTTGAAATTCAGCATTTCAAGGAATAGAAATTAATAGGAGGTCATTTTTACCAGAGAAATTTTAGGGGCCCATCCTCTCTAATCATCATTAAAAACTAAATCCGTAGGAGAAGAGGCACTTTACTGATTGTCAAGTGGAAGCTATTATTCATTTGATGAAGCTCTTGGCGCCGTGCCATTGATTCTGCCTGCAGCCTGCCGCTGCTTCTCCTTCATCTCCCGCAATCAGGGTTCTTTCTGCCTGCCAGGAGCTATTTATAGAGCAGGGGTGGGGGAGCAAAGCTGCTATGTTCTCTGTCTTGAAAAACAACTTTCAAACTTTGTAAGTACAAATCTGTTTTTTCTTGTCACCAGATTGTGCGTGCTTTTCCCGTCAGCACAGAAGGTACGGGACACTGATTTGCAGACCAGAGCCTTTCCTGACGAAGACAGCAGGCTTGCTGGAGTCGCCGACTTCAGGCCCGCCGCCTCTGGTTCCCCAGGATTAATATCAGCAAAACTGTACAGCGTCTTAAGTTCACAGTGCAGTCCTGTCTTCTCAACACTTCAGTTTCTCTTCTTTATCAAAAACAACTGAGAGATGACCCCAGCTCACTTATCCTTAACATGGACAAGAACATTCAGTAAAAACATTCAGAAAACAAACAAACAAAAAACCCTCAAAACACAAATATAATGTTCATGGACTTAAATATTTAAGGATTGGCTCGAACGGAATCAAGAGTTAGATTATCGAATCATATTCTCCTTACAATTGCAGAAGAATTTAGATTTTCATAACTGACTTAATTGATTAGTCAGCTAGAATGAGACCGTATTCACTCTGCATTTAGATGTGGACATGGTGTTCGTGGGATCATATACAAATATTTTCAGTACCTTTAGTTGCAGTTGTGAATTTATCTTAAAGTCTAAACTCTTCAGAGTTGTTATTCAAGGAATGTTTCTGGCTTTTCAGTTTCAATGTTTTATGCCCAAAATAATGTATAGTGAAAATAAAAATAAAAGAACATGCACTTGTATTTTTTTAAGGACAATAGTAACATTCTGTCTCCTAAAATTTAATAAAGGAATTTGTTTTTCAGAAGACAAGAGAGAGTATCCTTTAAAATATATTAAACTGTCAAAATTGCCTAGCTATGAATTTCCTGATGTTGCTTCTCTACAGAAAGTTACTTAATTGTCTTGCCAAGTGTTGTTTTGGCAAAATGCTTTTTCAGTAGTTGTAGAGGGTCTGTAGTAAATGTTTCGTTACCAGGTGAACACTGAGGATTCTCTAAGTTGTTAAAAAACCATACAAGATCAGCCAGAAGGGTCAAGCAGATCAAGAGGTTTTGCTCTAACCTCACAGGAGAATGTTATTATTGTTGCTCAGATGAAGGTCTTCTCACTATGCTGACCAGTCTGACAGCCCTGGATAAGCCCTCAGTAGCTAGTGCACATCCTTGCCGCTGGAAGGGCCATGAGCCTACATTGTAGAGTCCCTTTTGGAGCAGGAGATTTTCAGAGCCCCAATTTACAGCAGAGACCAGAAAGTTAATGCTTACAAGTGAGTCTGTCCTGCCTTTTCTCCTAAAACCTGTATGCATGCCTACCAACAAGATGCTAGGGGAATCCAAGAGTTGGTGAAAGGCTCCTTGAGGCACAGCTCTCCTTGTTAATAAAATTGAGTACCCTGGGTCCAGCTATTTCAGACAGTTGCAAAGCGCATTTGCATTGCCCAAAGAAACTGTATGGCAATTCCCTTCTCTTTTTCTCAAGAACTTTCTCCATGGTTTCCCATTCCACACAATGAAGGAATTGGTGCATGTTTATAGATACTTACAATTTTGTACTATATGACTTTATAAAATTTACTGAAAATGTATAAAATTTACTGACTCAACTGATTAACTATGGTTCACAAGGTTAGGTGATGGGGCTAATGACTACCTCAAATAGACTTCACTTACAAATATTTATTGAATATTTATTACACACCGAGTACTATTCTGTGTTACTGTACATCCTGGGGATAAAAACAAAAGAACTGTGCACAGTTCCTGCCTCTATCAACTTTCTAATGCCCAGGAGGCTCCGCTGTGGCGCAGAAGCAAGCACCATACACAGTCTTGTGTTCCCAGCAAGTCCAGCACCCAAACTGGAGGACACAGTTGCAGACTGCTACAGTTCTGAGCACTCACCACGAACACAGGTACCACACTCCGTGATGAGTGAGTCCTCAGACTAACTCCCATTTTGTCTTCATCATCAAAACCAAACACCCATCAAGGACTACAGAGACATCTTGGTGCTTTAAGAGCTCTGATTGTTCTTCCACAGGACCAGGATTCAATTCCCAGCTCATACCCATTGTTTAATTCCAGTTCTACAGATCCAATGCCCTCTTCTAGCCTGGGCAGGCACTATATGTGTGGTGCACAGACATACATGCAGGCAAAACACCCATACACAAAAAATAAAAATAAGTCATTGTTAAACTTTTTTTCTTTTTTAATATCACCACCATAATAGTAAAGAAATGGCTATTTAGGGATGAGGGCACAGAGAGATGGCACATTTGTTAAGATCACTTTCTATTCCCACAAAGGATCCAGAATCAGTTCTCAGCACCCACACAATAGCTTATGATTATCTGTAACTCCAATTCTGATGTTCTCTTTTGGCCTCTACACACACACAGTACATATACATACATGTAGGCAAACACTCATACACATAAAGTAAAAATAAATACATCTTTTAAAAAAGAAATAGATGCTTGAAAATAATATTAAAATATTTGTTCAGCTTATAGAGAAAACAGCTACAAATTTAAATACATCCCTTCCAACCACAAAAGTTCCAGGCAGTCTTCCAGTAAGATATGACAGCATTTACTGAATTTGTCCAAGAACTACAAATGCCTTACCCATGCCATTGCCTAATATTAGTACTGCTTTTGACACAAGATGCAGTCATGGACCAAAGGGGCAAAGAGCACTGTCTTTGAGAAACTTAAACACCAGTTGAAGTAGACAGATGGTAAATATGGTAAATTACAAACACAACACATAAATAAATATATGTTATGCTGGAAGGTTAAGGATCACTGGAAGAAAATTAAGTTTCAACTTTATTTCCTAACAATTGGAGTTATTTAATAAGAGGGGGAAGCATTTTACCTCAACCTTTTTCATTTAAAAGGTGGGGGGACCCAAGGGTTTGATTAAACCAAGTCCCGAAGTGGAGCTATGGAGCAGAGCAGAGTCAGGAGGACAAGACAGTGCTTTGCGGTGAAGGGACCTCTGGTACCTACCACCAGAGAAGTAGGTGTGATTTTGACCATGGGGCACATCATTTAAAGGGTAGAGCTCATGATCAGTCATGTGGAGCACAGCAAACATGCACACATCACGGGAAGATCACATGGATCTAGATGACCTTTATCCATGCTGCTTCCACCAACTGGCACACCAAACCCTAGACACCAACATGACTAAGACTAAGTAATAAACACCTATCATGAAGTTATCTTTCTTCCTGGGAACATGACTAAACCTCACACAACAACAGAACTCTAGTTAACTAGCTTTCTGGGCATCAGAGATAGAGAGAAGGAGTGCAAGTAGCAAAGGCCATAGGATAGAGGATGGGGATGAGGCGCCGTGGGAGGTCTTTCTGCTCCGGCTGTCAACAAGGCTTTGTCTTGAGAATCACCCTCAGACACTAGCCAAAGTTGTTAAGCCGTATTGAAAACTAGAATCTAACGTCATTGGCAATGCAACAGCAAGTAATCTCTCCCTCATGCCACACCTGAGCTAAGACTGAGAAGAGTTCCTCAGCACAGACAGGGCTTTCCCTCTCCCTCATGCATGCCAGCATTGCTTTCTCAAGGGGGATAAAGAGAAATTTTTATTTTGATTTGGAATATTTATGGTCTCAGAGTTATAATCAGGTAAACCCTAGTCAGAGTTGCTCACAGCAGTTGAAAAACTCTAAACACCTTCCTGTCAGTGGCACTTTGGGGTCTTTATAATCCAAGCTGGCCTCAAACTTGTAGCAATTCTCCTGCCTCAGCCTCATGAGTGCTGGGACTATAGGTGTTTACCACCACCTCTGACATAAATATCATCTCATTTCTTTTTCAGATGCTCCAACAAGAGAATTATAATTAATTCCCTCTTACAAAGAAGGAAACATAAGTAAAGAGACATCAACTAACTTGCTAAATAGTATATATAGACAGAAAGCATCAGACTATAGAGCTAGACCAAAGCCCAAGTGTGTGTGTGTGTGTGTGTGTGTGTGTTGCTTGGCATCAAACCCAGGGCCAAGCTTCACCTCCCACTCCCAGGCATTTTTTTTTCTTTAAAGTACAGACTCTTTCTTTCAATATGTCAAGTCACCAAAAGAAAATACTCAAACTACAAAGCAAGCATCTGCCACCAGGTGGAGAATATCTCTTCTCCCTGGGGATGGCTGTGTGTTTCTGTGTAGTCACTGTTGTCCTTTCCTCTGAGAGAGAAACAATAGCTGAGTGCCCCCCCCCCCCCACCCGTCCATCCCCGGCACCAATGGCCTCCGTGCTAAGGTGTTGCTTTTACCATGGTCTGCAAGGGAATTATTCATTCTAAGGAGACACCGTGCGTCTTCCTTTCTTGTGCTTTAGCTTGATTTACATTTGTCAAATCCATCAACAGAGAAAAGAGCAGGTCAGATAAACCAGAGCAAAGAGCCCTGCAGACACTCAGCCAAAACCAGGTCGTCCCGTAGCTGTCCACCAAGGGAGGACATGAAAAGCAAGTTTTCTTTCCATCAGCCTCCTGGAAGGGAACAAGTGCACTTTGTTCTTCCAGAAAGTTGTTTAGAAAGGGCAGCAAGACCTCTGCTTCTGCCCGCCCATGGAGAAGGAGCCACCTGAAACAGCACCAATCAGTCCTGCGGCAATTAGACACATCAGTCTGTGGAGGTTGGCCTTGGGGGACAGAGATGCAAACTACACCAGCCCTTTAACACCTCCGTCCACCTGCTCATTGATACTGCACACAACATTGATTAGTGATCAGGGTTCAGAGCTAAACACCTCTGTGTGTGCCTCTCAGAAAGATAAAATGGCATAGAGGGAAAAGGGGGGCTCACTTTCCAACTATTAGATGAACATCCCATTGAGCGTGTGTGGAGGCTGCTGCAGCCTTGGCCTCAGAGTGCTTTGACCCTAATCAAATTTGAATGTTGGTGTTGAAACTCTCCGACTGAGACCCTGCCGGGAAGAGCCTGCCTATCAACGTGAATTATCAGATCCAGAAGTTACTGCTTTCAGGTTACCTGTCATCCCCCAACAGAGTGCCTGCTTTCCTTACCCTAAAGTAAACTCTATTAAGGGGTTTCCTGCCCAACAGGAGACATTTTGAACAGCATTGGTCCTTTACATAAGCAAATGCTTATGACATTACTTTTGAAATGTAGCAAACGTTCACATGTCCCTAAAGCTTCCTTCCCCACACGCATAACTGAACTGAAACCAAGCAATTCGTCAATAATGGCATCTCTTTGGTCTGAGATGTAATGTATGTTAAGGGTTCATACAAATGCATACCTTTTTCCTAAGGGCAGAGTTTAGGGAAATTGGCAGAATTTGTATTTCAGAGTGAGAAAAGAGAACACTTTGGAACATCCCACAGGAGAAAAATCAGATCCGTCAATACCAATGAAAGAAATAAAACTTAAAATAGAATTGAAAGTTGGAAAACATAACCATTCTAACATAATAACATGATTAATCTAACCACTTTATGTAGGTCGACAAAATGACCTAGGAAAAACTCTCTAAATGCCTTGAAAAAGCCATACAGCTACACATCTTGGTGCCTACGCATATCTTGGCTGAAAATCCCATTAGTTCATTTTCCTCAACCATTTTCTTTGAAGAAACCAAAAGAAAACTTTCCCATGTACTACTAAGAAGCCAGTCTAGCCTGTAAGGACTCTTATTCTAACCAAAATGAAACCTGTGCCTCCTCAGTATCTGCTTCAAGAGTTTTAATGGGCATCCTTCAGACACTTAAGAAAAAGATTAATAAACTGTCTCCAAATCCTGTGCGTAACATCTAAGGAACAAACAGTCTGCCACCTGTCTAGGATTTGTGCTTCATGGCCATGCTCACTATATCAAAGCATCCAGGGACACAAGCATTCAGGGATGAGGACAAGATCTGGAGGTTTGCACATTCCGTGGAAGACACAGAAATCATAATGCAAAAAAAGAGAGGATCAAGCCCTCTTTGTTCATTTACACTTCCAAAGACCTCAGTGAGGGCCTAGACTTGCTGCTTCCTAGAAAAGGCCATGTGAAAGGAAATTTAAGGAGAACGAACATTTCATGGGGTTTTGTGTGTTAATAGGAATTGTCTGCAAGGTGCTTTGAGATTCAGAGATTAAAGACAGCTGTGAAGCCCTGCACAGAGTTGGCACTTCCGACTGCTTTGAGAGGAGAAGTAACTTTCTCAGCTGTTGGCAAGGAATTCCTTCCACATTTATTGTTTCCTTGTGCCAGATACACCAAGAAGAGCAGCGAGACTGCGGCTAGGCTGGGCCTGAAGTACCACAGAGGAGCATGCATGTAATGTATCAGTTCTTACATGCTCATGGGAAGTTGTCTTTCTATTAAAATACGTGGGGTGACAGACTTTACAAAAAGAAGAACAAAAGCAAAGAAAAAAGAAAAACCCTGTCTTTGCACTGCCAGTCAACAACACCTCCCCAGTCAACTTAGATTTTCAGGTCCCATGACAAGACAGACACTGTCATCTTTGCTGACTTCACAAGGAAGATGTCCTGGTAAAGCAGCTAAACTGTGTGGTGGTGTGATTAAGGCGAGTTACAATGACCCTCCTCAGGGCTAGCACTCCTAGTGTGTGAACCTCAAGTTTATTATTGCAGCATCCTCACTAAGCAAACTGGTAACAGCCTCAGGAGCTTCTCAGGAATATTTAACTGCGACCACATAGCTTAAGCAAGGGTGTTACTCAAGCCTGTGAAACTGGGGCTCCGAGTTCAAGGGGTGTCCACGCAATCCACATGCACTGTGCACGAAAGTCGCCTAAGACCAGCCCAGGGAAGGTGGCTCCTTTGATCTTTGTGATTATAAAGGAAACTTCCAGTCACTTCACAGAACTATCACTCTGGAGAAAGGGAGGAAGATGTTCACACCATGACACAAGGCTCTTCCTTCTCTGCCTGAATCTCCTGCCTGCAAAGGGAGGACAGTCTGACGCAGTCACTGGAGAGATGCTTCAGAGGTAAATGGTTTTGAAAAGCGCCACCAACATGGTGTTTCTTTTAATTATTTCTTTTATTTTTTGAGATTTATAATATAATTACATTATTTCCCCTCTTCTCTCCAAACCCTCTTATTACCCCTCCCTTTGTTCTCTTTCAAATTCATGGCCGCTTTTTCTCATTAATTGTTATATGTATACATTCTTAAATATATAACACATTTTAAAAAGCATACTAGGTGACTAAAAATAAGCCAAGTTTGAAAATCACTGCTTTCTTGTCCCACAGTGGATTCTCAGTAGCTGCAGAAAGAGCAAGGTTACTCAACCGAAAGAATTCCTGTGAAGATATATTACAAAGCACAAGCAAAAATAGAAAATGAACAGATCCATCTGTGACCTAGGAGACACCTGACAGTGCACCTGGTGCAGGTTACCCCCGAAAGCAGTCTCTCAGACCCAGCAAGCACTCTCAACCCTGGAAGTCACAGGGCAGCTGATCTGATTGGCCATGCCCAACAAAGCAGCCAGACAGGCCTGTCCATCTTCTTTAGTGCCAAGAGGCAGCCAGTGAGGTTAAAGAGATGATTCAGGCATTAAGAGCACCTGCTGCTCTTAAAGGACCCAGGTTCAATTCCCATCACCCACACAGTAGCTTACAACCTTCTTTAACTCCAGCTCCAGAGGATCCGACACCCCCCTCCTGCCTCTGAGGACACAAGGCATACATAATACATATGGTCCACAGACACGCATGCAAAAACATCCAAAACATAAAATAGAAATGGGCTGATCTTTCTTTTCAGCTGCAGCCAAGAACCCATTTTGAGAAGCTCAGCCAACTGAGGCCCCTAGAAACACGCAGACACTGAGACATCTTAGCTCTGTGAAGCAGCCAGGAAGGTCTCTGCTACAAGTCAGACCCTGGAGGAGGACAGCCACCTCAGTGCCTTGTGTGGAGCCACTGGGGCAGCACAGTGCTGGAGCTCCTGGCCAGGGTGAGCACTCACTCTCTTTTATCTGACCACGCCGCACCAAAGGGACCAAGCGCGGTCTTTGAAAACTAGTGGGCACTCCACACTCACAGCTGAGAACAACGTGCCCAGGCCCAATCATGAAGCCACCTCACCAGAGGAGCTACAGCTCAGCCTGCCTGCAGCTTCGTAACCCTCAGCCCCGGGAGCAGAGACATCTCAGTCCCCACTATAGAGTTCACTCTTCCCTGACACTCCACTATAGAGTTCACTATTCCCTGACACTCCACTATAGAGTTCATCACTCACTGACACTCCACTATAGGGTTCACTACTCACTGACACTCCACTATAGGGTTCACTACTCACTGACACTCCACTATAGGGTTCACTACTCACTGACACTCCACTATAGGGTTCACTACTCACTGACACTGCACTATAGAGTTCACTACTCACTGACACTCCACTATAGAGTTCACTATCACTGACACTGCACTATAGAGTTCACTACTCACTGACACTCCACTATAGGGTTCACTATCACTGACACTCCACTGTAGGATTCACCCTTCACTGACCTCGCTGCAGGGGTCACCATTCTCTATTCTAGGATTGACCTGGTACCAAAGACAGCACAGCTCAGGATGTATTGTCAAGAGGAAGACTTTTATTACGAGGGCCTTTGTTGCAGGTTGCTTTCTGTTATTAAGATAATCACCATGACCAAAAGCAACTCAGAGGATATTTGGGTTTATTTGGCTTACATATCCCTATTACAGTCTGTCACTAAGGGGAGTCGGGGCAGGAACCCAAGCAGGACAGGAACCTGGAGGTAGAAACTGAAGCAGAGACCACAGAGGATTTCTGCTCTGGCTTGCTCTTCATGGCTTGCTCATTATGCTTTTTTATAAACCCAGGACCACATGTATAGGCATGACACTGCCCATAGTAGGCTAGACCTCCACATCAATCATTAATCAAAAAAATGTCGCACAGACTTGCCCACAGGCCAATACGATGGGAACATCTTCTCAGTAGAGGTTCTGTCTTCCCAGATGACCTTGGCTTATGTCATGGTGACAAAAAGTCAGATGTTATGGTAAAAGCTTACAGTCCCCACACTTGGGAAGAAATGTGGTGCTACTGTGTTCCCCAAAATATTGTGCACCCTAATAAACTTATCTGGGGTCAGAGAATAGAACAGCCACTAGGTAGACATAGAGGCCAGAAAATGGTGGCACACACACCTTTAATCCTAGCATTCTGAAGGCAGAAATCCCTCTGGATCTCTGTGAGTTCAAGGCCACACTAGAAACAGCCAAGCATGGAGACTCACGCCTTTAATCCCAGGCAGTGATGGCAGAAAGGTATATAAGGCATGAAGACCAGAAACTAGAAACTTTTGGCTGGCTAAAGCTTTTAGGCTTTTGAGCAGCAGTTCAGCTGAGACCCATTCAGATGAGGACACAGAAGCTTCCAGTCTGAGGAAACAGGATCAGCTGAGAAACTGACAAGATGCAGAAGCTGTGGCCTGTTCTGTTTCTCTGATCTTCCAGCATTCACTCCAATACTTGGCTCCAGGTTTGTCTTTATAAGTAAGACCTTTTAAGATTCATGCTACAAAGAAGAGCTAGTGGGATCAGAAAGTCAAGATCATCATTGGCTAAATACCAAGTTTGAGGCCAGCTGGGATACATAAAGACCCTGTGTCAAATAATAAATATTTTAATTCATATAGAAGTCTCCAGAAATAGCCCAAGACACATAAAGAAAAGTAATTAAAATGGCAAAAAAAAAAAAATCCTTTAAGATGCATGACACATAAGAAAGGTAACAAACTCTTGCTTTCCTGGGTTCTGTAAGGAGAAAAAAATGGGAAAGGAATAGAAAATATAGAACAAAGTACATGTTGAAACATTTCCTATCTTGAGATGCACAAGGACATCCATGACAGATGCTCAGAAGATAGACGACGGAGTCAACCATAAAGATTCCCTCTGCAGCTGATCAAAATGCAAATTGCAACACAGTCACACACAGAGAACATAGAAATAGCAACACAACATGACTGCTTGACATGATCATAACTTCTCAATTAATGAACCCAGGGACACTAAAGTATATAAGTTTCCAGATGAAGAATTCAGAAGTTTCTGTAAAAAATAAAATAAAATAAATGACTTTTAAAAAGACACAAGCAAACAGATAAACAAAGTAAGGAAATAAATGCCAGAGCCCAAGGAGAGAGTCGGAAACAACAAGAAAGTTGTGATGGAATGGATGTTTTCAAAAAATTCAGAAATGTTGGAAATTAAAATCTCAATGATTCAAAAACATGGTAGCAACATTGCCAATAGACTAAACCCAGAGAAGAAAGATTAGCAGGGGTGGAGGAGAAGACTGAGGAAACACTCCACTCAAACATCAATGAAGAAAAACTGTATGACCAGAATATCTAAGAACTCTGGGATATAACCAAGAAATCCAACCAAAATATCTTCAGGATAAAAAGAGCTAATATGAATAATAATAATAATAATAAAGTCACAAAAGTCTATTTAGTGAAATTATAGCAGCAAATTCCCAGATCTAGGTGAAGAAGTAGACATCCAAGTATTTAGAACCAGAAACAGACAACCAGAAACTTCCCCATGACACATTATAAACAAGATGCTAAAGGTACAAAACAAAGAAGCAGTGTGGGAAAATGTAGGAGAAAGCACCAACCCACAAAGGCAACATAAGAGAATGACATCAGACCCCTCATCAGTAACTCCCAAGGCCAGGAAAGCACAGAATGAAATACTGTAAGTTCTGAAAGTAAATGGCTAGTAACAAAAATGTCTGTCCAAGAGTTAGCCTTTAAAATGGAGAGAGAAACAATCATAATTCAAAACAAGCACAAACTAAGCAACCTGTGACCATCAAGATATCAGTACAGAAGTTGATTAAAGGAATCAAAAGCAAAGAAGGAATAAATACGGTCTGAAATAAAAGTGTGGGAAAACATAAATTCTATGAAAGGAATAAGTGAACAAGAAAGAACCAAGAAAACCACGTGAGACATGACAAACCAGTTCACACTAGATGGAAAGAGCAGACAACGCTCAACCCGCCAAGAAGGCAACCCACTCTCAAAGTTCAACCAAAGAGAAACACTGCCACTGTGGTACAAACAGTGGAAACTGGAAAGCTTGTGGATAATAACATGGCAAAAGTGATGGGGGGAAGGAGGTCATTAAAAAGAAGAAAAAATCTGAAGTTGTCTTACTCAGGGTTCTAATTGCTGTGATAAAGCACCATGACAAAAAGTGGCTTGTGGAGCAAAGGGTATATTTTAGCTCCCATATTCTGGGTCATAGGCCACTGAAGAAAGTCAGGACAGGAACTCAAACATGCGGGAAGCTGGAGGCAGGAGCTGAAACAGAGGCCATGGAGGAGTGCTGTATACTGGCTTGCTCTCCATGGCTTGCTCAGCCTGCTTTCTTATAGAACCGAGGATCACTAGCCCAGGGATGGCACCTCTCACAATGGACTGGGCTCTCCACCACCAATCATTAAAAATACCTTGTCCTACAGGCCTGCTTATAGCCCAGTCTTAAAGAAGGCATTTTCTTAACTGAGGGTCTCTCCTCTCAGATGACTTTAGCTTGTGTCAAGCTGACATAAAAACTAGCCAGCACAGATAAAAATACAAAATAATATAAAACTTTAATAACACAAATTATCTAACCCAGTTGAAGGCAATAGAAAAAAAGAAAATTAATACAAGGCAGACAAAACCTATGACCATAAAAAATGTATAGTCCATACATATCAGTAATTGTGCAAGATGCAAATGAATATGAAAATTAAAAAAGATTGCCAGATATAAAAAAATTAATAACTGTATGCTGAATACAAAATAAACAATGCTAATTATAAAAAATAGTGCTGTTAGGTATAAGTTCTATGGAAAGGTTGAAGTACAGGTGAGAATATCCCCCTGCAGGCTCTGCCCAAAGGAGCCCTGGAGTGCCTATGTTAATACTAGAAAAAAATTAAGTGCATGAAAATTTGCAGAGGGGAAAAAAATTCACAATAATAAAAGGCTCAACCCATCTTTTTGGGAGATTAAAAACAATAAAATTTATATGTACCTAATAACATTGTGCCATGACGTATAGAAAAATGGACAAAAACAGATAAAAGCATACATGAGTAAGAATGTAGACTTACCAAGAGATTCTAGTGGGCCACGCTTGGACTAGTGGGCATTATTTCTACCCACACTCCAGCAATGTTACAGACTCCTGAGTGGCGTTTCTCCTGTAAGCAGAAAACAAAGATTTAAACTGAGGAATTAACTACTTCAGGAAGAAGTAGGCCTTGGTTCTATGGAAGGTGGCTAGTGGAAGCCCAGAGAAAAGGATAATCCAATGGGCAGTGTACCAAAGGTTACTAGAGCCTGAGCAAAAATCCAGTGAGCAGCAGATGGGTCATGTGTGGAGGAGGTTAACCACAGCTGAAGCAAACACGGTGCTCTTAACCTTCTAACTCCCCTCCAGGGTTAGAGACACCAACAAGAAGACTGAGGTTTTCTTTTGAGACCCCCGTGTGTAAACATAGAGAAACTAAATCCTACTGTACTGTGGTCTGAAAAATCTGTATCACAGATGGAAACAGGGAAGGCAGGATCCAATGAAATATTTCTTCTGACCCAAGAGATACCTGAAGCTCAAAACCCTGCAACTCCAAATCCTCTTTCCCAAGGTGGTTCATGGTACATCATTTCCTCCTCCTCCTCCTCCACTGCTCACTAGTTTGTTTTCCCTTTATTCACTTAATGACCACTATTTGTAGGCTATAGGATTTATATCAAGACTAAGAAAGGGGGTAGGAAAGAGGTTTGGATAATCTCACAGCAGAATAAAGAGCCTGAAGTAAAGTGGAGTAATAATCAGATTAGGACAGAGAGATCCCCAGTGGGCAGGGTGATCAAGTTCTTCACCACAGAAAAGTGATAGAAACCAGATATTAGTATGTACCATTAACACTGAGAACTTCATTGCTCATAACTTATTTTTGGAAGAATTCTTTGGACAGTTAGCTGAACTCACACCAGTGACCTGAGAATCAAGGACTGTGGCATATTGTTTGGAAATCTATGGGTATGGGGCTAGATAGATCTTGAAATGTTGTGTCAGTCATGTGGAATCTTGGATGGACTCTTCTTGTGGGTAGGGAATTAAGTTCAAGCTGAACTTGGATGAGAAGAAATTGACTGGAATTTTTTACCCTGGAGCCAAGAGAAGAACTCCAGACAGGCCCGTCGCTGATGTGTGGGTCAACAATAAAAACTCTGAGAGTTTTGGCATGTCTCTATGTGTGAAAGACACAAGACAAGGCTTTGCTTGAGCAGACATGGTAGATTGATGTCTACATGCTATGACATCATGTATCTCCTCATACATTCTGTCCCTTTCTTTTCTGCCTAGAGATCTTCAAGCTTCAGTCCAAAGCAAAGAGCCACACAGGTCTGAATTCCTTCAAAGCATCCTGTGTACCTCCTTCCTCATCTCTGCTTACAAAGAAAAGGGTATCCATCATGGTTGAGAGGCCAGGTTGGATAATGAGAATGAGAGCAGGTGGAGCCATCTATGCATTCATCTGCTTACCAACAAACAGCAGGGAAAGCATGCCAATGCAGGCATCTGGCTCATACGTAGACTCAACACTTTTCGTATGCAGATTTTATTTATTCTTGGAGCTAAAACAGATGTGTTATTAACCCCCATTTACAGATGAAATCATCCAGATCCAAATGATAAGGAATTTGTCTTAGGTTACTTGAGTTTATTAAGTGTCATGGCTAGATCTGGGGCTTCTGATGAGAAGATTCTAAAGTGCTTTGGTTTAATGGGTGCAGAGGATGCAAAGAAGGTAACAGTGGAGGATTGCTGCCTCTGTGAATGCATCTTAGCTGGAAACTAAGGAAGGGGCTGGAATGACGGCTCAGCATTAAGAGAGCTCATGGCACAAGTATGAGGGCCTAAGTTTAGACCTCGGTTTCCAAATAAAAGACTAGACATGTCCACACATGTCTGTGACTCCAGTGCTGCTGGTAACAGACAGGAAAATGACGGGCTCACTGGCCACCAGACAAGCTTCAGGTTCAATGGGAGACTGTGTACCATGGGAATCAGGTGAAGAATAATAGTGACATAGAACACCTGTATCCTCCCCCATGCCCACGTGCATGCTCACAAGCACACATACTCCCCTACACACACACACACACACACACACACACACACACACACACACAGGTGCATAAACTATAAATACATGTACACCACATTCACATGCACACATGAAATAATAACAACAGTAACAATAACAAACAAAGGCAGACACGGGGTTAGCTAAGTTCCATAGACAGTAAGTGCCGTGAACTCAGACAGAAGGACCCCCAGGGACTGAGGAATCACAAGAAGGGGCAAGCATGGAGGCAGACTCAAAAACTTAAGAGGACTCGGGCAGAAAAGGGGGACAGGCTTTTCTGACAGAATAGAGTATGTGAATGATAACAAGAAGGTAGAAATACGTACATAGAACACATTAGAGAGACTGTAAGTACAGTATTTACCAGGGACACTCCTTTTTTTTTCTTTTTTTAAATTATATTTGTGTTTTAATTTTACACATCAGCCATGGGTCCCCCTGTCCTCCCCCCTCCAGCCCCCACCCCCACCTTCCCCCCAGCCCCTCCCCTCCATTCCCATGTTCTCCAGGACCAAGACACCCCTGGGGATTCATTTAAACCTGGTGGATTCAGTATAGGCAGGTCCTGTCCCCTCCTTCCAGGCTGAGCAGGTGTCCCTGTGTAAGCCCAAGATTCCAAACAGCCAGCTCATGCACTAAGGACAGGTCCCGGTCCCATAGCCTGGGTGCCTCCCAAACAGTTCAAGCTATTCAATTGTCTCACTTGTCCAGAGGGCCTGATCCAGCTGGGGGCTCCACAGCCTTTGGTTCATAATTCATGTGCTTCCATTCATTTGGCTATTTGTCCCTGTGCCTCTCCAATCTTGGTCTCAACAATTCACACTCTTACAGTCCCTCCTCTTTCTCGACAATTGGACTCCTGGAGCTCCACTGGGGCCTGGCTGAGGATCTCTTCATCTACTTCCATCAGTTATTGGATGAGAGTTCCAGCATGACTGTTAGGGTGTTTGGCCATCTGATCACCAGACTAGGTCAGATCATGCTTTCTCTCGACCATTGCCAACAGTCTACAGAGGATGTATCATTGTGGATTTCTGGGGACCTCTCCAGCACTCTGCCAATTTCTGTTCTCATGTGGTCATCATTTATCATGGTCTGTTATTCCTTGTTCTCCCTTTCTGTTCTTAATCCAGCTGGGATCTCCTGCTCCCCTAAGCTTTCTTTCCCTCAAACCTTGCCCTTCATTACTCCCACTGTCGTCCAGGTTGTTCAGATAGATCTCATACATTTCTCTGTCATTAGGCGATCCCTGTGTCTTTGCTAGGGTCCCATTTTCTAGGTAGCCTCCCAGGAGTTGTGTAGCAGTCTAGTCATCTTTGTTATACATCTAGTATCCATCTATGAGTGTGCACATACCATGTTTGTCCTTCTGAGTCTGGGTTACCTCACTCAGGATGATTTTTTCTAGATCCACCCATTTGCCTGCAAACGTCATGATGTCATTGTTTTTCTCTGTGGAGTAGTACTCCATTGTGTATATGTACCATATTTTCTTTATCCATTCTTCACTCCTTTAAAGGAAATAGAACAGTAAATGAACATCCGGCCTCTGCAGGCCGACTCCTGAATCTGAGACATTACTCTGGCTCTTACCAGCCTTTAGCATAGTGAGCTGCTAGCTTCCCTATACCTCAGCTTCTCCATCCACAAATCTAGAGCACTGTGACCCATTCAGGGGCTTCTTATAGGACTGAAGGACTCACAGAGGACTGGGGTTAGTGCCTATGACCATGGAAGCCAAGGTAATTAAATAAGATTCTGAAAACACCATAAATATCCTCTATCCCAGGCATGGTCCTAAGCACATTGTATTATTTGGTTTAATCATCATTATCATCATCCTGTCAGGCATTATACAGGAGCCCTGTGTTACTAGACAGAAATAGAATTAAAGGGGTTAAGTCTCTTACAACCACACAGCTGGTCATCTGAAAAACTAGTTTCAAACATGAATGAAGAGCCAGAGCTCTTAACCAGGATGCTATGCATGCTGGGTACAGGAGGTAGTAGGGAAGGAAAGAGAATTAGGTGGTGGTAGGAGAAGCAGAAGGCTTTGACCCTTCAGGTGAGACATTCAGTCATGCACTCTAAGGCATGTTTCTAAGCAGGTTTCTGGGCAGTGATGCCTGTTAGGAACTCATCTGGCCATAGGAGTCTACATGGACTTCAGAGCTCTAGGCTAACGGACTGTCACGTAGATACAATCCAATCCAAATCAACTTGCAGAAAGTAGACCAATTTTTTTTCCAGCAATGAACCTTTTCTTGAAGACTAATTACTCTGACTGCATTTAGCCTCTAAATCATAATTAATGACAGTTTCAATACCAATTAACCAAAAGAAGAGTTCGTGTGTCTATTTGCTGATCCCCTAAGTCCCTACGTCCATTCAAGTTCTCTACACCTGGAAGGTATTTAGCAGCTTGAACTTGATGTGGACCATGCACCTATTCCTCTTGATTTAACAGTCTGACTCACCCCAAATGCTGCTGCAGAGAAAACCATAGATGTAGCTACTACTGTAGATTCCTCATCACTGTCACCCTCTGCTGGGCCTGAGATGCTGTCCAGCAACTTCTCCCAACGTCCTTCACTGAAGGTCACAGATCTTCCCCGTCCCATCGCTCTCAGCATGCACCTCCACGAGCATTTGCTCACGGATGACCTCTGGGGTGGTTTGCCAATGACATAAGTCTAAATTCAATACTGAAAGAATTTCTCAGCCCCTCACTTAGCATGACCAAAACCCATCTGTAAACCCTTTTACCCTTATGTCTTTCCTTCCTGGATCAGTAAACGGCACCTTTTCATGTCCACACTTCCTCTTTGCTTCTGTACTCTAGATCACACTACCAGCCAGTTCCACTCATTTCTAATTGTCCCCCCATTCTACTGGCTGTGTCCCCTTGGTGCGTGCAAGGCTAGACAGCTCTGTCATATCAGACCCTTTGAGGCCAGCAGTTTAGGGATAAAATTTGCCCAAGTGTCCCTCAGTTTGACCTCCAGTACTGAAAAAGCACAATCAAGACAAATAATTTTGCCTGTGTTCCTGCAAATAACCCCTTACCCATGATCCTGTAAGCAAACCAACAAAACTCACTGCATCGTTTAAGAAGAAGTCATGTAAGCAGAAGGGGTGGTTGAAAGAGGAAGGGGGTCAACGGGAATCCTAGAGGAACAACAGAGGGAGTGGAGGTGACATGATCAAATACATTACACACAAAGATGGAAACGTCACAACGAACTAAGATGTACTAATAAAATATTTCAAATAATCTTTAACCACATCTCCAACCAGCTGACTCTGCCATCTGCCTGGTGCGGAGCAATGAGCTGGAGAGTAACCAGAGGGCAGCAGCATCTGCCATTCCTTTGACGTTTCTTGTCCTCAAACCTGGAGTCTTTCTTCATGGCACACTCATCATGTCCCATTTTATTGTTTAGACAGGTGCTCACAGCCTCCTGCTGTCTTCCCTGCCCTGCCTCACACTCTACCTGGCAGGTATTGTCCTAAAGAATACTCCCTTACTGAGTCTCCTGACATGGGTGGATTCCTTCCCCAGACTCAGTTTCTAGGAAACCCACACAGAGGTGAGGTGAGGACACAGATAAAAATGAGCCAGAAATGCTGGTGAATGTGAAGTTCCTTCAGCGGTTCCAGACGGCTGAGCTCTGGGCTTTCTGCTATGTAAGGAAAACAGCCTGCTCTTTGGTGAAGACCCTGTATCTGCCTTTCTGAAGCCTACACTTTCACATAGTCCTTGAGTCTCAAACCCACCTTTTCCAGTCACTGAGTTCCACATGTAGACACCTAAATACTTAGTACCATCTCCATTTGCAAAACCTACTTGCCCCAATTGACTTCATAAATGTCCTCCCAATGTACACACTTGATTCTGTATGTTATACAATGGTAAATGTCATTCCAAATGAATTAATCCAAAACAAAATTCTAACTTACTGGCAGAATTTTAAATCTCTTAGAAACCCCTCCCATGGCTCACTAGATTATAGTAGTCTCCTGAATCACTGCCATAGTTTAACTTGGTCACTAGATCTGGACCCTCAGACATGCTCTTTCAGCATCCTTGCTGCCACAGCCACTGCCTTACTTCAGAACCACATTCTTCCTTCTAGTAATACCTCCTGCTGATCCACCTGCCTCTCATTTTCATTCCTCAACCACACTTCCATCAGAGGAACATTTTTAGAAATGAAAATAATATTCTTCTCTCCTCTCACAAATATTCAACATACTGGAAAAAAAAAAAAACAGGATAGACTTGAGGTCATCGTTTTCCAGAAGAAGAGCATGGAGCCGAGGACAAAATTATACCTATTTCAGGAGATGACTATTGGGACGTGCGTGGTAAGGAGAGAGCCCACCCACTCAAGTCCTTCAACTAGAACAGAAACCTTGAGTCAAAAAGGCCTGGGACACCCAGCAACCTTCCTTTAATGTCCTCTACTAAGTCTACAGAGAGACTGAGGGGATATAGGACTCCTCCAAAGCGTTGAAGTCCAAATGAGCTTCACTAGACTTCCAGATGTCCTTGGAACTCTGTGACTGCTGACACAACCGAAACCTGATAATGTCACTCTTCTGCTAAAAAAAAAAAAAAAATGTTTGATGATTTTTCTATGGCCATCAGAAAGAGCATCACTTTACCAACCCCTATGACCTATCCACAGCAAATCACTCAGCACTTAAGATGCTGCTGTTCTGGTGAGAATGTTTGCATGGATACCCTAAATTCATATGCAGAACCCTGTAGTGGGCAGCTGTTCCAGCATGACCTTGACACACTGTCCCATTGCGGTAGGGGATAACTGCTAAGCCTACCTAGGACCTGCCTCTGAGGCATGGCCAGGACAGGAGCCCTTAAAACCAGAAATCTGGACATGCAGGCCCTCTTGGTTCCTCATGATTTTGGATGCTGAATAGTAGACTGAGTCAGAGTTCTCCAGTGACCCCTGCTGGACTGTACCTCGCCTCTCCTGGATCCTGTAACCAACCCCTTCAGTGGCTGTAAGTTACTCCAAAATAAACCTCCTTTTAACTATGTGGAGTTGCCTTGTTAAATCCAAGCATTAGAACCCTAAACTCCCTGTGATGTACATTGAGGTGTAGCACTTCGGAGGTGATGGGGTCAGGTGGACATGCTTTTCCTGCATGGAATGAGTACCTTGCCATGTAGAGGGGACCTGAGATCTGCTTCAATCCTCCCATACAAGTGAGATGTATCAGCCAGCTGGATACTGGATCCATAGGCTGCCTGTTCTTGTCCTCTCAGCCTCTGCAATTAAGAGAAATAAATGTCTGATATGTATTTATGAGCCCTGTCTATCACAGCAGCCAGAGGACTCTGTTATACTTACATGTCCCAGCTTCCCTTGCTCCCACACCATTTCCTGTGCCTTCTCCTGCTTCACCTGGTACTCTGTCCTCACCATTCTCTCCCAAGCTGCGCAGGGCTACACCATTCTGGAGAGACCTCAGCGTGGCTGAGTTCCCTAGTCCTAGATGTTATCAAGGCCATTCCTGCCTTTCAAAATTTGCTTCAGCTAGATTTCAAAATCAAAAGTGCAATTCTATTCACAAAACAGCCCTCTGCCTTAGAGTTCAGTGAATGAACTTTTTACTCCAATTTCTTAAATATTTACTATTTCCTAGGCTTTTTATTATAGGCTTTATGTACCTTTTTTTCAATTATCAAAAACCAAACAAACAAACAAAAACCCTGTGAGATAAGTACTGATTTAATCTTAATTTTTCAAATAAGGAAACTGAGTCACATAAAGCCAGGAACACAGTAAGACTAAGCACATTCAGCCACCTCCATCCTGATCAGCAATGGTGAGTATTTATAAATGCTTTGAAGTAGAAATGGCTATCTGAGAAGGTGTACAACAAAATGACATTTAGGAAACATTTACTGAGGTCTACATGTTTTCCACATTTTTAACAAGGCAGTGAGCCAAAAAGTCATAGACGCTCATAAAGATTACCTTCTTATTTAGGGAGGCAGAAACAGATACCAAAAAATGGAAAATACGGTATGAGAGAGATTTTCCTAATTGCTATAAAGGAACTAGAAAGCTAGGCAAAGGATGGAAGGAGACAGAGCTGAGAGAATGGGAGGTTGTTTTTTTTTTTTTTTTTTTTTTTTTCAGGGTAGCCAAGGGAAGCCTTTCACACACATAGTGTCTGTGGACTGGGGACCCAAACAAAATCAAGTAAGTTTCAGAAGATTTGGCAGAGAAGACAAGCAAGTCCAGAGTTCTGAGCAGGGAGCATGCTGGAAGAGAGCATGCTGGGAGCAGGCATACAGCACAAAGGGAAGTAAGGCTGAGGTGGTCCTGTGGAAGAGGCTTCAGGCTGCCATGCTCCGGGTGTTTACAGGCAAGCTCCCAAAGTGAGTTAAAATAATCAACCACCTTTCCCTTTGTGGCTCTCAATGTTTATTGTCTAATTTCCTTGGCTCCTTGGCACACAGGTGGCATAATGTTCACATCTCTGTTGGAATCAGGCATATCTCTACTGGAGAGCAGATACTTTCATTATTTAAAGAAAAATAAATGATAGTCAGTGAAGGAATGTAAGAAAATGGCAAGAAGTTCACCAAGCAGGAAGTATCTGGAAAAATAAATAGCCACATTAGTTTACTGACCAGCAAAGCTAGAATGGATTAAAAATAAAAATAGTTGCTCTCAAATAAAAAACCAGGTAAATTGCAAGCCTCAGGCCCAAAGTCTAGCATGCCACATGGCCCAGTGCTGGCTGAACTGGACGTGCAGTGTAATGTGCAGAAAAGGTGGGTACAAACGAACAGCCTAAGACTGAGTGCTCAATTGCGAACCAGACAGGCCATCAAAAAACTCTGGTTTGGGGTGTTCTCAACTGAACCTGAATTTTCAGATGTATAAATTAGTTTACCTCCCTGGAAAGACATGGCTTCCTGTTTTCAAGAGAAATGCAGGCTTCTAAAAGCTTATTTAAAAGGTTCAAAAGGCTACTTGGGCATCAAATAACTATTAAAAACAATATTTTGACTATTTAAGTGTAAACGAATCAGAAACATATGGGTTAAATTTCCCTTAAATTGCACATGCCCCAAACTTAAGAGTAAAAGCGGGTGAAACCTGTTTTGGATTTCAGAGAGCCCCAAACATTCAGAAAGCTCATCGGAGATGTTCAGTGAACTCAGCAGTTCAGCTGGATTCACCCATCCCTATTCAGCCCTACCCAAAGCTTCTGGTCTTAATAGAAAGAATAGTTTAAACATATAAACAGCTTCAAGGTAAAATGTCTAGACCCAAACTTAGAGGAGATGGGAGAGGACAATGAATAAATTTTAAGTCTTTTTTGAACCTGTGTTTCAAAAGAGAGATTTTCCATTATAAAGAAAGAATGAAATGTGTTCTTTTAAATTAAAAATAGATATTAGTGGGCCTGGTGTCCTAGGTGTGTGGTCCCCACAACTCAGGAGGTTGAAGTAGAAGGTTGTCAAGTTTGTGGCCTGCTTAGTCTAAGTACAGAAAGTTCAAGCCGACCCTAGGAAACTTAGTGAGACTCTGACTCAAAGGGGAAAAAAAAGATTGGGTATGTAGCTCACAGGTACAAAACTTGCCTTGTATGCGTAGGGGTCTATAATCAATCCCCAGTGCTCCAAAATAATAGTTATTATTGTTATTGTGAGTATTATTGATTAGCTTTCAGAAAGACAAATATCATACATTTTCTCTCTCACTTGTGGCTCCTAGATTTACACAGATACGTGTAAATTGTGTGTGTGCACTTAGCAGGGAAGAAGTCGAACTTTCTGGGGCAGCAAAGAAGACTGATGGGAATAGATGGGTGAGAAAGGGAAGGGAGAGGACAGGGACACAGTCAAGTATACCACATTCCTGAAGGAGCAATCCTGGTGGAGCCTGGACCATGCATGGTGACGAAATAGCCTTGGAAATATTTAAAATTAAAGGTTGGTAGATAATAACTCTTGAGAGACTGAAAGTGTGTCATCTTAGGAGACACAACAGGAAATCTGTATACTCCCTTCTCTTCAGACCCCTCCCCGCACACCCCTTTTCTTAGAGAAAGGCATAATTGCCCACCATGGCAGCAATGAGGCTTCCATAAACCCCCTGATTGGTTTTGAATGACCAAGTTCTTCTATCCAGCCCTGTCAGATTGGCCTGGGTCATCAACTTTCCACTGTCTGTCAGCAATGAAAAGCTGACCAGAAGAGGTGCTCTGACATGCAGGGATCTGTGTATGTCACTCATTTCCAGGAGGTGTTAATGAGACTCATTAACTCCAGCACTCTGACAGACCTGAACGCACAATAATTGGTTATAAATGCCTCCAGAGAGGCCGCGTGTAGAGTAACGGCATTGAATGGGGTGTGCTCACGGTGGGTAAGAACTTTAAGAGGCAGCCTGATGGTTTGAGAGCCATCTAATTATCCACAGCTTGCTCTTTGCTTGGGCTACTCTTTGTTTTAAGTTTGTAGGACCAGGAACTGGCTTCAAATCATAGCTTAAGGTGATTGGTTCTTAACAGAGAGGCTGCTCTTCAGTTCTGGGAGGAAAGGAAGATGCCAGAACATCATGTCCTTGCTGCACCCCAGTGACATTCATGTCAATGTCCCTGTTGAAGGCAGATTTCAACCTAACAACGTGGAATTCTAGGTGTCTCTTAAGTTTCTACACCCTTTATCCTCAGTGTTGTCACCCAAGCCAATTCAGGACAAGCCTTCAGGGCTGACAATCATCGTAAGAGATCAGTCTGCCACCGCAACTGCTGGCCAAGTGATAGACATGAAGACAGGGTTCAGAGAAGGCAGTAGCAGAGGTCATGGCAACCTCAGGCATCGAGTAATTGTCAGTACCAGGAGTCCATGTGTCAGACTGGGCATCTCAGAGACCCAGCCCCGCACAAGTGATGAAGGCCAAGAAAAAACAAAAGTAACCACACAGGGTGACAACACTTCCTCCCGTGCTGGCTGCTGGGGGCAGAAGATGGTAATGATTTTTGAAACTGGACAGCACACAGGCTAACTTACTCAGATACTTCTTCCAGGCACCCATTAAAAACACTGAATCTCAGTCACCCAAGCAGTGTCAGGTACAGGTCCTCTCTCATGAAGCTGACCTTAAGTCAAATCAGACTTTGATTGGCTGGTTACTTCCACAAGTTCTGTGCCACCATTACCCTAGCATGTCTTGCAGACAGGTTGTAGGTCAAAGGATTTGTGGCTGGGTTGGTGTTTACATTTAGTTAGCCCAGAAACTCAAGATAAAACCAGAGACTACTGATCTAAAAAAAAAAAAAAAAAAAAAAAATCAATAAATGGACTCCTAATGATAGCCTGCTATACTCACAGATCAGATGCCTTCTTCAGTCATCATCAGAGAAGCTTCTTCCTGCAGCAGATGGGAACAGAGACAGAGACCCATGGCCAGACATTACGCAGAAAAAGAATGTCCTTGGAACCTGCAGAGTGACAGAGCCACAGGGGACGGAGGACACCCAGAGAACAGGTTTCTCAATCCGCTGAGCAGGGCTCGTGTGAACTCAGAAAGACTGAAGCAGCGTGCACAGGCCTTCCTGGGTCTGCACCAGGACTCTGCATATACGTGATACTTCTCAGCTTAGTGTTTTTGTGGGACTCCCAAGTGTGTGAACAAGTGGGTCTCTGACTCTTGTGCCTGCTCTAAGGGCTCTTTTCCTACTGTTGAGTTGTCTGGTCCAGCCTCAATGTGATGGTTGTTGATTTATCTTATGATATTTTATTTTGTCAGTGTTTGTTTTTCTCTTAGAACTGTTCTTTTCTAATGAGAAACAGAAAGGGAGTGGATCTGGAGGGGAGAGGAGGTGGAGAATCTGGGAGGAGCAAAGTAAGGGAAAACTGTTATCAGAATATATTATAGGATAAAAAATCTAAAAATTATTTAAAATTTTATTTTAAAACAACCTACTGAACCTAGATCATGATTGGCCACCATCCAATAATAACATTTCCCTGCCTTCCAACCCCTACCCACTGCTAATCAAGGCTACACAAGCACAGAAAACCCAAGACCTAATTGTGGAAGAAGTATTAGAAGACTAGTTCACGCTGGGTGGTGGTGGCGCAGGCCTTTAATCCCAGTACTCGGGAGGCAGAGGCAGGTGGATCTCTGTGAGTTTGAGGCCAGCCTGGTCTACAGAGTGAGATCCAGGAAAGGAGCAAAGCTACACAGAGAGACTCTGTCTCGGGGAAAAAAAAAAAAAAAAAAAAAAAAAGACTAGTTCACAATGAACTTTGGCACACTCCTCAGGCTAATTTACTTTCTGTAGCTGTGATAAACACCAAAACCTAAATCACCTTGGTGGAGGAAGGCTGTATCTGGTTTACGGGTACAGTCCAGTCTCAGAGGAAGCTAGGGCAAGAGCTCAAGGGGGAAATGTGGAGACGGAATGGAAGCAAAGACCACTGAGGAATGCTGCTCACTGGCTGGGCTCCCCAGGCTTACTCAACCACCTGTCTTAGAGAGCCCCAGGCATCTGTATTGCCAAGCTAATTGTGATGCCCACAATGGGCTGACCCCTCCTACATCAATTAGAAATCAAGACACTTCTCCCACAGACGTGGCCATAGTTCAATCTGATGTACTCTCAATTGAGAGTCCCTCTTCCCAGATGTACAAGGTTAAAAACTGAAGCTAACTGTGACAGCCCTCTTACATAGAAGCTAAATAAGTTGAAATAAAACAGAGACTTTTTACTACAATGTGGGAATAAAGAATGATCCTCAGCACAGGGGAATGTGTGTAATGTTGGCCAGAAAGCAGGGCCTCTGATTCTGTTTACATTCATCCGCTGGTCAGAATACTTTCCACTAGTGCACATGACATTGTCTTAGGTGTTGACATTTGCCAAAACCTGCTGATTGTGGTCAATCTAAGCATACCACATGAAGGCTAGGCTACTACCCTATATGATTGTGAAAGTTACACACTCCATAAAGATGCTCAGCCAAGATATGTACTCGGGGAGTAGAATCCATCCAGTGTTCTGTTCAACAAATCATGGGCCTCACATGAGGTTTAAATAACCCATGTGCAAGACCCCTTTTCCTAGTCCACACGAACCTATGTGTGGGAATTACAAATCTCACTTGAAAGGATTAAGATTCAGGCTCTTTCACAGTACTCCAACATCCTACGTATGTTCCAGAACCCCACAATTGAGGCTATGCCTCTTACCTTCTACACATCACGACTCTAGTCATCTACCCACCACTGACCATCAGAACCCGTCTACATCATGGAAACTACTAGACTTTGTTCCATGCAGAGCAAAGCAAAGGCTATACAAGTTAGCTTGGCAATACAGATCAAGCAAAATTAAACTTTAAAAAAATATATTTATTTCAGACATCCTGGTTCCACAAGCATATTTGCTTCTTTGTCTGGTAGCAGCATAACCAAATTTTAGGGACAACAACTTTCCTAGAATCCAAACCCTAAATATCAGCTGTCTGCCTGTTGTGGTTGAAAGAAAATGGCCCCCAAAGGGAGTGGCACTATTAGGAGGTGTGACCTTGTTGGAGGAAGTGTGTCACTATGGGGGCAGGTTTTGAGGTCTCTTTTGCTCAAGCTTCCCTCAGTGTGACAGTCAGTTGACTTCCTGTTATCTCTGAGTCAAGATGTAGGACTCTCATCTCCAGCACCACATCTGCCTGCACACTGCCATGCTCTCTACCATGATGATAATGGACTGAACCTCGGAAACTGTGAGCAAGCCCCCTCAATTAAATGTTTTCTTTATAAGAGTAGCAGTGGTCATGGTGTCTCTTCTCAGCAATAAAAACCCAAACTAAGACACTGGATGACTTTCTGGATTTATTTCAGCCTCAGTCCTTGCTATCATCAAACTTCCTCCCCTACACATCTGGTCAACCTTTCTACTAATGATAAATGTGACCCAGACTCACCATATGGGTCAATATGGTTCTGTAACAATCCAAGTGTGGAAGCTGACAACACACTATGTTTTATGGACCAAAATGCTAAACTAAAATGTTTTCATTTTAAGTCTCTTAGACACTTATTGTAAATACCCTGGGAAGCCAAAGGGATTATGTCAATATCATTAATAACCATGAGGACATTAACAATGACAGACGCTGGGGAAGGGCACAAAGATAGCTTCTAGAGCACAATAATGAAACCTAGATAGTATGCTCCAGGTCTAACCCTAAGTCACCCAATGAACCTTACCACTTTTCACAGTAGCACCCATGTGAATGGTTCACAACTGGACAAAGTAAGTTGTAAAGAGTAGGAAGCTGAGTGAGCCTACACTTCCACTAAGATGCATGATTTCTGGTTACATTTGGGACAATCGGGAAGCTATTTGTCAAAAATGCCCCCCCAAAAGTCCAATATCTTCCCTGACTATACAGTAACTCCCTACCAGAGGGAAGTCAATAACTATCTGCCTACCAGAGGGATGTCAGTAACTACCTACCAAATGAAGGTCAGTAACTACCTACCAGAGGAAGGCCAGTAACTACTGACCAGAGGAAGGTAACTACCTACCAGAGAAAGATAAGTAACTACACTCCTACTAGAGGGAGGTCAGTAACTACCTACCAGAGATAGGTCAGTAACTACCTACCTACCAGAGGGAGGTCAGTAACTACTTACCTACCAGAAGGAGGTCAGTAACTACTTACCAGAGAAATGTCATTAACTACCTACCAGAGGGAGGTCAGTAACTGCCTACCTACTAGAGACAGGTCAGTAACTACCTACCAGAGACAGGTCATTAACTACATACCAGAGACAGGTCATTAACTACATACCAGAGGGAGGTCAGTAACTACATACCAGAGGGAGGTCAGTAACTACTTACCAGAGAAATGTCATAACTACCTACCAGAGGGAGGTCAGTAACTGCCTACCAGAGGGAGGTCAGTAACTACCTACCAGAGGGAGGTCAGTAACTACCTACCAGAGGGAGATTGGCAGAGGTTAAGACCTTCTCTAAAGGAAACAGATAGTCACCTCTGCAAACTTCTATAATCTCATTTGTGAAATGGAGAATAGAGACATGTAGAACACTAAAATGTGCCATGAGAAGGGGAAGTGTTGGAAACAGCCGCCGTCATGAGAGCAGGAGAGATGGCTCAGGGGGTAAGAGTTTGAATCCAGCACCCACATCAGGCAGCTCACAAACACCTATGACTCCAGCAATCCAATCCCCCCTTTCTGGCTTCTGCACACAGCTGAACACAAATGTACACACAGAGACTTAAAGAAAATAAATTTTTAAAAGAAGAAATAGTCCTGGTAATTTTAAATGTATATTATCAATTAATATAATTGACAGATTTGTCAGATTTTTAATATTAATCTTCAATATCTTATTAACAGCAGTAATAAGAATAAGTTACCAAATAATTAAAAATCCCGCTTTTCCTAATTATCTTACCTCATCTTTTCAAATGATCCCTTAAGCATCACACACTATAATTGATCTTCAAACACTCTCTTATGAAAGACACCAGAGGAGACAGAAACCATGTGAGAGCATCGTCCAGCAGGGGAACAAGCTGTAATAAGATTCATGCCACAGTGAAGTCCTTTACTTGTTATGCTAACTTTAAAAATACCTTTGTGTATATTTTGCCATCATTAGACTTTTACTTTTGAAACTAAAATCTCCAGTCTTGATTACCCTCTCTATCTGTGCTTCCTCTCACTAACTTTTTAAAATATTGTGTGTGTGTGTGTGTGTGTGTGTGTGTGTGTGTGTGATAATACATGTGTGAGTATGGGTGTGTGTGTGCAGCTGCCCACATACAGAGGTCAGAGGACAACTTTGTGGTGTCAGTTCTCTCCTTCCACCTTTATGTGGGTTCCAGAAATGGACACAGGTTGTCAAGTGTGTTTGCCCACCAAGCCATTTCACTGGCTCCCCAGGGTGCTCTTCCCAGATATCCTAGGAAACTGCTTTTGTCCAGATCTCCCTGGATGGCCCCCAAGCAAATACAGTCCTCATCATAACTGCCCTGGAAACAGATTTCCACACATCTTCCCTGCCTTAATCATTTTCTTCACTGTGGCATAAGAAGACACCAGTATTTGTTACCCCACCCCACCCCATTCTGTTTGCTTGTTTGTCTCACTGTGTAGACCAGGCTGGACTCGAACTCACAGAGACACACCTGCCTCTGCCTCCTGAGAGCAGAGGCATATACCACCACTGCCCAGGCCCCACCCCATTCTTAACTTGAAGTTCCTAAAAGCCCTTCAAGATCCTGAGCACCAACAGAAGCAGCAGCTTGTTCATGTGCATGTCTGCCTTGCTGCCCGCACCAAGCCCCCTGCTCTCGGGTTGAAACCCTCCACATACTCATCTAGTCCCATGTTTCAAGCACCACACACATACACACACAGCACCAACATCCCCTTGAATCCCATGTTTCATCAGGCACCTCCACATGAAGGCCTAATGGGCACTGGAAAAAGCACTTCCCAAAATGAATTCAACTGCCCTGTCTCTGTGTACTCCCCACCTCCTGCTGAAATGACTCCTACCAGCTACTTTCACACTGTAGCCAGTCCTGTCATGCTGTCCTGGTTGGATTTTTGTCAATTTGACACAAGCTACAGTAATCTGGGACCAGAGAACCTCACCTGAGAAAAATGTCCCGACCAGACTGGCCTGTGGACAAGCCTGTAGGGCCTTTTCTTGACTGATGATTTATGTAGGAGGGCCCAGTCCCTGTGGGTGGTGCTACCCCCGGGCTGGTGGTCCTACCCCCGGGCTGGTGGTCCTGCATGCTATAAGAAGGCAGGCTGAGCAAGCCACAGAGAGCTAGCAAAAACAGTGCACCTCCATAACCTCCACTTTATAGTGCCTGCCTCCATGTTCCTGCCCTGAGTTCCTGCCTTGACTTCCTTCCATGACGGACCATGATCAGGACATAGAAGCTGAAATACACCCTTTCCTCGCCACGTTGCTTTTGGTCATGTTGTCTTAGCACAGCAATAGGATTTAAGACACGTATCGACTTCAGACTGGCATCAGCCTGGTGACCAGCAAGCACACAAAGTGTCCCTTACTAAACAACTTGTAGTCCGAGCCCTTTTCTTCACCCCAGTTAGGCAGCACCCTTTGTGCTCCTTGAATACTCCAGGTTTGTGGATGTTCATTTCTCTGCTTGAATCATTCTTTGTCCTCAATTCTGTGATACTTGCTTCCTCAACGCACCGTATTTCTTCCAATGTGAAATCTTAACTGTCATTCACTGCCATTCCACTGATCCTTACACGCCTCTCCTTCTTCAAAGCAGTCACCACTCCCTGGGATAATGAATTCTTTTAGTGCATGGGTATTGCCTTTTTACATGTTTGTTTCTGTACCCTTAATGCACAAGACAGGATGTGTATATGGCAGAGGTAACATTTATTAAATCAACACATCACTGCCTGTGTCCTGCTTGTATAGCCATTGTGCAGCCAATTCTGACACTGTCTTAGGGTTAGATGCTTGGATTTTAGAACCAGTAGGATATGAATCTGGTACAAATTCTTCTACTAGTTACATCAAGCTAGACAAGTTACTTAACTTCCTGTTTTCTTATCTGCATAACAAGAAATAACCTGTATTTCATGATATGATTCCACAGTTTGAAAAGGATGTTATTGAGACCTTTGTACAACTCCTAGAAGTTGTTTAGTGTCAAGAGAGCTTTAAAGAGGAGAAAAGGTTAAAAGTTATTTAAGTTTTAAAAATAAGAGATTCATCCAGTTTGCTTGACTCTTCATGATTGGGGCAAACACCATACAGCAAGGGTTAAAGGGGGAAATGCTCATTTTGGCTCAGAGTTCTACAGATATCGATCCAGACTTGGATGCTGAGGTCATGTAGACTATTATGAAGGCAGGAGCAAGTAGCAAGCAAAGAACAATAGGAAGGGGCCAATGCCAACAACATGCACTCTCCTAAGGCAAAACCCAACAACACACTTCTTTCAACTGGGGCTGTCTTTCTCTGTTGCGCCACCTCCCAGTACTCTATTCAGTTTTTGAATCCATCAATAGATATATTGGTTGGGTCAAAATCCTCATGATCCAGCTGTCTCAGAAAACACGCCACAGACACATCAAGGTGCTGTTAACCTTCTAGGACATTCTCGACTCAATTGACCATCAAGATTAATAATCATTGCTGGTGTTGAATATAGAGCTCTTCTGCCATACAGTGTGTGTATTTGTGTTTGATTATTCTTGAAGATAAATCAAGACAAGTGGCTTTCTCTACCATGTGTTTCCACATGTGGAAAGCAAAGCGAAACCTTTGTTTCCAGGTTCTATGAGAGCCTGTTGAGATGTCTCCTGACCTGAAGTGACAGGCGGTCTGTCACTTAGAGTCTATGTGGGAACATAAGCCATGTGCTTTGATGAGAAAAGTATTAGAACTGAGAGTCCTCAGAAACAGAGAGCAGAATTTCAAACTTTCATCTCTGTACAAGAGGGGTTTCCTGCTCCTTCCCTGAATCCCACCCAATGCAGCAGCTCTTTGTAAAGCCTCTGCTATACAAACTCAAATACAGAAGAGTGACTGACACAACCCAACACCCTTCAAGTGTTAACTATTGCTTAAGTTCCTAACTTCAATTTCTCAAAACAAAAATGCATAGATAATTTTTGGGAGGCAAACCAGAGGGCTTTACCATTCCTCTCATCTGGTTTGCACACTTGCAGTGGTGCCTCTGGGTATACCACTAAAAGAGCTTTAATTAAGAGCAAACATGCTTGGGGTTTCTTTATCTTGGGCCCAATAATTAGACTAAAGAGTTCATGAAGCAGAGAAACAGCAGATCCCTTCTTTAAAGCTTTTTGTCTACTTCTGCAGCTGTGTTTTTAAGCCACATATAATGTGAAGATGACTTTCAGCCTCTGGAGAGAACTCACACACAGTGTTTCGCCCATAGATACTGTCATGTGTTAAAAGAAACACGCTTATGGAAGACCTGGGATTGCAGGGATCTGAGGGTAGGTGTAAGGGTTTATTGGGATAAAGGAGTGATTCATCAAGATGCTGATATTGCAGCATACTTTTTATTCAGTATGGGAATGTAGGGATTACCCTAGGAGAAATGAAATGGAAAGTTATATGCCTCAACTTTTATTTCTAATGAAGTTAAATTTGCCTCAAGAATTGGATGTCAAGAATTGGACAGTCCAATTGCCAAATCTCTGTTTTATATACACACATTTTGCCATCTTATTCCACTCAAAAAGATGTTGCCAAGAACCATTCCTGCCATGGCATTCAGTGCCAGCCTGTCCAAGTAGAAGCTTTTCTCTGTTAGAAAGAGTGCATGGCAGAAGCCCTGTGCTTCACGTGTGTTGGAAATACTCCCACTTGCAAAACTCAGAGCTACAGTGAATAAAGCTGTAGATATTTACCACCACTTAATCCAAAGGCCCCTCCTCCTTCTATATATGGCAACTGCATGCAGCATGTCTCACAAGCTACATCTGGACTGCAAGTATAAAGAAGCACATAAGTTTTATCAGCAGGCTCTGACCATAAGACAAAACCCTTGCCTGTGGAGCTTTCACTCAAAACCATGGGATTCTTGCTTATAACTCTGTCTCCCAAAGTGATGAAGGCCCCTCGGCAAACCTCTTCAGGCCTGGGCATTCACACTGAAAACGGGGACCTACAAGAGCTACCACAAAATGATGCTGCCATGATGTAAAGCTGTATAGCCGTTATATACCATGTAGCACACAGAACATACTGACTGTAAATGCTCATTAAATGCCAGTGGAGGAAGTGGAGTGTAGAGCCTTATAAGTAGACAACCCTGCTTCCAAGCTGCTTTTCCTCTCCTAAACTGTGCTACTTTGGCCACTTAATGTCTCAGGGTCTGTCTCTATAAATTACAATAATTCAGATGATGATTCAATATGACAGTGTGTGTAAAATACTTACTTTTTTGTTTACAAAAGATGTTTAATTTTTTAAAAGGTACAAATGTTAAATGTTTACATTTGTACCTAATGCTCTGTCAACCATCTCTACATTTTAGCCATTGTTCCTGACTTGTGACTTCCTGGATTCTTTTAAAAAGTTAAAAAATACATTTCAACATGGCTTATAATTCCTTGGTGAGATAAGTTATTTATTTTCCTATAAGAATAAGGTTGACCTGAGACCTTGTATGTTCCATTGGAATGATAGAATTTGGGAGTAGTGATGGTTCACACCTGGTGATCTCTGAAGATCACCCAGTGTGTGTCACCTCTGGTATGGATACGCACAGGCATCCCTGACCCTGCTCTTTCATGTCTCTATCCCTCATGCCCCAGCACAAGCCAGATGTGTAAAGGGGACAGATGTCTTGTTTTGCCTTCTCTGCACTCAGCTCCAGCCAGGCCAGCTCCTAACCCATTCCTTTAGCTTTATTTGGTTCTTCGGCTCTGTTTTCTTTTAGATCCCAACTTTCGGGACATATGACTCCTCTGCTATTGCTGGGCTATGGATCAAGAGTTTCCTAGTATCCAGAGCCTTTTATTACTTGTTTCACTATAAACAATTAATAAAAAGTTATAGATACACACATACAAAGGGCCATCATTGATGCAAGAACTCAGAAAATACACTCATGAGAATGACCATAAGCAAACTGCTCAAAGAGAGACATCATTACAAAATGTCATTAGCTCTTATGACCTCAGGGCCAGCTCTCCCACATGCCTCAGGCATAAAGGGGTGGGGGGAGATTTCTCCCCCACCCATGTTGCCATATGGCAGATGAAGGGTGGGGCCAGATCTCCCATGCTCACATTCTCAGGACCAGCTTACCTATGCCCCCATCAACAGGGTTAGCTCTGCTGTACTGCTCAGATGAGCTGAATGGGCCCAGTTTCCCAAGTGTTGCTTCTGATAAAGGGGAGGGTCAGCTCCGTTGGCAGCAGGGGCAGGGGGGGGGGTTGACATCTTTCCGTCTCCCCCCACCACCACACCACAGATGAGGAAGGTGGTACCAGTTATGCCCCTCTCATGCCCTCAGGGCTGGTTCGCCCATCGCCCTGTCTACAGGGTCAACTCTGCAGTACTGCCCAGACAAGGTGCAGGGCATAAGAGTGGGTGAGCTGCCCCTGCCCCTCCCCAACTGCAGCACTCAAGAGAGCAGGCCCCACCTGTTACCTGGGCAGCCCAATAGATACAGCCATGTTGGCCAAGATGTGGGTGAACCAGCCCTGAAGTTGTGAGTGGGGAAGAGCTGTCCCCACTACCCATCTGTCATGAGGTGGTATGGGCAGGAGAGAGATGCCCCCCCCTACACCTTGTTCCTCACCACCTGTGACAGACAAGTGACCGGACCCTCCCGCTTATTAGCTGCAGCACTTAGGGAAATGGGCCCTGATCCTCACATGGGCAGCACAGTAGAGCTGAGCCTGTTGGCAGAGGCACGGGTGAGCTGGTCCTGAGGGTGTGAAAGTGGGATAGCTGGTTACATCCCCCTCATGTGCCATGTGGTAATGAGGGCGAGGGAAAGATGCCCTCTTCCTCTTGCCCCTGCCACGTGTGGTGGCAAGGGAGCTGACCCTCCTTACTGTCTGCAGCACTCAGGAAAGTGAGTCCTATACCTCACCTGGGCTGCACAGTAGACCTGACCCTATTGACTGGGGTGTGGGTGAGCCACCCCAAGAATGTGAGCAAGGGAGATCTGGCCCCACCCCTCATCTGCCATACATTGGTGTGGGTGGTGGAGAGACACCCTCCACCCCTCTAAGCCTATGGCCGGTGGGAAAGCTGGCCCTAAGGTCATAAGGGTGGGAGAGGGGGGCTGTTCCTGGTCCTCACCAGCTGCAGCACTCAAGAGGGCGGCCCCTATACCTCACCTGGGTAACATAATAGAGATGGCCCTGGAGGAGCAGGTTTGAAAGAGCCTACCCTGAAGATTTGAAAGAAGGAGAACTAGCCCACCCCTTGCTCGTCTCTGCAAGGGATGAACTAGCTGAGGCAATGCAGGAGAGCTCACCCTAGTGGTGAAGACAGGGGAGAGCTGGCAGGCTGACCAACTGCAACTCCTCAGGCCCAGAACCAGGATTAGAAGTTGGCCCACCCCTACATCCACCCCATCTGTGAGCTGGAGCACATGAAGGGGCCAGTCCTGCAGACCCAAAGCTGCAGGATCTCCACAACACAGGGCAACAACAGGATATCCAAGAGGTGTCCCAGTGAGGATCCAGTATCAACAGAATAGTAGAAACCAGAGGCCTCGAACCAGACCAATGACTCTTTGCAATGAGCACTTGCAAGTAAAGATGTATGGACATAGGGGTTTACTGCGTGACTCGCTGTGTCACACTGCAGCTTCTATGATGAGTTTTTTCCTTTTTTTTGTTTATTATCAAATTTTATTTTATTTTGGGGGGAGGTTGCAAGGGCAGAGGGCAGATACAAAGGGATGGGAAATGAAAGGGATCGAAATGCATGATGTGAAAGACACAAAGAATAAATAAAAAGAAAGTTCAATTTTTAAAACATGTCATTAGCATCTACACCAAGAGAATTTCAGTTCCAGTGTGAAAGTGAAGAGAATGGTTCTGGTTTGGGGTGCTGGGTAACAAATCCAGGACCCTAAGCTTGCTGGGCCAATACTCTACCCCTGAACTAAACCCACAACACAAGTTTATGGCATTATGCATGCCAAAAAAATAAAAGGTCATCGTTGTGTTATATTGATGCATGGGCATCAACGAAGTAGTCACCAAGTCATGAGACACTTGGCTTATGGGCAAAGACAGAAGAACAAGGACTAGCAAGTGATTCATTGAACAATTTATATGTGAGGCACTGTAAAATGTTCATCATCATAAAACAATCCTCCTAAAATCACTAAGTAGTATGCTGAGGCACGGGGTATTTAAACAATTTGTGCAGGGTTAGAAAAAACTGGGTACTTGGGTGGTACTTCCCCAGAGAGAGAGTCTACCAAAATGCTAAAGTCAAGTCCCAGCTTCCATGATGTTACCATTCAAGTGTGACAAAGCCCATCAAAGATGGCAAGCAAATGAAATAATTTCAAATGAGTATTACAAAAGAAATAGAAAATAAATAAGGACTAATGGAAAATGGTGTTTTAGGGGTATGGGTGCTAACCTGTATTCCCTCCAAAATTTCATGTTACAGCTCTAACTTCCAGTACCTCAGACTGTAATGTATCTGTGGACAGAGCATTGAAAGAGGTATTGTTTAATCTTAATCAACTTGATGAGACTGAGAAGATGGGCCTCTGGGCTTGCCTCCCAGGGACTATCTTGGTGAGGTTAAGCAAGATGGGAAGACCCACTCACTGTGGATGGCACCATTATCTACATTGCAATCCTGGGCTGCATAAATGGTGAACTGCATAAAAGAATGCATTGTTCTCTCCTTCTTGACAGTACTTGCAAAGTGACCAGCTCCCCTAAGTCCTGCTGTCACGACTTTCCCATCGTGATAAAAATATAACCTTGAACTGTGAGCCCTAAGTTGCTTTTGTCAGAGTCCTTTATCACAGCTACAAGAACACTAAGACACTGAGATAAACTGAGGTTGTAGAGTGGGTTCTCAACCTAACATAACTGATGAGAAGATTCTAGAACAAGAGAAGAGAAAAGAGAGGGAGAGAAAGAGAAGAGGTGTAGAAACACCTGAAGAGAGGACTTTGATGGAAACCAACTTGCTGACCTCCTGACATCATAAGCTTCAGACTCTAGAACTATGAGAAAATGAATTTCAGTGACCTAAGCCTCCTCCTCGGGTCTTTATTAGTCAAGCAGACTAATGGAAGGGGCGGGGAGCCTTCTTGCTGGTGTGAGGTCACTTAAAATGAGGACTCACAGAAAAAGAGAATGTCGCGGAGAGAACCAGGGGAAGGCTGAGGCTCTCTGCAGGCAGCCCAGTCTCTTTGGTCAGTGGCTCTCAGAAGATACTTTACAACTTGTAAGGCATTGTAAAGCTTCATTCTGTAGATGTAACAGTCTTATTAAATAAGAAACACAGAGCCAAATGTAGAGTTAAAAGCCCAAGAGGTCAGAGCAGTAGCTGAGAGCTGAGACTTAAAACCGCCTTCTTACCCTTCACTGCACTGGCATCCTTCTCCTCTGAAAAGAGGCTTACTTTCTATGTAACTGTCCTTTTTATTGACTTTCTGTTCTGCCTTCTTATTGGTTGTAAACCCAACCACGTGACCTCGTCACTGCTTGTCTATACAGACGTCTAGGTCTCTGTGGTTGGTATTGAGATTAAAGGGGTGTGTCTCTATGCTGGCTGTATCCTTGAACACACAGGGATCTGCTTGTCATGTGATCTGGATTAAAGGTGTGTGCCACCACATCAGGCTTCTGTTATGGCTTGCTATTAGCTCTGACCCCCAGGCAACTTTATTAACATACAAATAAAATCACATTTCAGCACAAACAAAATATCACCATATCATTCTCAATATGTCATCCTAAGAGTCACATGAGCAGGAAATGAATAGTGTTGTCTTATTGGTGGAAGCAGAAATAGTAAGCCATCAGTCTTCACTCCCACAGTAGCAGGGGAGTTAGAAACTGCTTCTGATTCCCACAATGAGAGAGACAACATCCTTTCCATGGACTCAGCTTTCCTAATCCAGAAGTCTCTTGTGATATAGTCTCACAGGGATCTCATAAGGAATAATATCTATGGTGGTTTGAATGTGGAATAACTGCAATAGGTTCACATGTTAATACGTGGCCATCATCTGGCCATGTTATCACAGTGGGCTGTGTAACCTTTCACTGAAGCCTGGCTTGGAGAAGTTGGTCACTAGGAGCTGGTGTTGAGGTTTTATAACCCCGTCTCACCCACTTCCTATTCTCTTGCTAGTCCCTGAGTGTGTATACCATGTGACCAACTGGCTTCCTGCTCCTGCCCACCACAATGTCCCACCATGATGGAATGATCCCCTCAGACTGCAATCCGGGAAAAATCTTTTCTTCCCTAAATTGCTTCTCATTGGGTGTTTTGTCAAAGCAATAAGAAAGGTGACTACTGCAATACCCAAAGGAAAATCTCCTATAATTATATTTAATCTCACATTAGAAGGAGTCTTATAGCCACATGTTTAGCAGGAAAGGGAAGATTGAGAGATGAGAAACTATAGCTAATGTGGGAATATTCTGGAAGTGTCAGTTTCTCGAATCTCCACTCCCACAGCCTCTTCTTGCTGTGTTCTGTGAGGATAGCATGCCCTTTGTGAGCTTCATTTTGTTGTTGTTTCTTAATGTTTCCATGAGTAAGATGCTTTCGTTTCCCCTTTTCTCAGATGAAGCACGTCCATACCCCATAAACCTGTGAATTCTCCTCAGACTGGCTTTAAGTTACCTGCAGCCTCTGTAGAATGGACCTCACCAACCTCCTCCAGTGCTTGCCAGCAGGGCTGCAGAAGCAAAGGAGACTTCCATCCACCACATGTGCTCTAAGCACAGAATTACAATAATTAGAGATGGCAAAGGCTGGGCAGCCCATGTCCAGGAAGGTCAGAGGAAGAGTATGACAATGTTTAGTCTAGGCCTGCCCGTTCTCAAAGCCACACAGAATGAACAAACCACACATGCTTCCTCCCATAGAGGATTACAAGACATAATCAGACATATTCTCTGCATATTTGTTCAATGTCACAGCACATAACTTGATCACATTTCAGTCAGCTATCCCCTCTGAAACATTTAGGAACTTGAATGTGTAAAGAAAACACTGCCTATCAATTCCATAAATATTCTGAAAATATTAGGGAAGAGGCAATGTCAGCACTGTGGACTTTGTTTAAAAATACAGTTAAGAAAATGATTGACCCTACAAATGACTGAAAAACACAAACCAATGATCTCTCTCTTTCTACACTTTTAACTAAGGTGGGTATTGGTGAATTGTTGGAAACAGTTCAGATGTGACAGGAGGACTTTATAACACATGTGAGCACTGGGGAGCCTTTCGTGGAAGAGAAAGTACATAGGCTCAGCTTTAAAATGTTGTCCAGGTGCCACTGGGCACACCTACAAATGGCGAGGGTGATAAAGGACACATTTACAGGTGAAAGAAAAAAGTATGAACAAAAGTCACTGTGAGCCAGTGAGATGGTTCAGCAAGTGCAGGCACTTGCTGCCCGAGCCAGACAACCCGAGTTCAATCCCCAGAATCCATCTGAAGACAGGAGGAGAGAATGGATTCCACAAAGTTGTCTTCTGACCTCCACATGTGCAGTGGTATGCACAATCCTACACACACATCATAAACACACATAAAAGTAGTAATAAATGGACTTTAATTAAGAGAAACCAAAATACTGTCATGGAACAATTTCTTAGGAATGTGCATGAGGGGCTGAAGCACAGCTCTAGTTTTATAATTACACACAGATAGTGGAGGGCTTCATGTGGCACCACAACCATGAAGTATCCACTTTATGACAAGCACGAAGCTTGGCCTTTGACACGTGAGATGTGTTTTCACATCTACACTCACATTTTCAGATGACAACACTGGACCTCAGGGATTTTAAGCACAAAACCAACAAAAGGATATTTTGGTGAAAATCCTGATGTAAGATCACAGTCTAGAAATATCTATGAGGAAGTCTTATTTATTGTCACAAGTAAGAAATAAAGAAAAGATTACTTAGGATCAGAATAGTGACCTGTTGAGTTTGGAGTAAGAAGAAAGGGCGGGGAAGACCTCCAAAGGGCGACTTCATGTGTGTGTGATGGCTGCATGTGTCTGTGGGTGTGTGCATGTGGAGACCAGGGGCTGTCAAATGTCTTTGTCAAACACCCTCTGCCTTGTTTTTATAAAGATTTGTTTATTTTCTTTTATGTGTATGTCTGTTTTGCTTGCACGTATATATGTATACCATGCACATGCCTGGTACCAGAAGCAGCTGTTGGATCCCCTGAAATGGAACTATAGGTAATTGTAAGCTGCCATGTGGGTGCTGAGGGTGCTCAGAAGAAGCAGCTAGTGTTCTTGGTTGCTCACCATCTCTATAGCCCTTTCATCTTAGTATTTGAGATAGGATCTCTCACTAAACCAGGAGATTGTGGAATCAGCTAGACTGCCTATCTGGGGAGGCACTGGGATCCCACCTATTTCTGCTTCTCCAGTACAGGGATTACAGACAAATGTCAATGCACCCAACTTTTCACTTGGGTACTAGAATCTAAACTCAGGTCCCCATGCTTGTACAGCAAGCTGTTCACCAACTGAGCCATCTCTGCAGCCCTCCAAATGGAAATTTTCAATGTGAGGATGCCATTGGGACATGGGATCACAGCTATATATTATCTGAGAGTCACTCGAATCTACAGAATCATGGGAACTACAAACTGCAGAAAAACACAGACGGGACTATAAAATACACCTCACTAGGAAACACCTCCATTTGAGCAAGAAAAAGAAGAAAGTCTTCCCAGTGAAGAGACGAAAAGGAGAAAGGTGAAAGACAAATTAAAGAGGAAAGCATCAAATTGCAAACTCCCCTTATATAATTACCTCAAGTCTCTGCACAAAGTCAAAGAGGGAGATGAAGGAATGAAAGAAGGTAAGCCCAATACAGTAAGAGTGGACCCATTAGAATATGGCGGTCCCAAAGAGGGGATGAAGAACTGTCTTAAAGGATGCATAGAAAGTTGTTGTTCCAGAGACTCTTCCTGAAAAAAGTGACCTCTAATGTGTAAGTACTTAACAGAGCACTCCTCTCCTCATGTGCATACTGACTGGTGGGACCCCAGAACCTGAACACTTCCTCTCCACATGTGCTTCCTGACAGGTGGGAACAGAAACCTGAAGATTATGCTCCATGCTCATGCTCTGCATCATTCTTTATTCTTGGGCCATGGAAAGCACAGAAAGCCCCTTGGGTTTTAAGCCAGACACAGGAGCAAAGGAAGCTGCTTCTGTCAATCTTTTCATCTCTGAGATATCTAGCTCATTAAAATCCGGGCTTCTTTGATGGTCACACAGGCTGAGTGAAAACATGCCTGTGGTACTTGGAGGGAATAATTATAAAGAAGGAATGTTTCCCATTTTGTCCTTAAATTTATCTTTTTGAATATGCCAAATATTTTTTCTTAAAATATTGCCACTTCCAACATTTAAGCATAGCCTTTAGTGACATTAGAAAAGGGTGTTTTGATGCAAAGAAAACTAAGCAAAAAGGTAAAGTGATTATAGGAGTTCCACATATTCGAGCTAAATTAAATTTGAGCCTTGTTTACTTTTTTTTCTTGTATAGCTAAGCATTTCTGTTTGTGTTTTGGATCCATTGTTTTTTGTTCTCCAAACATCTAAATATGCTCTGGTGTGACGGTTCACTCTGCTCAGAAATACTTGGCTATAGATATATAGGCACTTTCTTGCCTTGCATGAGAAATTCATTTGTGGATGGTGCAGATCCATGACTAAAAAGCAAAACAGAAACTCATACTTCAATTGATCAACAGCTCTCTTTTCCAAGCTTGAAACATGAACATGTACCTTTTATTTTAGGAAAACCACATGTCCTCTAGTACAAGGACTGTCTAACTTTCTCTCTATTTTGAAATAGGCAGAGTTTTGAAAACATACTGTTTATGGAAGTTTTTTCACAGTCTAGTAGGTCTCGGGGTGCCTGGAAGCAGTGGTGGGGAGTCCCCGGTTCATTGTCCAGGCAGGAGCCCTGGCTTCTTTCTGCCTTACACTAGTCATCAAGCCTCCCATCATTGCCATAAAGTTAGTCAAAAAACAAATTAACTAGGGGGAGCTAGTATTACATTGCTTAAAATAGAAGGCAGACTCTCCAGAGTGATGAGGGAAAGCAAGGCCTGAAGACACCTTATACCAGGACGAAGAAGTCTTAGCCTCTCCAAACCAAAGAGGTGCTCATTGCGTGCACGCACACACACACTGCCTCATTCCAGACCCAACTTTGTGGTTCTTTTTCTTCCTCCCATCCCACTTCTGGAAAAGGATTTATTCGTACTAAAGGATAAAGGTTACTGAACAAGACTATTACAGAAGGCATGTAATTTGCAGTCATTATATCCCACCTCTGTATAATTTCTGTTACTGTTTAGTATAAATAACAGAAAACACTTCAGCATGTTGGCTCTGTGTGCTTCCCCATTATACTATTTGTAAGTTACAATCATTCATTTACAGCCTAAACTTCTCTTTGTACATGGTATTAAAAGCCACAGTCAAGTTAGATCAAGTCAGGATCTACTTCAAGGCAAGGGTCATCTAGAAGCTTAAGTGTGTAGAAACAAGCCTCCCGCAGAAGCTAACTTATAAAGTCATTTCTGCTACAACTTCTATAACTTGTTCCTGGCATTGCTTTTCTTATCTCTAACTTCTTACTAATCATCAATGTTTGGGGACAAAGAAAAGAACCGGAACAGGCATTCTGTGCTCTGTCTGTACTTCTTCACATTCCCTTTTCTTAACAAGAGGTTTGCAGCAAATTCAGTTTGAATAGAGTGTAAAAGGCTGAACTGTGCAAACCATGATGTATGACCATGAGGTCTGCATGAGAACTGTCCCCACAGGCTCAAGTGTGGGGACACTCAGCCCCCAGCTGATGGTGCTGTTTGAGGTAGTTATAAAATCTTTAGGAGGTGGAGTCTTGCTGGAGGAAGTACACCAGTGTGGGTGGGCTCTGTGGATTTATAGAATTCTCCCACTTCCACTTTATTTTCTCTGCTTCCTGAGTGTGAACGGAAATGTAGGCAGCCAGCTTCCAGATCCTGCCATGCCTTCCTCACTAGTGTAGATGTTCCCTCTGGAAACATAAGTCAAAGCAAACTCTTCCTCCTCTCCTGCATTGCTGTTGGTCGTGGTGTTTCATCACAACAACAAAGAATAACTAATACAATTACCATGAACTCCACATGCAAGGCAAGTTGACTCCATTATGAACTCTAATCAGTCAAGTAGAAGACCAATGAGAAAATGTATATATACTTATTTGTTTGTTTGTTGTTTTGAGGGTGCATATGTCACAGCACACACTTTGAGATCAGAAGAAAACTTGGGAGGGTTGGTTCTCTCTTACTACCCAGTGGGACATAAGCATTGAACTCAGGCTTTGTGGCAAGTGCCTTTACCCACCAAGCCATCTTGACAGTTCACTAGGCATAGTCCAAATGGATTCTAGCTGCTAGTGTGACATGGCTATTAAACTTCACTGATCTCACATATACACAAACATAGTGTATGTATACATACACACACACATATGTTTATTTGTCAGACATACCTACAGCTAACAATTAAGTTTGAGTCCTTCTCCATTGATTCGTGGGTTCACCAGGTCTGTGCTCCATTTCCTGTCTGGTTCTTTTATATTCCTTGTGATACTGATACCGACTTAAAAATAAGGCAGGTATAGAGTGCTTGCAAAGTGTGGCTGCTCCCGGTGAACAGAGAATTAGTATTCCTATCCACACATTGGGAGAAAAGGGTTGCTAGCTCAGGCTGTGACTACTGACTACATGGAATAGTGTAGAACATTTCCTATTTCCTTCCACTTGATATTCGAGGCTAGAATTATGTGGGAAGTTGCAGGCCTTTTGTAGGACTGGTCTACAAAGCATAGCATGGAATGGTGCATTTTTACATAGGATTCCCTAGAAGACCAAACTCAAGCTAGGCCACACAATCTCACATACAATCACACAATTAACAACCTCTTAAAAACGTGTTTCTTAATCATTATGTCTTATCTCTAAGTTCTGGAACACCAACATGATGGATGTGGTGATCATCACCCATTCATTCATTACCAAGATCTTCCAACTAAATCGTGCTTGTAACAAAAATTTACAAACATGAAGTAATTTCTCAGAATAAGAGAAACATGTAAAATATTTTCTTCTCTTATTCCTGGTATTAAAATTATATCCTAAACAATTAGCAAACGTAAAACAAAAAGAAAATCTCTTCGATCAGGTCATGCTTCATCACCTAACCTGCGCAGCAGAAAAAAAATCTATATTGCAGCTTTAGAAACAACTTGAAAGATCATGACTAGCCTGTCTGTCTCACTAAAAATAGACATTTTGTTATCTTTGTGTTTTTTAACTTCAGATCAACTGCAGAGAGGCCCCACACCTTTTGTTAGTGCATGCAATCACTAGGAGTACTTCAGTGGGATCTCTGTAGGTGAGTAACATCTCCATAGATGGAGGACTCCTCAGGCCTGTTATAACAGCATGATGTCATTCTCAGCTTCAATTCCTGAAGAATGTTAGAGGGAAGCTTTTAATACAAATCTAAAATGCAGTTAAGAGTTTACAGTCTCTCCTTGCATAGAAACAGTCTTCTGTTGTGTGCTTCCTACTATCTAACCTGAAGATACACTAGGAAGTTTGTTCAATGATTGAAACTATAGCATAAGCAATATTTCAGAAACCAGAACATTTGTTGGGATTAAGTCATCTGAATGGACTGTTCTGATTAACCAATCAAACTAGCATTTTTCCTATATGGTCAAATGCCATTTGTCAAGCCATTAAAATGTATTATAATCTTCCAGAACCAATTAGATTATTTTAATGTTTCATGAAGTCTATCATATCATGGAGCCTTGTAAATATTGACATCATATTTTTAAATACTATGTTAAATTTTTTATATATGTTACTAGTTTAAACCTTTTCATACCCCATGGGAAGATACGGTAGATGACAAGACTAGTCATCCAGTTTATGGATGTTGAAACCAAATTCAAAACCAGATTGACTCACCTCCAAAACTGATACTCTTAACCATTACCCTCCCTCCTTTGGGAGCCCATGGATCTGCATCCCAATTATTGAAATACACAGCAGAAAAACCCATGCAATTGAGCGAATGCTGCCATAGTGCATGCCTCCGGGGTTCAAAGACTGGTGGAACACCCAGAGGAAAAATCTGTGGTTAAATCTGGCTAAGGGAGTCAAAGCCCCAACCACATGGCAGGGCTTAATGTCAGAAAATGTTGATTCCATAACCTGCCCGTCTATGGAAGCTAATCCTTCTGCAGGCCTGGTTGGCTGCAACACTGATGGGAGGCAGCTGTGCAGGGCTGCTTCTGAGTTTCTATTTTTCTCTCTTTCATGGGTGCACACTGTGACTACCTCACAACTGAAGGCCAGCAGCAGTTCTCATAGGTTTTTCTAGACATTTCCAGGCCAACTGGCTGGACACACAGGACTAAAGGTGCAAGCTAAACAACTTGGCTGGCTTAATGGCTAGGGTTTGTTGTTTTCAGAAATGCACTCCACTAGGCTCCCGAAACAGATGTGTTCACACCCAGACAGCTGTTGCTTTGCTGGTTCTGCATGGAAGACAAGCAACAGATATGGCTGTGGCCAGCACAGAACCTGGCACAAATGAACTGCTCCAAACGGCCAATCAAAAAAGTAGATTCACAACGTTTATTTCACTCTTTGGTCTTTTCATTATCCTTCAGAGCTTCTTAGCTAACCTAACAGAGGTCTTTAAAAAATATTTATTAGTATGTTTAGCCAAGTTAACCTGTCAGTCTTAATATCTATAAAATGGATACTTTTTTCCCCACTTCAAATAGAAGAAAAACAAAAAAAGTAAGGGAAACCATTTAGTTCAAATTGCCAAATTGTATAGCAGGTTACATTTAAGGCAATAATTCCAAGATGAAATTCTTGTAGTTATAAACATCACTGAGAAAGTTTTCTTAGTGGTAATAAACTATGTTTTTTACAACCATAATATCACAAAATCAAGAAAATGTATTCTTACTTTGATTTTTAACTGTCTGTAAAACTTTCATACAAACTCCACAAAAATAGTATTTCTCAATTTATCTGCCTTTTAATGATTCTGTAAGAGAAATATTGCTGGAATTTTTTAGAGGTAGTTAAGTGTTTTGCCTATATATATACATACACCATGTAAGTGTCTGGTCCTCATTGAAGAGGGGACTGAGTTCCCTCGAGCTGTACTTATGGATAGCTGTAAGCTCTCATGTAGGTTCTCTGCAAGAACAGCAAATGCTCTTAGCAGGTAAGCCATCTCTCCAGCCACTGGTTGGAATTTTAATTCTTTTGTCTAAAACAAACATTAGATTTAATTTTTCCAACACAAATGCCCTGCTAGAGTACTCTCTTCTATCTTTACATTTTTATCTTCAAAAAAATTTTATTTTCGATATATGAGCCCATGGTCCCATCAGATAAGTTAGCAAAATATAACCAAATATTTTTTACAGAAGTAATAAAGAGAAATATATGGTGGTAAAGAGAGTACACACTTACAGGAATAAGAAGAGTCACTCCTGGAGTCTTTGAAACTGGATGTTGTCTGTCTTCACATGCCTTCCTGATTCCTAGGCCCTGGGTCTCTGTGAGGTACAGACGAGCAGCAGTGTTCAGTTGGCAATCTTTGGAGTGAGACCCGCCCCCCAGGTTTGTATACTTCGTACCTACAAGCCAGTGACACTGGACAAGTAACTTGACCTCTCCTACTTCAATTTCCTGTGCTATAAATGGGGCTACTATAATTACTACCATAGAAAAATTTTGCAGAGATCAGATGGAACATTGCTTTGATGTCTTATTCTTTTTATTTTTTAATTTATTTTATGTGCATTGGTGTAGAGGTGTCAGATCTCCTGGAATTAGAGTTACAGACAGTTGTGAGCTGCCATGTAGATGCTGGGAAATGAACCCAGGTCCTCTGGAAAAGCAGTCAGTGTTCTTAACCACTGAGTCATCTCTCCAGCCCTGATGTCTTATTATTAACTCTGTAAGATGACACAGAAAAGTCATCTATATTTTTTTCCTAAACATGAGAGTATTTTTCTTAAATATGTACTATGTTCTAAAACTTATTGAGTCAATTGTCTGGAAGATAGAATAAACTTTATGCTCAAAGTTACTGAGTCAGACTAAGTCCTAATGCAAAAGATACACAGGTCACTTATGAACAAAACTCTCCAAACATACAATTTATTTGGATACATTTGAATAGCTATGTTCAAAACTTAAAACTGGGCTTTTATTTATTTTTTTTAATACTCACCTTAAAAATAGAATTGAAAATCTAAACATAAACTTACACACCTATGAACATTAGATTTTTGATAAAGAAGTCAGAAATACACACCAGAAGAAAGACATCAATCTTTAACAAATGGTGCTGGTTGAATAGGACGGCTGCATGCGGACAAATGCAAACGGACCCACGCCTATCACCCTGGAAAAACTCAACTCCAAAGGGTCAAAGACCACAACACAAAACCAAGTACACTGAGTCTGATAGAAGAGAAAGTAGGGAATATTCTGGAAGCATTTAACATTGTTCCTAATGATATATATTAGTGCAACGGCTTATATTTCCAACTTGACAGGAACCATAGTCACCTTGGAGACACAGCTCTGAAACAGTCTGAAAGGCCTTCCTAGATTGTTTTACTTGAGATGAGAAAACCCTCTTTAAATGTGGATGGCACTGTTTCATTGGTTGGAATCTTAGACTGAATAAAAAGAAGATGGGCTTCATGCCAGGATGCACTGCTCTGAGCTTCCTGACTGTGGATGTAATGTGACCCCTGGCTCGAGCTCCTGCCACCCCAGACTGGGCCTTCACACAGTGAGCCAAATAAACCCTTACTTTCTAATGTTGGTTTTGTCAGGTTGTTTATTTCCCCCATAGCAATAAAACAAGTAACTAATGCAGCTAAGTACTTCTTAATAGTGCAGATGTAAGTTCCAGATAAAACCCTCGGCTCACAAAAGGGAACTCCAGTGACTGCAACACAGGTGCTGGAATGTTTCCGTGAATAAAGCAGGATTGGGTCACCTCACTTTCCTGAGTAAAAGTGAATAGAGACTATTACAGCAGTGTGATAAAACAGAGAGCTGGGGAAAAGGGAAGCTCTTCTCCATAAAAGCAAAAGTAAAATTCCCCAGACTTTGGAAATTAGTCTCAAAGATACAATAATTGTTCAGAAAAGAAGGAAGGAGAGGGGAGGAAGGAAGAAAGGGAGAAAGGTTGTAGCTGAAGTTTTCCTATGTCCCACCCAGTCTGTAGCCACTCACCCAAGTAAACACACAGGGGCTTATATTAATTAAAACTGCTTGGCCAGTAGCTCAGGCTAATTGCTGACTAGCTCTTATACTTAAACTCAGCCCATTTCTGTTCATCTATATGTTGCCACATGTTCCATGGCTTTACCTGTGTGCCATTACATGCTGTTCCCTGGACAGTGGACTGGCATGTCCTAACTCAGCCCTCCTCTTCCCAGAATTCTCCTTGTCTGCCTATCCCACCTATACTTCCTGCCTGGCTACTGGCCAATCAGCATTTTATTAAACCAGTGTAAAAAAGCATTATCCCACAGCAAAAGGAGGAAGGAAGGAAGGAAGGAAGGAAGGAAGGAAGGAAGGAAGGAAGGAGAGAGGGAGGGAGGAAGGAAAATGGCTGAATCCCACTGGCCACTAAGCCAGTAAAGACTCAAACGTCTACACACAAGAAGAAAAGATCCAACCCTGAAGTCACTTAAAGAACTAGGATGACAAACCACAGGGGAGGCCGTGTCTAATTTCAAGATTTCCACAGTGTGGCTTTCAAATGTATAATTTTGAACAAAATATTATGAATTTCCATATTTACACTGAATAACACTATAAACAAACTAAACCTAAGATTGTATTTATGCCACATGCCCCAAAGCAGCAGCAGAATGGTCACCTTTAGTGAATTTTAAACAATTGATTTCATGCAACATGTGTTCTCTGATGAGAACAAAGTTAGGAATCATTAACCACAATAAATTTGAAATATTCACTAACACTCAGAACCTAAACACACATTCCTAAATATCTGTTGGGTATAAAGAATCAGAATGAAGATTAGTAAATACTTTAATATGAAACCATAGCACAACATACCAGCTGAAGCTATGATTAGAGGGATATTTAAAACTATAACCACATATAAACAAATGGAAGCTAAAAAATAGAGAAAAGTAATAAAGTTGAAAGTTCATTCCTTGAATAATGAACAATGTTGACAGACTATTGGCTAGGCAACCAAAAGAACAGAGGTGGGGTGAGCCAAATTGTGAAAATCAGTAATGAAAAAGAAAACAGTACTGCCAGTCTTTGAGACATATTTAAAAGATCGAAATGGACCATCAAGACCAACTGTGTACAAAAAAACCCACATATCCTGGGTAAGATGGAAAAATTCTAGAAAGGCAGGGTGTTAAAAGTGACACAAGAAGAAATAGAAAGCTTGAATACACATACAGTAAGAAGAGAGATTGCAATCCTATTTCACAAACTTCCAGGCCAAGTCTGAATAGCTTCACTGACAAATTCTCCTAAATATTTAAAGACAGATTAAGGCTAATCCATAAGAGATCCTTCCTCCCCCATGCCCGTTTTAAAAAGTAGAAGCAAAGAGAAGACCTTCCAACTCATTTGAAGAGTCCAGTGTTGAGGCCTCAACACTTCACAAAGAACTCTAGGCAACTGAAGATTAGAGCAGGAGAGGTGATCTTCCCCAGAGAAGAGCACACCACCTGGTTTTCCCATACAAAATGGCCAGCCCTGAAATCATACATACAAGTAACATAATACAGACTGACCAGGTTGAAAAAAAAAAGGCCACGAAATTGAAGGAGAGTAGAGAGGGGTATATGGAAGGGCTTGGAGATAGGAAAGAGAGAAATGTAATTATATTAGTCTCAAAAACTAATTTTATATATATATACATACACATGAAAGGCCAGTGTTATCCTAATACCAAAACCAACCAAATATACATAGCATAATAAGAAAACCAGGCTGGAGCAAGACAGCTGGGAAGATACTTCAGTGACTGTCTCCCTATGGAAATTGATTTATACAGTTCTTCATGTACCTCACTACCCTTGTAATAGCCAAGGATTCAAATGGGAGACCACAATGCTTGTTTTAGTACAGAAGAAAGAAGGCAAGAAACTTGTTTACACCATCAGCCCCCACACCTATTCCCAGCATACAGTGTAGCAACAGTTAACATTTTCCTTGGAGGAGGAAGAAAACATTAAGTCTAGGCCTTAGCCTTGAAACCTAGTGTGGTTCAACACAGAAAAACCCAGGGGAGGTAAAGCCACTCAGCCTCTGCCACCATAGACTGTATCCACAGACTGCTCTTTTGGGCTTTCTAAAGCCAGCTAACATACTTCCTCTCCTACCCACCACCTCAACCTCAATAGAACAAGGAGTAAAATTCCCCTCATTGAGGGGCTAGATAGGAAAGTATATGTTGTATCTCAGTGAGGTTAGTGAAACCTGTAGACTGAATGGTCCTGTCAGTCCCTGACCTCAGGCTAGTGTTCACTGACAGCTTCTGGGACTTCCCAGTGCCAGATAAAGACCCAACCCAGAATCATCCATGGCTGGTTACAGCAGCCCTAGGTCTTGACTTTAGCTCAGCAGCAGACATCGACAGCAGTGTGGGCCTTGATGCTGCCCTAGGCTGTGGGGATCTAGGTGTGTGACCAATGGAAACATTTGTGGCCATATAACAGAACATCTACCACCATCCCCCAATGCCAAGCAGAATAATGTAAAAAATCATCATCATCATCATCATCATCATCATCATCATTTTTGGGGGGAGAGAAAGTAAAGTAAAACATCACAAGCCATACACAGGAGCATGGGACTGAACCCTTCATGGTGATGTCTAGTGCCAGGCAGAATTCTAAGGTGTCTGGCTATAGGCCGGGGACTATGAACAACAAATGGGAGCCTAAGTTAGTCACCAGTAGATGTTTGCAGTGACAGACCACCCTTTTTAGACACTTCAAGTGTTATAAACAATGCACCAATTGCAGATCCAGGAAAACTCAAGCTTGGGTGACACTAATGTTGAAATACAGACAGCACTCCAATAACAGATTTGTAGGGAGCCTCAGATTAGGATGCCACCTAGTGCTGAAATAACATAGGTGTCCACTGACTCAGCATAAATATGCTGCTTAGAATTTCTAGAAATAAAAATACAAACAAAATTGTATTATAAAGATTAGAGTAAACACCCAATGTTTTGATACAATATCCACATCAAGTGCCAGTACATGGACAAACTTTCAGACAATCATGATGTTTCTTCATCCTTGTGATAAACATCTGAGAGAAATTACTTAAGATAGGATTTATTTTGGGCTTGCAGTTTCAGAGTGATCAGGCCATGGTCATTTGTTATTGCCCCTTTAGATAAAATATGATATTAAAAGTGCGAGCAAAGGTTTTTCTTTCCATCCTGGTAAACAGAAAGCAGAGAAAGGGAGGCAGAAGAAACCAGGACAAAATATAGCTTCAAAGATTTGTCACGGGCACCTACTCCCTCCAATTAGGCCCTGCCTCCTGTCTTGCAGCACCTCTGAATAATGCCAAGGTATTCTGAATCCACTAAGAGATTGATTCATTGGGTAAAAGACCCATATGACTGAATTCTCTCTAGAAATGCCATGGTGGATACACCTAGGTATGTACATCTCTGAGAATCTGGGTATTTCTTAAGATAATCAAGTTAATAATAAAGAACAGTCATCACAAGTGACCTCACATAATGGTCAAGATAAAGTACCTGAGACCGATCATGTGGCAATTGACAGATACATAAAAATTCACAGGTGGAAAATTTATCAGTAGTGATTTGAGGAAACCCAGTAAGCTTCAAGAAAAGAGTTGACTATCTCAACAAAAACATAACATCTTAGAAATGGGTTTTAGAAAATCAAATATAAGCCTGTGGGTTAAAAAGTAACTAATCAAAACATAAAATATGATAGAAGCTATAAATAGCAGAAGGGTTCAAACATAAGCAAGATTTAGTGAGCTTACATGCAGATAGGGTATTTGAAAATACATTGTAAGAGGAATAAAAACAACAAAAGAGAAAGTGTATGGAAATTTAGGCAATTTGTTCAAGTCAGTGGGACTCAAAAGGGAAATGAATATGCCAAAGTATAAAACATTCATATAAAGAGGGAATAACAGAACTTTCTAGGGAAAAAATATTAAAATACAGAAAGTCAAAGGTCACTAGTCAAATAGTTAGCCAAGTCTGTGCCAAGACATTTTTTAATTCGTCCCTCAAAAACTAAGAATAGAGAAGATTCTCAAAGCAGTACATGAAAAGACAAGTTACATAGAAGTGTTTCATAACTTGTTTTATAGTAGACCTTTCATTGCCAATTTTATAGACCAAGAGGAACCAAGCAAGATTTTCACAATACAAAAAGCCAAAACTGTCAATCAAGGTTTCTATACCCAGCACAACTATCTTTCAGATATGAAAGGAGAAACAAAAGCATTCTCAGACTAAACCCAATAGAATTTATTACCACCAGACTTACCATATAAGAAACTATGAAGGAGGTTCTTCAGACTGAAAGGAAGAGACACCAATGACTAAAAAGTAAATACCCAAAGAGTATAAAATTTACTAGTAAGGTTAGCATTTCATTATAGTGGTTCTTTTCTTCTAGAAAACTCTAATACAATACCTCAAGCAATCTATAGATTCAATGTAATCCTTTTAAAGCATCAATGATTTGGGATGAGGGTCAGTGATAGAGTGCTTATTTGGCATGTGCCAATCCTGGGCTTGATCCTTAACACTTTATAAAAATATATAAACTTCTCTTCATACTAAAAATAAGTATAAAATCCATATATAACCACAAAAACTAGAACACCACTGAGCAAAAACATCAAAACAGGAGCATTATATGACCCGATTTCAAACTAGACTACAAGGCTACAGTGTGGCACAGTGTCAGAGTGACACAGCTGTCACTCAAACAGGAAATAGCTCAGAAGGAAACCCATGCATTTACAGTCAACTTGCCCTCAAAAGAAAAAGGTTAAAAGTGCATCAGAATTCTGTGTTTTTCTCAGGGTCCTCTTTACTAGGTAGCCTCCCTGGAGTTGTGAGTTACAGTCTTGTTATCCTTTGCTTTACATCTAGTAGGGATCACCCAATGACAGAAATGGATGAGATCTACATGAACAAACTGGGGGTGGGAGGTAATGGAGGGTAAGGGTCAGGGGGAAAGAGAGCTTAGGGGAGTGGGAGGTACCAGCTGGATCAGGAGCAGAGTGGGAGAACAGGGAGGGAGATACCATGATGAATGAAGACCCCAGGGGAATAGGAAGAAGCAGAGTACTAAAGAGGTCTCCAGAAATCCACAAAGATACCTCCACTGTAGACTACTGGCAATGGTCAAGAGAAAGCCTGAGCTGAACTGCTCTGGTGATCAGATGGCTGAACACCCTGGCTGTCATGACAGTACTCTCATCTAGTGTCTGATGGTAGTGGATGCAGAGATCCACAGCTGAGCCCCTAGGGCTCCAGGAGCCCAATCAGCAAGAGAGAGGAGGGATTGTATGAGCAAGAGATATTGAGACCATGATTGGAAAAAGCACAGGGACAAATAGCCAAACTAGTGGAAATGCATGAACTGTGAGGAGCCCCCATGGAACTGGCCTGGGCTCTCTGGATAAGTGGGACAGTTGATTAGCTTGAACTGTTTAGGAGGACCCCAGGGAGTGGAGCCAGGACCTGTCCTTGGTGCATAGACTGGTTTTTTGGAGCCTGGGGCCTATGCTGGGACACTTTGCTCAGCCTTGGTGTAGGGAGGAGGGGACCAGACCTGCCTTGGCTGACTCTACCAGGCTGGGCTGACTCCCCAGGGGAGACCTTGTCTTGGAGGAGGTGAGAATGGGGGAGTGGATTTGGGGGAAGTGCTGGGGGGTGGGAGGAGGGAGGATGAGGGAATCTATGTCTAATATGTGAAATTAAGTAAATTATAAAATAATGTGTGTGTGTGTGTGTGTGTGTGTGTGTGCGCACACGCGCGCACATTAGAGAGGGAACAGATTTCAATAAATGGTCCTAGGGAAATTGGAGATATTTATGCATAAAGAAACTAGATGCCTATCTCTAACCACATGCAAAAGTGAATTTTAAGTGGATTGAAGCCAAAATGTAAGACATGAAATGAAACTTGCTGAAGAAAACATAGGAGGAAAGTTCTCACACACTGGAACCAGCATGGGGTATTAGAATTTGATCCCCAAAATATAGGAAATGAAAGCACAAACAGATAAATGGGATTATATCAAACCAGAAACATCCTCACAGAGACAGGAAACAAACCACAGAGAAAGAAAACTTACAGATTGGGAGAAAACAGTTTCAAACTATAAGTCTGACAAGAGGTTAATATCCAAAATATACAAAAAGCTCATACACTTCAATAGCTGGAAAACAGGGGAGGGGTTGATCAGAACAAACAGTTTCTGTAGCTCAGGAAAAGTAAGTTCTGGTGAGCTAACTATAGGATTGTTAGTATCATTACCAATCCTGTATTCTGTCCATAAAATTGATGAGAATAGACTTAAATGTTTCACCATGCATGCAGAAGTAACTGAGGTACAAATTCTCTTCATTATGGTAATCATTTTATAATGTGCATACACAGTCTATAAACTGGCAAAATAACACTTTCTCAGTCAGCAGCAGATAGAATATGCTATATTCCTATTTTATATTAAATAGATCAGGAAATGTCCTATCACCCAGTGAGATTATAGGCATCTTAAAGTTCAAGTTCAGTGCAAGGCACTTGTGGGTATGACTGGTGTGGTCAACCAAGCCTAATATACAGCCAGATGTGTTGACACACAGGAGCTTATAATTATACATGGTGCATGATACTTGATAGTGACTATAAATGCATAAGTACATTAGGTATTACTTTGTAAGTTCAGCACTATGTTAGAGTATCATCCTTATAAAAAAAACATTTATGCCAGGGGTAGGAGGTAGCTCATGCCTTTAACCCAGCACTTGGGAGGCAGAGGCAGAGGATCTCTGAGTTAGAGGCCAGCCTGGTTCCAGGACAGCCAAGGCTACACAGAGAAATCCTGTCTCAGAAAAAAAAAAAAAAAATAGGCATTTACTTTAGCCCGTGCCATGTCACATCAGGAGCATACTCATGCATGTCCCAGCTCTTCATCTCGGGGCCATATCGAGTGACTTGGCTGTACTGCTGATCTGGGCAAGCACAATCTATAAAACTCGCCTAGAGACAGAGATCTAGCATTTTTCAGAATGCACCCACCATTAAGTGGTGTGTGGCTATGTATTAAAACCTCATGCTTTGTGTTGGAAATACATAACTCGACAGATGGCACTTCCACAGTGTAGAGAGCTGCGTGCCACACCCTAGAGATGGTGCTGGCTTCCGCCTTCCACCTTCCTGATGGTGAGCACTCTCGGTGGTAAACAATTCCATATTAGGCTTGGCTTTAGGATCTGGCTTGCTTCCATTTACCTGGACCTGTCTGCGATGCCCACGTGGTGGTTTAGGGTTGGCTACCCAGAGGCTATTAGGGCTGAGGTGGGGCTCCCCCTGGGGTCAGAAGTTTGTTCAAGGTTCCTGAATAAACTGCAGAAAGAAGAGCTCAGTGTTGCGTCTTCCTTGCTGGTCAAGGGGGTCGTGGCACCACAGAGCTGGGTGTGCGGCTAAACACTGGAAGTCTGAAGAGATGCCCTCCTGTTTCCATCCTCAGCTGTCTTTCACAAATAGGTTGTTAAAAATAAGCAAACAAGGAGAACAAGAAGGTTCCACCTGGATGAATTGCCAAAAGTGTATCCAGCCAAAACTTCAACCACCAGGCCTCACAGATTCAAAGCACAATGTCCACTTCCATCCAGAGACCTGGACCACCATCAGAACAGTTAATTCCCTGCCTTACTAAGGGAATCTGTGAACACACCTGAGGGAAAACAGACTGCCCTATAGCAAAGGAGGTAATATTCCTAACAAGCAAGGCTGAAAGCAGCTCTCAGCTGGAGCCCAGGTTGTCCTAGAAGGCTTCAGTAGGGATGAAAATACAAGAATTAGCTTAGCCTGCACCTTCCAACCAAGACTTGGTAAACTCTTCTCTTAATGCTGCTCAGTTGTCAGTGTTCCTCTGCTAGTGGAAAGCAGCCAAGAAGCTGGTGGGCTGGAAGCCTGGCTCTACCACAGATAGTGCTGGGACCAAGGGAAATTTTCAACCTCTCTAGGCCTCAGCGCCTCCATTTATGGATGTAACAAAAAAGGTCTTTTCTGCTACCAAGTAGGATGATGCAAAAAGCAATAAGCATAATGTACAGAAAATAATTCTGCAAATGGCAAAATTCCACATAAAACAAGGCACTTAGCATAACTAACCTGCACTTTACCCACTGAGTCATCTCCACAGCTATGGGTGGAAGTGTTAAGGCAACTCCACGTAGTTAAAAGGGAGGTTTATTTTCTGGGGTAACTTGCAAATGACGGGATAGGTTACAGGGTCTGGGAAAGGTGTAGTGCAGTCAGGCGGTGTTCTCTGGAGAACTCTGCTTGTCTACCTCCAGTGTCCCCAGGGTCCAGGAACCAAAAGCACCCACATATCCGGATCTCAGGTCTTAAGGGCTCCCATCTCTCGGCCATGCCTCATAGGCGTGACAGTTACTGGAAGTTTCAATGGGGTAGTACTTCCAGGTCAAAGCTGGAACAGCTACCCACCACACAAAGCCTTGTTGTGGCATCTTAAGGACATAGTCTGTATAAAGATACCTAGTGGACTGCTGGCCTCTAATGCTATTTAATAGATGTATGCCTATCTTCATTGTTACTATTTCTGAAGGTAGACTTTCCTGTATCATTGTACTTATAGTGTGCTACCTAAGCCTTTGTGCTTCCCAAAGGGAGAAAAAGAGGATCAGAGAAGCTTCTATGGAGTTCTTGGCTACCACCAAGCCCTGGCTGAAATATTGCCCCAAAAAGATCCTAAAGTTTAATTCTTCTATCCCAAGAGTCAAGATATTTCATTGTATGCCTCTAAGATCCCTCATAACTGTAGACTAGATACAAATACAAGTCACTAATACTTACTTGATTTAGGATCTTTGAATGGATGTTTCATATATTTAGCCAACAAAGCAGTGGACAGCCACCCCTTAAATATACCCTGTCTCTTTGACTGCCAGAAATGCTGTCTTATAGAACATCTTTGAAAAAGCAGATGCCATGACTGAGGGCATGCTGGAGAAGGTGACTAGAGGTTTCAGTTCTGATCCTATCTTGCCTTCTAATTTAGGTGGATCATTTCACCTCTCTTTGCTCGAGTTTTATAAAACAGTGGCAATTACATCTTTGCTGAAAGCTGATGTGAACCAGCCCAGCTGATGTAATGTTCCTTCATCTGAGTCAGCTAGCCAGATGCTTCTAATGAATGCCCCATTGACCAGCCCTTGATCTGCCCTGACTATGATGTCCTGATTTTAGCTGGAAGTAGTTATAGAAAAGAATACATTGTGCCTTGTGCCCTAACAGGCTGAAATGCTAAGTCAAAAGGAAACTCCCTGGCATAGGGAACAAAATGGCTGCCTATAATGCCAAATTGGCATACCAGGAAAGTGGTCCCAGATTTATCAATAGGTAGATTCATTAACTGAAATATTTCTACAATATGACAGGGCATTTGGCCTGATTTATGCAGAATGAAGAGGTATTAATTATATAGCTTAAAGAAAAAATTTGTTTGTATACAAACTACTTGGGATTATAATCTGCCTACACTCAAAGAAACATTACAAAAAGGGGACCTGACATGAAATGAATATGACCAGTGGCCCATTCATTCCCAGGCTCCTCCTAAATAGTAACCCTGATATTAGCCATCACAGGGTCTTTGGCTCTCCTACCTCTGCTAATTACTGTTGGCTCTTGCATCCATCATTAATTCCTCAATTAGATGATAATTCCTGTCTGGGTATCATTAAACTGATGACTATTAGATCCCAATATAAACAAGTACCCAATACAGAGTCAGGGATTTATCTCAGAATACAATTCAGGTGGGGGGGGGGGGGGATGTAAAAGCCAAAATACCCTACCTGCCCAAGGACTGGGTAACTTCCTGGGATGCTGGGAGTTGTAGTTCTTGGAAAATCACAAAGCCACATGGGATATATGGTGACCATTTGGTTTTGTCCTTAAAAGCCTCTACAGACATGTGTCTTCTTGCTGAGTACCCTGGGGCCAACCTGACCAGAGTCCATCATGGTCAGTACTTCATTAAAGCTTGCTTTGAATCTGGCTTAAAATTGTGGAACGGGTTTTTTTCTTGTGAATCTCGGGATTAGCATTACAAGCACATTCTTCTGGACATGGGTGCATGACTTCCCTTAGATTCTAAACAGTTAAAGAAAGCTACTTTAGTGTAACCCTTAATTGTGATGCACTGCATGGAATGGAATATTCCAAAAGGTGGCCTGCCAGTTGGCAAGATTGAAACCATCCCCCTTGGTGCCATCCCCTTCCACACTCATCCGGGTTACTGCCTCTTGGCTTCATACTCACTCTTACTTCCCTGCTCTGCAAAATGAAACCAGGACCTGTGACTATCAGATATAAAATTGAAATTATTACTGATCCAGGAGATGAACCCACAAAGTTTGGACCTTAGAATTGGTGTGGCGTGCCCTTGGACTTCAGTGAAACCAAGTTCTTTTCCAATGGGAAATAAGATGCTAGTCATCCTGACTTAATCAAGCTCTCACCTGTGATTGATTGTCATGGAAACCCCACTGAAGCAAATGCTTTGACATCCCAGGTGGCTGCTCCATTTCAATATTATGTCAACAATGATGACCTAAGGTCTGTGGCATGGAATGGGTTGTTATACATTCTTCAAGTTTCCATTTCTTCCAAACAAAATGACCTCAAGTTCTCTGACTCTCAGCTTGGCTTGAAGCCATGGACCTTTCACCAGGGCTCCTTAAGAATGTGTTATTCCCTGTAGCCAGGTGACTGATAACACTGAAGATAAAACACAAGCATTACTTGTGTCCTTGTGAATTGTAGCAGGAACTGACAGTTTGGCCATCTTTCCTTCATAGAGTACCAGAGTGAGAGTCAGAAACTTGGAACAAGATATTCCTTGGAGTCTAGATGGAACTGGCTATTTTGATATCTCCCCCTCAACACTCATCACTCTGTCCCTCTCTCACCAGTGAAGTAGCTTTGCCTTACGGTATTTAAAGAAATAGCTTCTTTTGCTTCAAAAGCCATGACAGTGTCGTTTAAGGATAGGTCTTGACAAACAATGATTCACTTAAGACCCAGAAGCTGATCTACCTCAACCCAATCCCAGCCCCTCTCTTCAGAAGTAGAGCTAAATCGAGCATGCTCTCTGGGTCAACCATATGTGATGAGTGATGGGGATAACTGCGGACATAATTTCATCAATATACATTTACAGATATATATACTGTAGAGATGTGTTTGGGTCTCGGGAATAAAAGTATACATGTAGGAGAAGCAAATACTAACCACTGTAGAGGGCATGCATACCCAGTGAGAAGACACTCTAGGATAATTAAAAAAAAAACAAAAACAAAAACAAAAAAAACCACTCAAGACTAGTTCAAATAGTTCACAATTAAGTAAATATAAAATCACAACTATGGGCAGGATTCAAACATGTCAAAAATGTAAGGTTAAGACAATGAGTCTAAAGCAAGGGGGTAAAGCCAATCATAAAATAAGTATCTTAATGATACAACGAAATGACAGTAACCTTAACAGTAAAATTCAGTGAAAATAAAAGGCAACTTGAGATTCAAAAGCAGCACTAATAACAACAAAAAGAACACTCACACAGGAACTGTAATTAAACTGTTGGACAAGAAAAACAAAGAAAGTAGGGTCCTAAGTGTTTAAGATCGATAGGCTTAAAGTGGCGTAAAGTGTTGCTAAGGGACATGGGGTGTGGTGTGGAGGATGGAGAGTTTGCAATTTCTGCTATATCTTTCTGAAAACCTAAAACTCCTCCAAAACATAAGTTCTACTGATTTAACAGGGAACTGTCCTTGGATTGGAGTTTAGAGGTAACAGTAATTCCCCTTAATTTTATCTCCATGTTAAATTGGCTAAAGTCAGGAGATGCCTATGCCAAAGAGATGGCTCAGGGGTTCAGAGTACTTGCTAATGGAATGTGAGGACCTGAGTTCAGCTTACCAGCACAAGGATAAGAAGCTAAACCAGGGATCGAGAGATGGCTCTGTGGTTAAGAGCATAGGCTGTCCTTCCAGAGAAACCAGGTTTGGTTCCCATCACCCAAATGGTGGCTCACGACCATCTATAACTCCAGTCCCAGAGGACCTGTCCTCTTCTGGCCTCTGCAGGTACCAGGCTTTCACATGGCACACAGACACACATGTAGGCAAAACACTGATACACATAAAAATAAATAAATAGAATTTTAACAATTTTAAAGCTGAGCCATACTGCAGGGGAATCAAGGTGGGGAGTCAGAGATAGAAGGACCCACATGTGTTTGCACAGGTGAAGACATTTATAGATACACATGTATGTACACACACACACACACACACACACACACATGTGCATGTGTTATCATTCCTGTAGGTCACAGCTGCTTCCCATCAGTGAGGTGACCTAGCCACCTCCCATCAAAGTGTGCAAGCTGCATGGAGGCTATGCTCCACCCCAGCCTGCAAATCTTGCTTTGAGATCACTTCTGTGGTCGGCCCTAACTGGAAACACACACAGGGAAATGCTGGAAATGCAATTTACTTAGCCAAACTGACACATTAAAAAGCCACCACAATTAGGAAAGGGTTTCTTGTGAGTCCTCCTCCTCTAAGGAGCCCAAATCACAGAGGGAAAGACAGACCAACTTTAGAATGATAGACTCCTGGATGCCAGGTCCCATACACACAGGTAATGACCAGCCCAGTGCTGACCAACATGCCTGAAAGCTTTGTAATAACAAGAGACCTCCTATCCAGAGGAGTTTCTAATTCCCGCAAATAAATAAAAACCAAGTAAGCCAACAGATAAAAAGATATGCAGGAAAAAAATGAAAAGAAAACATCACAAACAAGTCAGAATATAAAATTAAAACAATACTTATTAAATTGGTAAAATACTATAAATTTGAGGAAAACATTTGTGAGAATTCTGGGATGATTCTTCAGAACCATGGCACAACCACCCTGAAAAGCTAATTTCAGAATATGCTGACTGTACAGCATGCACACTAGAGTCTTTTAAAACAGAAGTGTACATATCTGCAGGGATACATGAAACACAATAGTTATGGAACTGCTTTTGATGATAACCTCAGGATTCCTTTCTGAAGAAAAAAATAAGATGTTTTCCATACATTAAATATCATAAAACCATAGCAAAATACTAACTGTAGCTGGTGTGTTAGTATGAAGAGATTTCAAAATCTTAATGCTTGTAAATGAAAAGAAATATTGATGAATAAATTTCAGAACAATACTGTCACAGGGTTACTATTGTTCTGATAAAACACCATGGCCAAAGCAAGTTGGGGAGGAAGGGTTTATTCTACTTACACTTCACCACTGATGGAATTCAGGGCAGGAACTCAAGCAGGCAGGAACCTGGAGGCAGGAGCTGATGCAGAAGCCATGGAGGAGTGCTGTATACTGGATTGCTCACCATGGCTTGCTCAGCCTGTTCTCTTATAGAATGTGGGACCACCAGCCGAGGGACGGCCCCACCCACCATGGGCTGGGGCCTTTAGCTTGTGTCAAATTGATATAAAACTAGCCAGCACAGACACGTAGACTAGAATAACATTCTGCTTTAAGTTCTGTAAGTGTGCACATGTGCAAATGCATGTATATTCTGGACATGTGCATACAGTGCAACATGTATGAGCATAGAAATGAATAAATATCCTTACCTCAGAACACTTCTGTACTTCCTTTTGGTTGAGACCGAATGCTAGAAAATCTGAAAGCTACATTGGGAGCATCATTACTTCCTTTATAAAAAAGATCTGGGAGGGAGTGAGATGGATCAACCCCTGGTACAGTGGCCTGTGGTGGTATTGTGTTCTCTGAAATACTGTGCACTCTAATAAACTTATCTGGGGTCAGAAACAGAACAGCCACAATATTAAACATAGAGGTTAGGCAGTGGTAGCACACACCTTTAATCCTAGCATACCACAGGCAGAGATCCCTCTGGATCTCTGTGAGTTCAAGGCCACATTGGAAACAGCCAGGCATGGTGACACACGCCTTTAATCCCAGAAATCCAGCCAATAATCCCAGGGAGTGATGGCAGAAGGTAGAAAGGTATATAAGGCATGAATACCAGAAACTAGAGGCATTTGGCTGGTTAAGCTTCTAGGATTTTGAGCAGCACAGTTCAGCTGAGATTCATTTGGATAAGGACTCAGAGGTTTCCAGTCTGAGGAAACAGGATCAGCTAAGGAACTGGTGAGGTAGCTGTGGATTGTTCTGCTTCTCTGATCTTCCAGCATTTCTGGCTCCAGGTTTGTTTTCATTAATAAGAACTTTTAAGATTCCTGCTACAGTGGCCTCCCATAAGTAACTCCAGCACCTATGGGTAGAGATGGGAAAGTGAGCCAAAGCTGGCATCACAGCTCAGTGACACACTGAGAGACATGCATGCTGTGTCTTGTGAGTGCATGTGCTCTCTCTCTCTCTCTCTCTCTCTCTCTCTCTCTCTCTCTCTCTCTCTCTCCCCCTTGTTCTCACTCTCTCTACACACACACACACACACACACACACACACACACACACCATAGTGTAATGGATTTGTTCCATACCTTCCAATACAGATTTCATGGGCCTTCCTCCTCCTCCTGTGCAAAAATCAATTTACCCTGATTTCCCCTTATTTGCCTCAATATTTTGATTTTTGTTTTACAATCTCTTTTAAGCAGGTGTGATTCCTACCCAGCTCCCTATTGAATGATTTTAAAATCTTTAGTGTATATATATTTCATGGGTAAAGAAACCATCTGGAAAATGATTAACAAATACAAAATCTTTATTTTTTTCATATTCGTAGGCGAATCAGTCCCGTGCATCTAAATGCTGCTCAGATGATCTCTGCAGACACAATCTAAAGGTAATTCCTCCAGAGTATTTGTTTTCTCTTACCATTTCTTCAAAGTTGGCTGGTTTCAAGCAGGCTCCTTACAGACCCACTGTTAGGCAGTAGAGAAGATCTAACTTATCTAACTTCCCACCTGAGGAGGGGTACCTGCCCATCAAGTACTGAACCCCACCCACCCGAGAGCCCTTCTTACAGCAGACATTGCACAGCCTGGCAGTGTTCCTTCTGTGGCAGCAGGACAAACAGCCTAGTGTCTAAGGTTGGCATTGACTAAACGGCACTTTTAATAATAAACACCAACCCTGCTGGTAACCAAGAGACAGCAAAAGGTATCTCAGGGAATTTTCATAAGGAAATCCATGGTGCTAATCCCCAATTTTCACAGAGCAGGATTGTAACCAAAGCATTTGAGATTATGACTCACTCTCTGCTGAAGTTGCTTACTGTGTTACTTTAGATTGTGGGGCTCTGAATGCAGGGAAGGGGAGAGATGAAAGGGAGAATTTGTAAATGAGCAGCCTGAAGCATAGCTCCTGGGTGCACTCTTGGAGAGAGGCTGGGCCAATTAAGGTGATTGTTGAGGTCATAATCACTGTGCTTGCTGTGGACTCCACATGAATATTTGAATATCAATGTGTGTAATGTATGCAAAATGAATTTCAGAAGAGCCAGGCAGCATTGTTTATACAGCACTGGAAATATCACAGCCGTGTGTGTGTGTGTGTGTGTGTGTGTGTGTGTGTGTGTGTGTGTGTGTGTATTTCTCAATACAGACACAAAAGGGCACTTCAGGCTTTGAGCAATGAATTCTGAGTGCAAATAGTCAAATAAAGTAGACATGATATAAAAAATATATATAGCAGCTTTTCTTTTTAGATTAGATTTTATTCCTCTAGTTGTCCTTAATCTTCCTGTTTAGCTATCCTTTTACAATAACTATTTGATTTTGCTGAAGTTGTGTGTGTGTGTGTGTGTGTGTGTGTGTGTGTGTGTGTGTGGCAGAGGGGGGAATTACATGCCACAACACACATTTGGAAGTCAGAGGACAACTTTAGATGGCTGTCCTGGCCTTTATCTGAGACAGGGTCTCTTGTTTTCCCTGCATAAACCAGGCTACCTTGCTGAAGAGCATCTCTCACAGTTCTGTGTCTGCCCTCTCTCCCCATAGGAGCAGCTGGGACTTGAGACACTTGGCTGGCTGCGTCAGGCTTTTTGGTGGGTTCTGGGATCCAGGCTCAGGTTGCACAGCAAGTGCTTGACTAACTGAGCCAACTCCCCAGCCATTTGTCTGTCTGTCTGCCTGCCTGCCTATCTATCTGTTTGTTTTGAGACAGGGCCTTTGATTAGCCTGGAGCTTAGCAGTCACTAGGCTGGGTGGGCCAGCCTGTTTCTCCCCACTGATAGAATTGCAAACATACCACATCACACCCAGCTCTTCCTCAAGGACTCCGGGATTGAACTTGGGTCCTTGTGTTTTTAAGCAAGTGCTTCTCTGTCTGCCTCCCCAGCCCTTTTTTGTTCTTTTATTAGTAATAGTTTACTTACAGTTGAATGTTCCTAGTAACCAGTGGTAATTTCCCTTATATGGGGAGTTACTGTGAGGTTTTGCTACAAGTACACCATATGCGCTGAGGTGTGGTGATCACCTCCAGTGCTACAGTTAGACAGTGGAAGTATGCTCTGCAGACTTCTTCCACAGTCAACAAGATGGGCCCAGGAGTTCCATACGCCTGTATTAATGCCATGTTTTAAAAAAGAAAATTAACCAAGAGATGAAAAGCCTTGGCAGCCTAAGCTTAAAAGGTTAATGTTAGACCTGAGTATATGTGTCCGCACTGTGATTGCTCTTTATGCAAACTTTTGCTGAACTACGCTTCACATTTTCCTTTTAGGGGGATTTGTATTTGGAGGATCTTACCCACTGCAGTCTGACCTCTCTCCATACGTTCATGCAGGTTGCTGTGCACCCCCAAACACACCTCAAATGCACCCAGTGGTCCCTGTCACCATCACTGTGGCCCCAGCTTAGCACATCCTCTGTCACCTGAATGGCTGCCACCAGTTCCCATTCGGCCTCTGCTTCTACCCTTGCCTGCCTTTCCTCTTTCTTCCCCTTACAGACCAGGAAATGCCCCTGCAACAGCCTATCAATCTTATGAAGCTCGAATAGAAATCAAATCCTCCGGCACAGTCCCTGGCAGCTTCTCAGTGTCACATCCTATGTTGTCCTGCTCTTCATCCGATTAAACTGCACTGCAGCCACTCTGGGATCCTTCCTTCTCCACAAAGACATGGTACCATCCAGCCCTGCACTCATTCAGTGTCCTGCAGGTTCAAGTTTAGCCCAAACATCATGTTCTGGGGGAAGCTCGGAGCCTCCTGATTTCCTTGTGGTGCTCACTATGAAAATCTCACCCATGTGGCTAACTTTCTTTCCCTTTTAGATGCTTTCCTCATCCACTACAGCACCTTTGGTGAGAAAACTTGAGTGGACATGGTTGGGCACAAGAAACATGCACGCACGAGGGTGATGAAGGCACCAGTCCCATTAGTACTTCACGATATTCACTGGCGATAGTCATCCAGGAGATTCCTTTCTTATTAATTCTGGACAGCAGCTTGTGGCTTTGAGGATCCATGGATGCACAAAATTTCCACTGTTGATTTCCTGAAGCTTACCTATAACTTACCACAGCTGTGGAAGCCCAGACAGACCAAATACAGTACCTCAGCTGTGATGTGCTAGAGAAAGCAGCCAGGCTGTGGTGCAATTCTCTCCGCTCCCATTTCCTTCTCTTTATCATCTGGTTTGGATTATTTCAATCCGAGATTCTAACTAGGATGTCACTTGCTTCTCGCCCAGGTCCCATCCCTCTCCCCATCATCTCTGAACCTCTCCCTACCTTCCTAAACTATGCTAATTTCCTTTACTGTCTTTGCATTCCAAGGCACCATAGCACTCCTTAGAACTGACTGCTTGGTCGTGGGTCCTCTAGGCAGCCCTCCTTGGAGTGTGGAGTCCTAAACAGGGTCTCAGTTTATTCTGCACTTGTAACCAAACACTCCTACACAGTGCTGTGACTACAGCTTGTATTAGTCATTACCTCAGAAAACATCTCTATTTCGTTTCCTGTGCAGCCATACTATCTACCACAATGCCTCAAGCCTCAAGTGAAGAAGAGCCCAGTTAAAGTTAGAGGGATAGAACACACTCATTTTTTCATGGGTTTCTGTTTATTTCTTACAAATGATGATTATGTTCTATGAGAAAATGGATGTGAATAATTATTATATTTTACAGAACTATTAAAGGTTCCAAATTCAGTCTCAAATTTTGTTTCTGACTTTATGGAAAAGCTTTTCAGGGACTTACTCAGGCTGTGTCAAGACCTCCATGTGTTGGTGTCTATAGTCACAGTAGAAATGGAAGCCTCCAGTGTCTACCATGTGTTGGTGTCCACAGTCGCAATAGAAATGGAATCCTCTCTTCCTTCACAGTTTACTACCTTAAACTTCTCTGTCGGTGTAATGCTTATAACTGTTTGACAGAACCAAGGAGCCTTTCTCTATGAATCACTCAATCTGATTTCAGGCTGAGTGAGTTTAGAGACTTCTGTGGGTTAAAGAAAGCAGGTGAGTTATATAGCATAAATACATACCCTGCCTGAGAACACACCCAGAGGGACCAAAGTCAGAGCACCACAAAGACCCCACATGTCCAAGTTTGCTGCAGCATATTCACAATAAACAAAACAGAGAGTCAGCCTGGATCTCCGTCTGCAGATGGAGGAGTAAAGAAAATGGGGTCTATATACACAGTGGAGTTGTGTTCCGTCATAAAGAACAAACTGATGCTGTTGCAGGTAAATGGATGCAACTGGAGGTCGTCTTATTAAGCCTAGAAGGCAGACTCAGAAAGACAAATGCTGTGCACTTTCTTTCATATGCAGATCCTAGGTTTTGTTATTTATAGTGACACATAAGATCACACACACACACACACTGGAACTATCTGGGAAAGCAAAGGGGACAGGAGTGGAGAGAGAGGCAGAGAGCTTGGGTGGATACAGTCAGAGTGCACAATGGCATTGGAAGACACTGTCGTCCCAAGCCTAGCACTATGTATAATGACTACATGCTATTCTTTACAAGCAGTGTTAAATCAGGTGTGGTGCACACCTGTCATGCCAGCACCTGAGTTGTGGAGGCAGGAGAATCTAAAGTTCTAGGTCGTTCTTGGCTACATAGCCAGTTCAGGCCAGCCCGGGTTACAGGAGACCATGTCTCTAAACATAAACAAACAAAAAGATATTCATAATGTGTATGGAGCTGGGTGCAGGTGGTGCACGCCTTTAATCCCAGCACTTGAGAGGCAGAGACAGGCGGATCTCTGTGAGTTCAAGACCAGCCTGGTCTACCAAGTGAGTTCTAGGACAGCCAAGGCTACACAAAAAAACCCTGTCGAAAAAAACAAAAAACAAACCAAACCAACATGTATGTAGAGGGAAGTTACTGAACGGAGGAATTAATAGTGTGATCGTGAGGCAAAAGGCATGTGGCACCAAGATAACAAGTATTGGTTCTGATCCTTTTGACTCAGTTTCCTCTGTGTTTTTATGGTTAAAAAAAAAGGACTTTGGTGCAGAGGCTTTAATATCTAAATAATCAAAGGTCCTAACAATAAATACATCAGCACCCTTCCTCCCCAGAGGGCCTCAAACAGACTCCAGGGCTCTCGTTTCTTGCAGGCAGAGGACCCCATCCAAGGAGGTTTTTGTACCCAGAATTCTCAGTGAGACAGCTCTTGGTCTGGGGAAGAGAACTATCATTGTGGGAAACATGTGTGTTTCCTAAAACTGCTCATTTTTTTAGCTTATATAAGAACCAGAGTTGAAATATGAATATGAACAAAGTAAGCAAAATTACAATTCAGAGATACGGCCTGGAAAAACAAGAGGATGTGTTTACATAAATTATAAGCACTCCAGGGCTGGGATATTATTCTTCCCTGTCAACCGCTTATGCAGTACTGTGTATACTTGTGGCAACACAGAATGAATAATAATAATAATTAATACAGCGTGCTTGTTCTAAACCCTGCAGACATCTTATCGGGACTTACAGCCTGCTTTGTTCTGCTTTTTTTTTTTTTTTTTAAGCCAATTCATAATTGACCTATGTATTTCCTAGTCCTTGCCTGTTGGGCATCTTTCTCTCTTACAGCCCACTGGTGATTATTCTGAACAAATATCTGTGATATTGTTACTACTAACAAGGCTTGGACTTCAAAGTGCTCTGTGGAAGAGGCTGACATGACTGGAGCTCTAGCCTGTTGTCAACCTCAGAGCCTGTGATTTCAGTGTTTCCAGTTTCAGGTGGCTCAGGAAAGATTAGGGAGGGAGGGGTGAGGGGCAAGGGAGGAGGGAATAGAGAAATTAGCCTGGAAGTCCTGTCAGTATTATTTAAACCACCAAGACATCAAACTTCAAAGCTATCTCGTTTGACCTGTAAAGCATTTATTTGCAAAGGAAACACCACATGAATGCATCGGGTCCCCACATCAACAGCTTTCTAACTGGCTTCCTAGCAAATTGCTCTTCCCTCTCCAATGCATCTTATACTTTTTCCAGAACCATCTTTCATAAGTCTGGTTCTAGTAGTAATTTCTCTTTTCTCTCTCTTTTTTTTTATTTAAGAAAACTTGTTTTCATTTTACATACCAACCACTGTTCCCCCTCCCTCTCCTTGCCTTGCTCCCCCCCACCTCCCCCCAATCCACCCCATCCCCCTCCTCATAGAGAATAAGGCCTCCTCCCTTGAGTATTCAACACAGGCTGGCACACCAGTTGGGGCAGGACCTAGGCCCTCCCTCCTGCATCAAGTCTGAGTAAGGCATTGAACCACAGGGAATGGGCTCTAAAAAGCCAGTTCATGTATCTGGGATGAGTCCTAGTCCCATTGCCAGGGGACCCACAAGCAGATCAAGCCACACAACTGTCACCCTCATTCAGAGGGCCTAGTGTGGTCCCATGCAGGCTGGAGAACACTCCTCTACTGCTGGTGGGAGTGCAATCTTGTACAGTCACTCTGGAAATCAGTATGGCAGTTTATCAGAAAGTTGGGAATCAACCTACCTCAAGACCCAACAATACCACTCTCGGGAATATACCCCAAAGATGTTCAACCACACCACAAGGACATTTGCTCAACTATGTTCATAGCAGCATTATTCATAATAGCCAGAACACGGAAACAACCTAGATGCCCTTCAACCAAAGAATGGGTAAAGAAAATGTGGTACATATACACAATGGAGTATTATATAGAGGTAAAAAAACAATGACATCATGAAATTTGTAGGCAAATGGATGGAACTAGAAAAAAATATTCTGAGTGAGGTAACCCAGACCCAGAAAGACAAACATGGTACATACTCACTCATAAGTAAATATTAGACACAAAGCAAAGGATAAACAGGCTACAATCCACAACCCCAGAGAAGCCAGGTAAAGAAAAGGACCCTGAGAGGGACACACATGGATCACCCTGGGACAGGGAAAGGGTTAAGATCTCCTGGGTAAGGCTTTGCTGTGTCCCTATGGGAGGACTTACTCTTTTGGAGGAGGGGATGGGGGTAGGCCGGGGGGGGGGGGGATGAGAGGGAGATCTGTGGTTGGTATATAAAATAAATAAACTTTTTAAAATATTAAAAAAAAAAAAAAAAAAGATCTCCTAGGTGCAGCTAAAAGTTTTCCTGTGTCCTGACTGGTCTGTGGTCAGGACAAATTTCTCTTAGCTGCTATTCCCGCAGCCACTTGGACCCAAATAAACACACACAGGCTAATATTATCTTTAAATTATGACCATGGCAGGCTTCTTGTTATCTAGTTCTAACTTTCAGCTACACTTGGGTAAACTGGGGCTGGGGAGAGGGGAGGTAATTTTTCTTTAATTAAGAACAACAGCAAGCCACCCATTCTGGATGCTCTGGGCTGCCAGAGAAGCTGGCTGCACCTCACCTTCTTGGCAAGTTCATTTCTATGTATGACACACCTCCAGGTACCAATCAGGTGTAACTTCCCTGCTTACCCTAAACACACCGAGCTGCAGGAACAGCCTGACTTCCTTGTGCCTCTGTGCTTGTGTCCACTGTCTTCATTAGCCCTCCTCACTGTGTGAACTTAGACAACACACAGTCACTCAAGGTCTTAAGGTAGAGGCTTTCTCCTTGTAGCTCATTCTGTTACAGGCTGGTAACCAGGGCCATGCTGATACAGAGACTATCTCCAACCCCAGGCTAGTATGCTGCCAGACACTCATGAATGTGGTACTGTGATTACATCTCTAAAATGCCGGGATAAGATCTGAAAACCGGGCTGTTAATATGGCTCATGGGGTACAGGAGCTTGCCACAAAGCCTGACAGAGTTTAATCCCTGGGACCCACATAGTGAGTACCAAACTGATTCCCCATGGTTGTCCTCTGACCTTTGACTTCCACACGTGAATTGCCGCATATCCATGCCAACACACACACAAACAAATACATGTGAAAAACATCTTAACTTGAAATTTCATTTTCCATAGCCAGTGAGATAAAGAAACCGACCAGCAAGTTGAATCACAGCACTATCCTTAACATCTGCTAAGACAAAATAAAAAAAAAAAAAAAAAAAAGTGTCTGATAGAAGTAATTAGCCTCTAAAGCAGGTGCTGGCTCGGTCCCTCCATACATTCTGTATGAGGGTTCACTCTGGGTCTCATTTTGTTAGTGAAACCCACAAAGGGCACCCCCACTCCAGCCCTGAAGTGATGTTAACAATACCAAGAGCTCCATGCAGCCACCCCTAAGAGCACTTAGCTCCCATTGAAAGTCACAGGGAATTATGCATACATGAGAAGTGGAAGGAAGGGAAGACAGAAACACGCTCTGCCTCTTGGCAAATGGCCAGGGAAACGACCACAAAGGTCCAGTGCCCTAGAGCACTGTCACCCTAGGCTGTCACCGCTTCATTTCGGGAGGAACATATTGGATTAAGAGAGCCCTTTGCTCAGCTTGCAGCTCCCTGGTATCCCTGCCTGTCTGCACCTCCTGGTTAATTGTGGCAGGCTCTTGCAGCAGGCCCTGCAGATGTCAGATGTCAGGCTCTATCCGATGAGGAGGTTCCTGCCTCAGGCTGTTTATATATGACCTACCAGGATTTCCCCTGCATGATGAAATAATTAGGGGCCACCGTTTGGGGAGCGATGTTGGGAGTCGCTTAGAACAGCATGACATTAAAAATGAAATGAAACCTTCGGCCTTATCTATTCCAGAATCTTTCTGGTTTATTCCAAATGCCCTTTTCCTTGTTTTCTTAATCTTCACACAGATACTGATGTTCACTAGAGAGGACAATGATGACTTAGGAGGGAATGATAACTTCGGAGGGCTTTTTGAATGCTTGGGCGACAGTTTATGTGGTGTAAACAAGGTGTGGACAAGTCTTTTTTGTGTGTTTAGTGTTCTAAGTAAAGTTTGTCTTTTGTCTCTGAAAGCAAACAGATGGCTATAGACTCAACAAAACCTTTTAAAAAGTAGGAACATTTTCTCAATCACCTAATTCTATGTCTTATGGGAAATTTCGACTTTCTGACCCAGAAAATAAGTGAACATCTTGTTTATAGTGTTATATTTTAGATGTTTTTATAAATAAGAACTCATTACTAGTTTTTAAGCTCTTAACCACATGCAGTTTCTATGATTCAAGAGAATTAGTCTATGTGCAATGATAAAACTCAAAAATCTAAAGCAATTTTAATCACTAAAATTAGAAGTTTAAGAAGCCAGGGATATATCGTGGCTATCACATAGAATGAAACCCTGGGCTTGGTCCCCAGAACCACATAAAGCTTGGTGTGATGGTATACCCTTCTAGCCCCATCACTTGGGAGGCTGAGACAGGAAGATCAGTCCAAGGTCATTTCCAATTATACAGTGAGTTCACTGTCAGCCTAGAAGATATGAGATCTCTGGCTAGCAATGACCTTGTACATTCTATCAACAGTACTCAAGTGGACAATTCAGATGAACTTGCTGCCAGCATCCTGTACTCATGCCCTAGTTCTGAACTCTTGTTCACCTTAACTAGGAGAGCATCCACCTTCCCTAATAAGACTGCAAACTCTATAGGGATTTCTGCTTCTAAACACCATTGTAAAAATGATACAATGTGGTCGAGAATGGAGGAATCAGAGGTTAAGGAAAGCAAAACTGGGTGTCATGACAACACCTATAATCTACACTGACGAGACTGACATAAGAGGGTGTCCAATCTGAGATCATCCAGGACTCTTTCCTTAGCAAAAGCCTGACTCAAAAAGGGGGGGGGGGAGTGAGAGAAGGGGGAGAGAGGCAGGGAGAGAGAGAACACAAACAGAATTTTCTCACCTCTCTAGAACTTTGGTGGTTACAATGTAATCCTTTGAGGTCATTACAAGATAATCTCTCTCAATTTCCCCCTTTCATTTTTCTAGCAAGGATGATTATTACTCCCAGCTCCCTCATCTGAACCTTACAGTTAATGCTGGATATTTAATATATCTGAATAATTCCAATCATAAAGAGGAAGGAGAACTAAATGCACCTGAGTTTCATTGCCTGACAGTCACACACACCTGAGAGACACTGGCTGGATCCTGGAAAGCCAAGGAAGTTGTTACAGAGCGGAAAGGATAGTCCATGTCAAAGTCTTTCGATGAAAGCAAGACTCTATGAGACACATGAACAGCAAAGAGGTTTTATCCCAAAGATCAGCTGTGAACCATGAATAACAGCTGCCATGGGGCTGGAGAGATGGCTCAGTGATTAAGAGCACATATTGCTCTTGTAGAGGACCCAAGTTCTGTTCCCAGCATCAATGTTGGTTAGCTCACAACTGCCTGTAACTCCACTGGCTGAAGTAAGGGTGAACAGAGAGAGGTTAGCAAATGTTTCCCAAAGGACAACATCATCTGAGTAGAATTGCTCAAGCCAAAGGAGGAAGAATGGAAAAAAAAGAGGAGAGGAGAGGGAAAGAGGGAGGGGAAGGAGGAGAGGGGAGGGTTAGGGGAGCAGAGGGAGAGGACCCGAGCAGTGTGAACAATGGCATCTTCAGTTCATTTGCTCTGCTAAGGTTAAGGACAAGTGGACAGCAACTGCAGAGAAATCTACAAAGGCTGAGCAACCCAAAGGTGTCCATTTGTGTACTGCACAGGGGAGAATTTTAAACAGCATGGTAACATGGACGCTGTCCTGTGTCCTCTGTCCTTCCTCTCTTCCTCTAGTTTTGGTCTCTGCTTTTAAGCTGCTGAACGCAGTGCTGTGCACCCGCTATCCATTGAAGGCTGCTATCTCGACATGCATGGGCCTAGAATGGGTCCCAGCAGATCCCTCTCTGAAGCCTGCCTTGCCTTCCAGGATACACCCTCCACTGCATTTCCTCTTCCCCTGTGGCTGCTGTGAGTACTCTCTGTGACCTCTTGACCTCTGCTGCTTCCATGCAGATCTTAGATGCTGGTCTACCCCAGAGTCCCACCCTCTTTTTTCACCGGACGCCTGTGTGCCACCCTAGCATAGCACCATCTTCATGGTAGAGCCTGCTCTTCACTCATCCACTCAAATACCCCACCATATTACATTGTCACTAAATAACCAAAAATTCCCAGTGTGTAGCAGTTTCGTGGGCAGTAGTTTGCCACATAATTCAGATTTTTTCATAGCAGAACTATGGAAGCTGCTGAGGACCAACCAGCCAGTGGACTGGCAGCATTTGATTGGGCCATCAACAGTGGGGACCAGGGGAGCTGAAGTTCACTGGTTGTTGGTCCTTGACACATTCCTGGTGACTGGATAGCAGAAAGTGGGCTGTGATCACCCATTGTTAGGTGTGTTCTCCTGATGGGACCCAGGTGACGGTCCTGGTGCACCTGCTAAGCTCTCAGGCCTGGTTCTCCTGGTATGACTTCAATCCTCCCATGTGCTATGTTCAAATGGTCCAAATTTACTTTGATAAATTTACAGGTTTATGCTCACTCTGCTTTTACAGGATTCCACAGGCCTGAGCTCACGGGTGGTGCTGGACAGGTGGTGTTGTCCACACTGCAGCCAGGCACATGGACAGCCTGCCTCTGCACTTGCATTCACCAGGAACTCAAAGACTGCCTATTAAATGGAGTCTCTGAACAAGGCACAGCCTGCAAAATTGCTGTTCTATGCAGTGTGGAGTAGTTGGCAATGAGGCATACCATACACAAGTGCACTGCTGGCCTCCCACTGCACAGTGAGCCCTTGGGTTCCCATCCTCATATCCACAGTGGCCACAAGCAGGGAGCACATGCTCCAGGTCTCCCAGGGAACTCGCAGGACTGAGTGTCAGGAATACCCTCCCTTGCCACAAAGTTGGTGGGGCTGAAGAGATGGCCTCACGGTAAAGTGTGACTATTGCTTTTGCCTAGGATCTGAGTGTGTGTCCCACACTCACATCTGGTGGCTAGCAACTCCCTGTAATTCCAGCCTCAGAGACACAAACACACCAATTTTAAAGCAAACATAAAATCTTTTTTAAAAATTGGTTGGCCTTGAACCACACAGTAGACCAAAGACAGGTTTCCCATCCTCCACCCTGCCTTCTCTGCCCTAAGGAAAACATTCAAGTTATGTGATCCGAAATAGCTTGTGAAGTCAGAGGTTGTAAGTCCTGAGTGACAGGATCATAAAGGGAATGAAAAATTACTAAATGCAAACTTAGGTGTCTTGGATTTCTTGGAAGTGTGAAAGGTAGACAGCTTCCCACCCCCATAAAGATGGGGTAAATGTCTAGAAGGGACATTCCAGGAAGCCTCCTCAGTAAAAACCTGCTCATTCGCCTGGAGATCCTCAGTGATGCAAATTGCTCACTTGAGATGAGAAGGCTCCTATTGTAGCTGTGATTGCCTCCGCAGGCTAACAGGCAAGGCAAAAGATGAAATAAAATAAAAAGAATGTATAAAGCTAGCAGGCAGAGGAAGCCAAAATCCAACAGCTTCCATACACCAGCTGCCAAGCAGGCCGGCCTGCAGAGCCACAACTCTCTATTCTGCATCTTATAACTTTCCTAAACCTGAAAGTATTTTGTTATAGTACACTATTCTGTGGAGCTTTTGTTAATCCCACCAGTCAAGAATAAAACCACTACCACAGATTAAAGCCAAATTTGAAGCAACCTTTTAATTAAATACTGGCTAGGTGGATGGACTCTGACTGGGTCCATATCCAGGTTCCAGGGAAATGGCCCCAAGTCATGGTTTGCAGTGGCTTAAGAAGGAAAACCCATAATTCATTGCATTTCCCATCAGGTCCAACCAGGGGCAAGTTTACATCCTGAGTAACACCAGCCTATATCCAAATAGGGGCAAGCGTGACATATTTCCTGCCTGTGACCGTCCCGACACATATGATCAAGCACATCCAGTACAGATGAGTCAAACAAACTTGTTAAGGGGAGTGAAAAACATGTGACTTGTTATCTCCCATAAACAATAGCCCCCAACATTTCAGGAAATATCTGTCCTTGAGCAAGGAGCTTGCAGATCTGAGGCATTTTTGTTTTACGAATCCCTTAGGCACAGTAATTAAAACTTAAAATGTCACCTTGGCTCTCACACTCTGTCTTGCCATGGGTGAATACACAATTAGAGCCATCTCCATTAACACAGACGTTTTCTACAGGGAACATAGCTTACAGCAGAGGAAACACCAGACCTCTCTCTTTCCTTCTTTTCACCGAGTCCTGCCATGAGGCTTGTGTTCCTGCTTCAATCTACACGCTCTGCTCTTGTGTCTAAGAAGAAATATGTAATAGTTTTGTTTTATTTTTAATTCAATTTCTATTTGCAAGGGAGAAAAAAGCTAGTGGCAAAGAGCATTAAGACTTTGAAAGTTGTAGTTTAGGTTAAAACAAACTCCTTCAGAGGAAAGTAAACAAGGTGCCCTTTCCCCTAACGTTAGTCTCCTCTTACCAGCTGAAAAATAAAAACCTGGGTATTTGAACTGCAAACTTTTTCATTCCCTCCTCCATCCTCTTTTCATCAATATAAACTGAAGAAAAATCTATAATTACTGTACTAACAAAGAATACAGCTGAACTATACACAGGTTAAACTGTTCTAAATAAAGCTGAGAATAATAAATAATAGACCGTCAAGGGAGTTAGCATAATAAACACACTGACAGTACACTATACCCCACAATGTGGATGTTGCCCCATTTCCAAGTACTTGAAACTTCCTGGGTAGAAAGGCAGCTTGAAAAGCATCTGCAAAGTTTCGATTTCCTTGGAAACTGCAGAGCCCTCTACTCCAGACTCTCAGAGACTCCTACAATCCCATTTATTCTAAGGGTGGTTGGGGGGGTGGGGGTGGAGATGCGGGGGTGCAGGGAGGGTAGGCGAGCTATTAACCTATTGTTCAATATTTCCAAGGTATCCGGTATGACATTGTCATATATATGTCTCCTCTGACTCTCGCAGGCTTCTGTCTAGCTACTTATTATTCTGACATGGTACACATGCAGGCTCATTCATGATTCCTGGTGAGTTCATGTCTCATCTAGAGCAGACAGCAGCAACACAAGAGACCCTGTTTTTAAACCAAGTGAAAGGGCTGACATCCAAGGTTGTTGACATGGATGACCACACACACACACACACACACACACACACACACACACACACATACATACTCACACACATGCATACACACTCTCACACACATACATACACACTCACACTTGCTGTGGTTAAAAACTTTAGCCTCATCTGGACCACAAACTGCTTTCAAGCAAGCTCCACTCATTCATCAAAATTCTCTTTTAGAAATAAAGCAAGCCTGATGTGTAAAATTAAAACACAAATATAATAAATTTAAAAAGAAAGAAAGAAAGGAAGGAAGAAAGAAAGGAAGGAAGAAAAAAGAGAGAGAGGGAGGGAAGGAGGGAGGGAGACAGACAGACAGACAGACAGAAAGAAAGAAAGAAAGAAAGAAAGAAAGAAAGAAAGAAAGAAAGAAAGAAAGAAAGCCCAATGTTTACTGCATCAGATCTTTAGAGGCAGTCACTGTGAAGTCCTGTGGGTCAACAGCCTGACTGGGAGCACTCTTGCTTTATCTATACAGAGAGATAAGCCACCCTTGAGTGACCTCCCCACTTCCCTTCTCTTCCCTCTCCCTTCCCTTCTCTCTGTTTCATTCACAAAGCTATTCCTTCCTCACTTCCTGGCCGACCTGAGCGAGCAGCCTCCTACAGCATGTGCCCACTGTGGTGTTCTTATCATAGATTCAAAGTGATGGGCACAAGCAATCACGGCTGTGAGCCAAGAATAATACTTTCATCCTTTGAGTCAGAGGAACAAAACACTAGCACACTCCACTTTATTGACCAGGAAACGAAGAGTCGGAAGTGGGCTAAAGCCCTCATCTCGTGAGAGCTGAATGTGGACAGGCAAACGGACTTGAGAGCTCTGGTTTACTCCCCATGGCTGTCCTTCCCTGGCACTAGCCTCTGCCTGGGCTAGGAGTAAGGGTCAGTTAAGTGTAGTGTGAGGGGGCTCAGCTAGATCCCAGCAAGATGAGCTGTCCACATCAGGAAATGCTCCTACTGGGCTGCCCCACTTCCTAGCTCCTAAATTAATATCTTCTGCTGGGGAAGGTGGTCATGGGGCGGACAGGGAGAAAAGGGAGACTGACTCAGGAATCATGGAAGCAGGCTGAGCAACCAAACACCCAGTAGAAGGAGGAAAGAAAGGGGGAGAGACAGTGTTGCTGAGTGGTACTGAGGATCCATGGCACTTGTGAAATCGATCCTGCAGCCTCTTAAGGGGAAACAGTGAAATCTAATGCACACTTTGCTGACACCTCACCTTGGAGACATAATTTGTGATCATGCTAGGTTCACTCAGTTCACTCACTGCAGCCATATAACTCATGTTAGAATGCAAAAATAAAATAAAACAAACCAAAAAACCAGCATTGTCTCTTTCGACCAACTTCATTATGCCTGGGCGACAGATGCCACACGTGTGTGGCCAGTTCACTGTGCCCTCTGCTGTGCGGTGAAGACCCTTATTTGGGGATGGGACCGCTCTTGCTGATAGCACTTCCTGGCTCCCTCCTTGCTGTTTATAGCCTAGTCCTTGGTTGCCTCTCATCCTTTCTTCCTCCTGCTCAATCCCAGCCTCCAAAACACAAATCTTCCTTGTATGTCAGTATCCATTTGGCAAGCTACATCACTGAACAGGGCATTTTCCTGCTGATTTAAAATATCACTTATCAGTTATTTTTCTCTTTTGGTCCCCACACTAAGATAGAGAAAAATGAGGAAATTTTAATCTCTCCTTATCTTTTTTTATCACTTGTTCACACCCACTTGGCCCCAGTCCCAGCACTTTCTAAACTTTCCAGAGATAGTCATTTATATTTTGAAACAGTGGAAATATATATTCACTTTGGGAAGACATATAAAAAATTATTTGCACATATCTTGGCTGTTGGTGACAAGAAGATAAAATGCCCTGAGAATCCAGGAACTTCCCCCGCCCTTGTCTGTCATTTTGAGCAGTCCCACAGCGATGCATTTCTCCCATATACGCCTGGGTTGGAAATATGGATATATGTGTTCTTGTGATATTTTTCATTCAATATATCATCCTCCCAAATAGTTTCTCATAATCTATTAGTACTTCCCCCCAAATTTTAACAGCTCACAACCCACAAAATAGCCAGAGGCATCAAAGAAGTTGACTTCTTAACCAGTGTATACAGGAGTTATTTATTTCCCAGCTTCCATCTTAGGTAAAACAAGCACCAGAACAAAGTCTCATTTGTGTCTCATGTTTTCTGTGCCCAGAATCAAGCCTTGTGCCTGTGGGCACTCTCCACCACCGAGCTGCACCCCAGCCCACAAAGGTTCTTTGCTAGCAAACAGTCTTCCTTTCGGACAGCAGGAAACTTTGTTTCCAGTCTCAAAGTCTCAGTTTGACTATACCTCTTAGGATGTTCACCCCTCTCTGGTGAAGCTCCTGCTTCAATCCTGGGCTGGATAATTTTGTGTAATTCTGAAATTTTCTCTACATACGTTATGGGGAGCTGCTTTGTTACATGGTGTTGAGTTGAAGGACCCCAAGCCCCAGGATAAAAAGCATTTGGCAACCTGGCCCTTCTTCTCTGTCAGGCACAGCACTTATCTCAGAAACATAGAGCTGAACCAACTGGTGTGTGTTAAATTAAAATCTGCTCAAATCGTGACATTTGATCGCTGTATTGACAGCTGTAACTGGATGTTCAGAGCAAGTCTAAATGAGAGATAGGAATAAGATACAGGCCTGCTCTCCCAACCAGACTGACAGAATCAACAGCATAGCACCCATATTGTTATGCCTAGCAAGGCAGTGATTGTTTAGAGTGCACCTCAACCAAATAGGCTTCTGAGCACTGACTTCAGCTGGCTGAGCTCCTGGGAGGTTGGGTTCTAAGGCATCATGTTCATTCACAGTGAAATGTGGGGTTTTGTTTGTTTATCTGTTGTTTTATTTCCAGTGACAGTGGGTAGAGCCTTACCTATTGATGGTTATCTAACTACAAATGAGCTTTTCAGAATGGAATGTGAGCGAATAGGGTTTGGGAGGGTGTTTTGAAGGTGCCATAGAGAACTGTCTGCACACATTGCCGCAGGTAGCCAGGCTTCTCTAAGATGCTCTTGTCTTGATTCTCATTTGCCTTCCACTGTGAAAGTAGTCTTTCCTCCGAAGCATGGTGGCCCCTCGCTTTGACTCAGTACATGTACTATATCTGGCTTAATTGAGTTGCAATCAAATTAGTGAGTCAGGACTTTCTGGTGACAGAATTTCGGCAGCTTTAATAGCAGTTGCTGAGTGACTAGAACAAGTCTATTCCATTTGCTGTGACATGACAGCTAAGATCATCCCAGCCAACTCTAGTAAATAGCTTCACTGTAAAGGAACCCTTTTACCATTGACACTGATTCTCACTCAATACAATTTAGTAGGAGAAGATAGACTACACTTACAACCACCCTTGAATCAACAGTATACAGTCTATACGTCTTAAGTCTCCAAACACACAAGATGGTGCAGTGACAAGTTCTGATTTTGAGACGGTCTAAACCTAGTGATTGTCAAAGGGTAGAGATCACTGGTGTGGGGATGGTGGGAGGAGTGGTTTATATCCTTGAAAAGGAACTCGGACACTGCCCTTGACACGTGGTTATTTCCCATGAAAGTGTAGCATTCCTGTTCTTGTTGTAATGAAATGCCATCAAGTGGCATCAGTGCAGTTAAAGGTAGACTTTCTCCAATGATGTAGGAATGGTTTGTTGGTTGTTACAAAAGCATTTTGAAATGTTAGTTACATTTTTGAAAGTGCAAATTTTTACACTTCACTGGGAACATCATCTTGATATTTAAAAATATGATAATAAGTCCAGGATCAAGCAAAAAGGCCTGTGCACTTAGTTGTACATTCATTCATTCATTCATTCAGCTAGTCAGCAAATTCATCAGGTCTCAGTGCTTTGGTAGGTAACAGGAACGTAATGCTGAGTAAAAGCATAGCCTCCAGCTGACAGTTTTATGTGATGATGACTCCAAGTTGCATCACACAAGAGCAAGTTATGTTTCCAAAGTAAGGTTTGTATTAGGCAAATGAAGCAAATGAACTCAAAAAGAAATATAAGCATTATGGTGAATGCCATCTGTGACTAGCCTGGGTCTTGTATATATAACAAAACATAGGCAAAATGAAGTCAGTTATTGGGTTTGTTTGTTTTATGAATGTTTTATTCATTTGTTTTTGCTTGATTGAGACAGGGCTTGTTTGTAGCTGAAGCTGGCCTCAAACGTGCAACCATCTTCCTGCCTTGGCCTTACAGGTGATGGAATTACCGGCCTCGGCAGGCAGCATGCTTGGCTGAAAGACTATTTGCAACCACAGTAGCTGAGTAATGAGCTGTCACTCATAAAAGGAAAGACTATTTCCACCTTGGTTCCTCAACGGTGAGTGGAGGAAGCCAGCTCCACGTGCTGAAAACACTTAGACAGCCCTGGAGCCCAGGACTGGAGGAGCTGTGTGAGACTCCCACCCCGCCCCAGCTGAGCTCAATATCTCCTGAGTATGCAGCTCGGGTAGTGAGGATGTCAACAGCAGTGAGCTCTCAGAAGACTCACTCCCGCCAACATCCCCACCTCCACCTCATGGCAGGACCCAAGCCAGAGCCAAACGAAGACACTCTTGAATTCTTGTCCAAGAGAAACTGAGAAATAATAAATGTTTACTGTCACTTTAAGGGACTGGACTTGAGTGTGTTGTGTTTCTCGGCTATAGATAACAGATACATGGCAAAACCCATCCAGATCTGACATATGTGTTCATTAACATAAAGACAAACATCCAGCCATGCTGGCATGAGCCTAAATTCCTTGTATTCCAGAGCGACCTCCTCTTGATCCTTGGTCTTCTGCTTCCTCCTCCGCCATGCCTTGTGGGCGTGACCGTTACCGAAGCCTCAATGGGGGTTGGAACTTCCAGGCCAATGCTGGGATGTGGATATCGCTCTGTATAAATAAAAATGCTGTTTGGCCAGTGGCCAGGCAGGAAGTATAGGCGGGACAAGAGAGAAGAGAATTCTGGAAAGTGGAAGACCGAGGGACAGACACCACCAGCCGCGGCCATGAGAAGCAACATGTAAAGACACTGGTAAGCCACAAGCCATGTGACAAAGTATAGACTAACAGAAATGGGTTAATTTAAGATAGAAGTAGTAGATAACAAGAAGCCTGCCACAGCCATACAGTTTGTAAACAATATAAGTGTCTGTATGATTATTTTATACATGGGTTGTGGGACCACGGGAGCTTGGTGGAACCTGGAGAGAAGCTCTCCAACTACACCTAGCTTCCCTTAAACAAGTCACCTCTGGCTGCTTTGTGTGGAGTCTCAGGGCAGAGCAACAGATGGAGGCTTCTTAAGGCTTGAGTCTAAACTTGCACATCTCTGTATCCACATTTTATTAATTCAAACTAAATCCAGGCCTCTTTCACTGCCAGTACAATCTACACCAGTGTGAAGTCTGGTCAACATGGTGGACTGTGTAGCTAGAGTTTTTCTGGTCCTGCCTGGCCCACAGTCAGGACAAATCTCTCTCACCTGCCAGTCCCACAGCTACTCAGACCCAACCAAGTAAACATATAGAGACTTATATTACTTATAAACTGTATGGCTGTGGCTGGCTTCTTGTTATCTAGTTCTTATATCTTAAATTAACCCATTTCTATTAATCTATTATTTGCTACGTGGCTCGTGGCTTACCAGTATCTTACATCCTGCTTGTCATGGTGGCAGCTGGCAGCTTCTCTCTGACTCAGCCTTCCACCTCCCAGAATTCTCCTCTCTCCTTGTCCTACCTATACTTTCTGCCTGGCTACTGGCCAATCAGTGTTTTATTTATTAACCAATCGAAACAACACATTTAACATACAGAATATCCCACAGTACTTCCCCTCACCTTCTAAGGTTTTGAACAAATTATTCAGTTCATCATTTTTTACCCCAACAACAGTTATAGATGAGAAATGTAGAGAAACCTTGGGTGACCATCCAGGCAGCTGGCTGTTTCTGTCAACTCACATTTTTTTGAAAGCTACTTGCATGTACTTCCTGTTTTTATTTATTTATTTTTTTAGGTAATCTTATTTCCTTCTTGGGTCTCTGAGGGAGTTGAAGATTAGATAGTTATAGTTAGTTAAAGATTAAATAGTTTCAGTTTTCCTTGTTAAGAATTTCAGAAAAGAGGCTCATTAAAGAGGTATAAGTGTATAAATTTGAAAGACATTATAAGATCTGTTAGTAATATAAGTTAGGATAGAAAGTGAGTCTGGTACATTTTGGACTTACCAAAATAGGATAGATAATAGAATTATTTTCTCTGAGTTTGTCAAATGCAAATGACTAGACATTGTTTAGATATTTATTGCTTGTATATATTGTATATAGTTATTGTACTTTTGTATATAGTTTTTCTTATATTAGTTATAACGTTTTTCCTTTTTTCTTTTTATTAAAATAGAAAGGGGGAAATGTGGTGATATTTTATTTGTGCTGAAATGTGATTTTACTTGTATGTTAATAAATAAAGTTGCCTGGGGGTCAGAGCTAATAGCAAGCCATAGCAGAAACCAGGCAGTGGTGGCGCACACCTTTAATCACATAACAAGCAGACCTCTGTGTGTTCAAGGACACAGCCAGCATGGAGACACACGCCCTTAATCTCAATACCAACCATAGAAGACCTGGAGGTCTGTACAGACAGGCAGTGACGAGGAGGTCATGTGGTTGGGTTTACAAACAATGAGAAGGCAGAACAGAAAGTCTATATAAAAGACAGGACACAGGAAGTAGGCCTCTTGCAGAGGGGAAGGACGGCAGCAGCAGTGAGGCGTAAAGGAGGTTTTAAGTCTCAGCTCTCAGCTACTGCTCTGACCTCTTGGGCTTTCAACTCTGCATTTGGCTCTCTTTCTTATTTAACAAGACAGTTCATCTGCAGTACTGGACAGGTCGTTATATAGACACAACAGCTGCATCTCCAAATATCCCACATGAGAATTCTCTTTGTTATTTTAATAACACAATAATGCCAAACTCCCCTTGCCACAAAGCCTGTGCCTTAGAGAACAGTCTGTACTGGTTTTGAGGTAATTCAGCCTCTAACTTCTACCATATCACCTGGGGTATAGAGTTCTTTTGTTTCAAGTGTGTTACTTAATTATAGTTATTACACCAAATTTATGTTTAAGGAGTGTGTGACACTCATTTTAATAGTGTGGGGATTTATAAGGCTTCCATCCAGTCACTTTGGATAAGCCCTACCTTGCCCACAATGTTTATGGGTGGTCACAAGAGGCATGTTTAGAGTAAAAAAGCTAATTTCTGTTAATACATTTTTCAAACAAAACTCTTGCAAATGTATAAGAAGAATACACATTTTAATCTATTTAAATTTTAGGAATTTATTCTATATTAGGCATCTTGTTCAATCCATAATTATAGGTTAAATCCTTGACATTAGTAAATACAAGTCAATGTAACAGAAATCTGAGATGATTCTTAAAATATTAGCGCAAACAGCTTTGAGACAGAGTTTGCTGTTGTGAAAATTATGCATTTAACAGCCAAGCTGAATGTTTTGTAAGTAAAATCAGATTAACAGTTCATAGCATGTGGCCTCCCAGCATTCTGCACCCCCAGTTTGCATGGTTGAGACAACAGTAGAGTTATCGGGGCATCTGCTTTTCTTTGACCTTCCTAGCTTCCATTTCTGTCCAGAACCAGAAGCTCTGAGCTGTAACTTTGGCCTGGTAACTTTTGAGCAGCCCATACAGACAGCCCTGAAACACTAGCACACAGCTTCAGGTCCATTCACATACTCCACACAAACCCATCTCAACGACCAACCAAACCGTTGAAAAATAGCCCTAAAATAATGTCATATGAAGAATGAAATATGGGTGGCTGTCCAGTTCAGCAGGAAAGCACTTGTCCGCAAGCTCAAAGGCCTGCGTTTGAACCACAGGTGGCCTAGCTCTCCTAAGGAAAATGGGAGACAGAGGCAGGAGAATCCTTAGAAACCCACAAACCAGACAGCCTGGTTCAAGAAGCCAAGAACACGGTAGAAGGCAAAGGGCAACAACCCACAAGATTATCTTCACACCTATACACACACATACCCCAAATACCACACACACACACCAAATACCACACACACACACACACACACACACACACACACACACACCAAATACCACACACACAACCCAAATACCACACACATACACACACACCAAATACCACAGATACATACCCCAAATACCCCCACCCCCCCCCCCCACACACACAATTTTACAAAGGAAAATGAAGCATTGGGTTTCTCCTTTTTTGCTCTAGGAAATGTTAAGATTAAAAAGGTTAGCATAAACTGGTCATTTAAATGATTCTGTACGGGTTGGAGAGCTGAGGTTAAGAGCACCAAAAAGAAGCACTTGGGCTCTTGCAGAGAACCCGAGTTCAGTTCTTAGAATCCACATTGGGTAGCTCACAGCCACACCCACATATACAGACACATATGCACACACAGGCACACATGTAACTAAAATATTTTTAATTTTTAAAGTCATTCTGCAATCACAACAGTGGCCATTAATTGAATGCCTGATTATGTTACTGTCATTCTAGGCAATATACCTAAATTATCATCAAATATTCTTTGAAGATATTATTACAAAATATGTTTTCTTTATACATGTGGAGACTGTTTAAATGACTTACCCAAGGTTACCCAGGAGAAAAGTCTGCCTGATGCAGAGTCAAATAACATTTACTACAAGACACTCTAATGAAACTCCAACAAGGGACCCTCTGAAGAGGAACCAAGTTGGTAATGGCGCTTGTCTATTTTAGATTAGCAATGAGTCTTAAATTATAACCTGTTTTATTGGTTTCTTATGCACATACAAATGGTCTCTTCTTTAGCAATTACCTACATATCAAACTGTAGCAGGAATCTCTAAAGGGTCTTATTAATAAAATCAAACCTGGAGCCAGGTACTGGGGCTAACGCTGGAAGATCAGAGAAACAGAATAAGCCACAGCTACCTCACCTTGCCAATTCCTCAGCTGATCCTGTTGTCTCAGACTGGAAGCCTCTGAGTCCTTATCCAAATGTATCTCAGCTGAACTGCTTCTCGAAAGCCTGAAAGCTTAACCAGCCTAGTTCTTGGTTTTCACACCTTATATACCTTTCTGCTTCCTGCCATCACTTCCTGGGATTAAAGGCTGAATTTCTGGGATTAAAGGTGTGAGTTACCAAGCCTGGCTGTTTCCAATGTGGCCTTGAACTCACAAAGATCCAGATGGATTTCTGCCTCTGGAATGCTAGGATTAAAGGTGTGAGTGCCACCATTTTCTAGCCTCTGTATCTAGTGGCTGTTCTGTTTTCTGACCCCAGATAAGTTTATTAGGGTGCACGATATATTGGGGAACAATATCACCACATCAAACAAAATTTTTCAAGATTTTTATTTGTGTGAGAGAGTATGTATATGTATCTCATTGTGTGTAGGGCCCCTAGAAGCTAGAAGATAAGGGTGGATCCTCTGGAGCTGGAGTTACAGGAGGTTGGGAGACACCTAACATGGGTGCTGGGATCTTAATTCAGGTCCTCTGCAAGAACAGCAACTGCCCTTAGCCACTGAGCCGTCTCTCCAGCCTCTCGGACAATCCATGAACAGACTGTAGAAGTGTTCTCTGTGTCTCACGGTCATCAACACTACCTGGTTTACTGCAACCACCTTATACAACAGGAAGTTTAATGTGATGCACTGGATGGGCGGCTAATTCTACCCTTAGCACTGGAAGAAGTGATGTTAAACACCATGATTGTTACAAACACCTCAAGAAAAGGCACCCAAAGAACTGATTATTTTGCTCAACCCACACAGAAAATTGTTTCAGACCTAAAGATTTAAGACCCTTAACTTCAAGTCTTTTATAAATATTTCTGAGTTCATATTTCAGGAGTTTATCTGTATACCATATTTTTATCTTTATTTGAGATCTTTTCCATTTTTAGCACTCTTAAACACACTCAAAATTTAGGGACTCATGAAATTCTCATCGCATAATTAAATGTTGTAACTTCTTACCAGGTTTACGTAAGACCTCGAGTGCTTTCTGTTGCAGCTTTATGCGCCGTGTTGAGTGAGTCTGAGGAGTAGCGAGTCCATGGGATGAGCTCATGAGAGACTACATCCCAAACCACTAAAACATGGGGAAGAACTAACTGTCGGTGGATTTCCCAGTGAGAGATTCCTTTTGCCTAAAATGTTCGAGGAAACCTAGTCCTTGCTGTCTAGCTAATTAATATATCTAAAGAGTAATACTTGCGATGCCCAGGCCAGAGGTGGGGCTGGGTCCTCTTCTTTCTCTAGCCCCTAAAAGTTATTTTAGGGAGTCCATTACTCCCTAGATTTAGTTTTAGTTTGTCATAGTTTGCTTCATTCAGTACATTCCAACTCTTCTCTTGATAATGATTGTATTCCCCTGTCTGCCTTCTTTTGGCAATAGCTGACCTGGCTGTGAGCCCAAAACATGGTAAATTACAAATTACTACCAGATGAAGCTACAAGTTTTCCATAGAGCACTTCCTCCAGGCCCAGAATACTGTGGGGCTCAGTGACATCAGTGGAGTGATTAAGACGTGTGTGTGTGTGTGTGTGTGTGTGTGTGTGTGTGTGTGTCTGTCTGTCTGTCTGTGTGTGTCTGTGTGTGTGTGTCTGTGTGTCTGTGTGTGTGTGTGTGTGTGTGTGTGTGTGTGTCTGGGTGTGTGTGCATGCATGTTTGTGTGTGTTGTCAGCCAAATGCATGTTTATTACCAAATGATAGAACTTTAATGAATGTCCCATTAATTTTTAAAATCAGAAAATAAGAAATAAGTTGCAATGGCCCAGGAAAAAGTATAACAGTGACAAGAAATAACTATGAAATAAGTCAAAACATAATTCTCTCCTTTAAAGTTATTTTCTCACTAACTCTTCTTTAACTTAAAATTTTACATAGTTACAAATAATTTTAATTCTAATATTGGAAATGAGACTTCTTAGCCATTCAGTGGTAGTGCACACCTTTAATCTCAGCACTTGGGAGGCAGAAACAGGCAGCTCTCTGAGTTCAAGGCCAGCCTGGTCTACAGAGAGAGTTCCAGGACAGCAAGCGCTAGGCAGAGAAACTCTGTTTTGAAAAGGAAATGAGACTTCTTGTGAAATAAAAAAATAAATGATATTCTTATTAAAATGTTTTTTTACTTTTAGTTTTTAATACTTCTGACCAAAGAGCATTTGCTATATGATTTTTATCAATACATAATAAATGTCCATTTAAAAAACTTCATTAAGTTTTAATAATCTGGGTGAGATAAATTTCCAAGACACTAGTAAATTAAAAATAGAAGACAACTAAGAAATTCATTGATCTTAATAAGTCCACAATAAAAGTAATTGTTTAAGCATGTGAGTGACTATTTTCATCCAGGGACTGTACTGTCTTTCTCAGTCCCCAAATGCAAATGTCAGCTTAAAATCTGAATCTATCCCACAAGCTACAAAGGTCATTCAGGAAAATAACTGAAAAGCACCTCCTGGATAAGTATAGTTTGGGGTGACTACTCATGACATATTGACTGGTTCTGTGTACATGTGGGAAAGTGGTGCATTATCAAATTAAAATGGAACATCTATAAAACGCTTGGAGAGAAAATGTTAAAATGTTATAAATCAGTATGTGAGTGTTTAAAACGAAGTAAACTCGCCCTGTGTTTTGTGGATTTGATTTATTCCCATGTTTCATAGTGGGGTTACACTTCAGCAAAGCTCAAGGAGCCAGATTTCTTCCTAAGTCTCTTCCCACCAAGGTATTTCTATTAAATTCAGCTGTGGTGCTAAGACTTCATCATTTTAAAATCCATGGTTGTTCGGGAGGCTGGCATGGAACTCACTCTGCATCCCAAGCTGGCCTTGAACTTGAGATCCTCTTGGCTGAATCCCGATTGCTGACATCACACGTGTACACCCCCTGGCCCCAAACCCTTTATTTTGATCCTATTAATTCTAACAACCGTTCAAATGTAAGTGCGCTGTAAACACAATGCTGATTCCCTGTCTTGAGAAACAGAGACATGAAAAGCCATCTCGTGCTGGATAAGAATCCAAGCCACACCACACACGGGTGAAATGCCTTGGTGTACAGCCATGCAGCCATGCAGGGCAGATCCCCCAACAGCACCCTCTGTGGCCCTGCACTGTGAATGCAGCTCTTCACATTTCCATTGCCCCTTGGCTGAGTCAGTCTGAGAGCTCTTCCCAGGGTCTGTTCTGCAGAGGATCTGACTTATTAGTAAGTTCCCCAGGGGGAATTTAGAAGAGGAGCTCCGGCTTTCCAAGGATCTTGTCTAAGATCATCATTCCATGCTTTCCCTGAATCTCACCCAGACAAGGCAGGTGTGAATCTAACATGTGACAGGGAATCACTGACAATAAAAGGAGGAGGGGCAGCCGGCAATACATTGAGATGGTAAAGTTTAGCCTTTCGTTAATAGAAGAAAAAATAATCTAGAAAACCTCTATAATCCCCACCCCTACCTCAGAGGAGTAGTATCTGGCAAGGACTGACTCCAGAAGTCTATTTGTTTCTTGGTAAGAATCTGAAAGAGTGGCAGGCTACTCCCACTATTTTCTCGTGTGTGTGTGTGTGTGTGTGTGTGTGTGTGTGTGTGTGTGTGTGTACGCTGTATGTGTGTACACGGATTGTATGCAGGTGCACTCACCTATGCAGATGCATGTAGCTCACTACTATAGAGCAAGCCTGGGGCTCTGATTGTCTCTGCCTCCCGGAGCGCTGAAGTTAGAGATCACTCCACTGCACAAGTGTTTTGTTTTCTGTTTTCTGTGGGAGCTAGGGGTCCAAACTCAGTTGCCTGTGATTATTCAGCAAGGACCTCACCCTCAGGGCCGTCTCTCCAACCCAAGGTTATTTCTTTGACAGCATATTCACCCTGAGCCCAGATCTGTGCTAACACTTAAGTACCAGCCCTTGCCCTGGCTCCTCTGCATCTTCTAGAGAGAATGCAGTGCACTGTGGGAGCCCAAGCACTCAAATTAAAGAGACAGACTTTTACTCTTTGATGACTTGCCTAGCGCGGTACTACCGAGAGAATTCAACTGCACCGCTTGCTAGGGCAGTGTAAGTAGGGTAAAATAACAAAGCAAACTTTACAAATCTCTTTGCGAGTAACTAGGAGGCCACTCTTTTCTGTCAGGATTGATTGACAATGCCCTGGCATAAACTACAAATGCAGAATGGACCCGGTGTTCCTCAGAAAAACTGTAGTTACTGTCGTATGACTAGGATAACCCTTGCTACAGACCGTCCAGCTTGCAGAGCTTCTCCCCTGCTTCTCCCCACCCCCTGCTTCTCCCCCCTTCTCCCCCACTTTTCCCCAGCTTTCCCCCCTTCCCCCCCCGCTCCTCCCCCTTCTCCCCACCCCCGCTTCTCCCCCCTTCTCCCCCACTTTTCCCCAGCTTTCCCCCCTTTTCCCCCGCTCCTCCCCCTTCTCCCCAGCTTCTCCCCACTCCGGCTTCTCCCCCTCCCCCGTTATCCCCCACTTTCCCCCCTCCCCCGTTCTGCCCCCGCTTCTCCCAGCTTCTCCAGCTTTCCCTCTGGCCTGAAGCCACTGCCTGGGTAAAGGCCACCCAAGGCTGACAGTGAATGAATTCCAGGCAAATTCCACAGCTTATCTTCCACTACAGGGAAGCAAGGTAAATGGCTACACTATGCAGCAGCAACATCCAAGCTCTGAGGGTTTAAGGTAGATGACCCCCAACAAGAAATTTCAGTGAGCTGAGGATGGAAGTGAAGAGGACTTCAAAGGGTCCCGTCTAGACAACACCTTCCTGTCTCAGAGAATCGTTTGCGACCTCCACTTACCACAGACCAACAAGGAGGAAAAGCCGTCAGACCTCATTGACCATAGGTAACGACACAGGGTAATTTCTTCTGATAGTGTCACCAAAGAGGAAATCCTACAGACTAAACCGATTAAGACCTCAAGGGAAATATCCCATGAACAAAATTGGTCAAGGGGCTTTGGGAAGGTTGTGGGGGTTTGGGAAGAAGGGGTTATGGGTGGGACTTTAAAATTTTTATAGCAGAAACAAAATTTGAGGAACTGTCGAGTTATACAACAATAGATAAGTCTTCTATGTTTTCCCATTAGATAGTTATAAACTCTGAATCCTTAGTTCTCCACGATCTGAAACCACGCCCCTTCTGGAAAGAACAGCGCTGTTTCTTTCAAAAGGACAAAGCAGATTGCCCTGAGTATTTTTTATCTTATGGCATGTGCATCAGATGCAGCAGGAAAACATCGCTGTATAGCTAAGTTGATGGAAAAGAACTAAGGAATTTAGTTCTAGTGGTTTCAAGTTGATGTGTCTTGTTAATCATGAGATTTTGGGTTATCATGCTACTATATTTATATTTTTCTTTAGAAAGGGTTTTCAGCATGAAAACAAAAACATCATGTTTCAAATACTTTTATGTTCTGCTTTTACCTAACCCTTCCTTTTAAAAATCACCTGTTTAAACAGCAAGAACATTTTTAGCTCTTTATAAGCACCCCCAAACTAGTGAGCCAGTTTATCCCCAGCACTTACATCCATGGAGGGAACGTGACTGTCTGGGGTAAAGCCTTTGCTGACTCACACCTCATTGACTCTGATCTTCCCAGACACCTCTCCTGGGTTATTTGAGTCAGAATGACTGATCTTTGTTAAGGAATCTACAACCTAGAGTAGCTAGTTAGGACAGTCTGCCTCCCTGCTTGCTAGGTGGGTCTCACACTAACCAGTAGTTTATAAACAAAATGGGCTTGACTGAGCTCTGGACCGTTGTGACACCTCAGTAGGAGCCTCTTTGCTGTAGGTGTCTCTCTGAGATGGTGGCGCTGCTGTGGCCACACACACACACACACACACACACACACACACACACACACACTCACAGGCCCTAGACTGCCTGCTTCTGCTCACTTCCTGCAAACCCAGAGAGGTCTGTGATAATCACAGCTACTGGAAGAGTCCTGATACTTGAAGTTTGCAGTAGTGAGAAGCACAAAGCCACAGGGCAGCCACATTCTTGAATCAGCATGCTGTTCTCCTGTGAGTCTGTTAGTGAACAGTGGGATCCAGTGTCAGATTGGTAGCAATCATCAATTACTTTTTACTAAAAGATTATACGCTTCTATAAAAAGCCCCTGATTTAAGTTCTGAGAAAAAAGCAACGTCTATTGGTAAAATTCTGACTTGAAACTGAAAAGCTATTATTACCCTTGGAATTATTAACTTATAAGAAATATATATTATATTATTTAAGTCATTGCATTTAAGAGGAACACGTTTTTGTAAAAGAGAACCCTTTGGAAATATTGTTTACAAAAAATTCAGTGTCTATGTTATTCCAGTTATGAAAGTAGGCATTGTAAATGAATTACAATGTAGGTATTGTAAAAGAGTTAGCCAAAGCATTTAGAAACAAGGAAAACTTCCTCTGTGACCCTCTGGACATGCCACCCTACTCTGTTTCTCTTCTTGTACACTTAATGTCTGCCTACAGGGAGAGCTTATTCTACATATAGCACATTTTCAAGTTATGCCAGAATTCCGTCAGTGGGAATAACGTTAGTAGCTATGTGATACTCCATTCCAGAGATATACTAGATCTTAATGATTTTCATGAACACCTTGCTTGCTTAACCTATTAACAATGACCTAAAATCAGTCGGTGGTGGTACACGCCTATAATCCCAGCTCTCAAGAGGCAGAGGCAGACAGATCTACATAAATTCAAGGACACCTTGATCTACAAAGCGAATTCCAGGACAACCACAACAGGTACACAGAAAAACTCAGTCTTAAGAGACAAAAAAAAATTTACTGTTTGCAAAAATTTGAGAGTGTGAGCACAGATTTTGTTTTTGTCTTTTTAAGAAAGTCTCACAGTATAGACTGTGCTGGTCTCAAAGTGGCTATGCAGCCCAAACTGGCCTGGGACTTCATCCTCCTGCCTCAGCCTCACCAGAGGGGGATAACAGGCACGGACCACCATTCTCTGCTGTGATAGATTGTTCTGTGGAGGCTGATTCATTTTTCACCTATTTGTTTTTGTTGAGATCTCTCCTCTTTATTTTAAAAATAAGGTTAGCTAGTTGTGGTGATTCACACTGGTAATCCCGGTGCTCAGGAACCTGAGACAGGAGGATTGCCATGAATTAAAGGCAAGTTTGGGCTATAGAGTGAGACACTATCTCAAAAAAGTAATACTCTTTAACCAAAAGTGATTTTTAAAAAGTAGATGCAACACACACACACACACACACACACACACACACACACACACGCAAGCAAAAGGCAAAAGAAACAAAAAACAACCTCATGAATTTCTTCCTTTAGCAATATATTCTAACATATTTCCTTCAAGTCTTTTTTTCTTTCAATATATTTGAAATTATCTTGATTATGTAATTTTGAATCCAGATTTTTCTCTTCTCACACATTGGAAGCATTTCCATGTGGCATACCATTTTATTATTATTTTTAGAGGCATTTGTGAGTATTAATGACTGCCTTAGGCTCCATAGCCTGAGGGAAGCATAGTTACTCAATCATGATTCCCAGACACTTACATACATTATAATGGGCCGTGTCAGACATCACTTATTGTAAACCCCAATAAGAGACTCATTTCTTTTCCATAAAATGGCCAAAAAGATGGGGCTGGAGAGATGGCTCAGCAGCTAAGAAAGAGCACTGGCTCTCCCAGAGGACCTAGGTTCAATTCCCAGCAACCACATGGTGGCTCACAATCATCTGTAATGAGATCTGGTGCCCTCTTCTGGCCTGCAGAAATACATGCAGACAGAACACTGTATCAATAAGTAAATAAAAATCTTTTTTTAAAATGGCCAAAAAGAAATGGGACATACTTGGTGCTAGAGAGATGGCTCAGCAGCTAAGAACGCCCACCAGTCTTTGAAGGACATGGGTTCAGTTTCAAGCACACAACAAGTGTGTTTGAAACATTCTGTAACTCCAGTTCCAGGGGATCAGGCACCCTCTTCTGGCTTCCAAGGGCACCTGCACACACGGAGAACATACATAAACTCAGGCATAGGCATGCAGGATCTCATGCCCTCACAGGTACCTACTTCACACTGTCATGCATTGACATTGTGCATATACATATATGCAGGCAAAACACACATATGCATAAAATAAATAAATCATTTTTAAGAATTAAAAAAAACACATAAACTATATTTCAATTTTCTGAGTTTAGAAAGTGTGGCCCAAAGAGCAAGATTCCCATAATACAGAGATTACTGAAGATGCAGTTTATTTAAGGGAAATGAACTCAGTTCCACAGTTTCAGCCGGGTGGTGGTGGCACATGCCTTTAATCCCAGCACTTGGGAGGCAGAGGGAGGTGGATCTCTGTGAGTTTGAGGCCAGCCTGGGCTACAGAGTAAGTTCCAGGACAGGCACCAAAACTACACAGAGAAACTCTGTCTCGAAAAACAAATAACAACAACAACAACAAATTCCATAGTTTCTTGTTTCCTTTTTGTGATTTCTTAGTAATAAAAACATTGAAAGAATATATCATTTCTTTCTTTTTTTCTTTTTTAAGAAGTTTCTAGGGATTGGGCCCGAGTCTCATTGCTGCAGCCCAAGCCACTAGCCACATCTTTAAGAGGTGGTTAGTTTATCACCACTCTTTTTTCCAGGACTGCACTTGACATTGTTGCCAAGGTGGTGGAAGTTGTTCGTTTACCTCTACCATATCCACTGTTGAGAAAGAAGAATCGGTATGTTAGGAGAACAACACGAAGTATTGGTGCCACTTGCCAGCCTACTTTGACCAAGATTACACTTTACTGTGGATATCGCTCTGTGTAAATAAAATGCTGATTGGCCAGTAGCCAGGCAGGAAGTATAGGCGGGACACGCAAAAAAGAGAATTCTAGGAACAGAAAGGCCAAGGCGGGGAGACCAGCCAGTGAAACATAAGGTACAGGTAAGCCATAAGCCACGTGGCGTGGCAAAGTATAGATTAATAAAAATGGGCTGAATATAAGAGTAAGAGCTAGACAATGACAGGTCTAAACTAATGGCCAAACAGTTCAAATAATAAAAACGTCTATGTGTTCATTTTATAAATGGGCTACCAGACTACTGGGACTTAGTGGGACCTAGAAAAAAGCTCTCCAGCTACACTTTACAAATCTTTTATCAAAACTAGAGGTAAAATATACTTGGAACAGAATCTTTTCAAATGTACCTCTTGCTGTGATCCTGAGATATTATTTTTATATATGCATAGATAGTACACTTATCAACATTACTACCTAATCTTATAAAGCACTGATATTTCATGCAACTGTTGTTTCTTTTCTTCTCTTCTGTAGTTCTGGGGATTGAACCCAGGGCCTGCCACACAGTCACCTCCCCACTGAGCTACACCCCCACCCTTCATTTTGCTTTTTTATTTTAAGACAGAGTCTCTAAAGGTTGCCTAGGGAGGCCTTGACATTGCCTCCTCTCCTGCCTCAGCGCCTGAGCAGCTGGATTCCAGCTCTGTAGCACCAGGCCTAACCTAACACAATGGTTTTAAAAATAAAATTCCAAGTGTGATACATATCAACCTTCATTTATGTAACTTTAAGGAAACACTCACTCTATTCTTTTTAAATATTAGCCTTCCATGAGCCTCTTAGTATTTGTATTTGATAATTTAGGATATTTTATCACAGCACTATTTTAAACAACTTTTTGTTTTCCAAGGAGAAAAGAAGGAAATGTGTATCCTAAAATTAAAAATGCTTTATTTATAATTTAAATCTTTCTTTTCCCCTGTGCTGGGGCTAGACTACAGGCCACCCATGTGCCAGGTCTGTACTCTACCTTAAAGTTCCATTTCCACAACTATAGATGAAACTCCACCACCACCGTTTCTTTTTAGATCTATCTTAATTTATGTGTGTGAGTCTTTTGCATGTGTGTGTCTGTACACTACGTACATGCCTGATGCCCTTGGAGGTCAGAAAAGGGTGTTGGATCCCTCTGGAATTGGAGTTATGGGTAGTACTGAGTTTCCATGTGGTTACTCAGACTGGAAGACTGTTCTGCAAGAACATGTTATTTTATTTATTTATTTGTTTGTTTGTTTGTTTATTATTTTTTTTTGAGACAAGGTTTCTCTGTGTAGCTTTGCCCCTTTCCAGGAACTCACTTGGTAGCCAAGGCTGGCCTCGAACTCACAGAGATCCGCCTGGCTCTGCCTCCTGAGTGCTGGGATTAAAGGCATGCGCCACCACCACACGGCTCAAGAACATGTGATCTTAGCCACTGAGTCATCTGTCAGTTTTCCCCTCCCATCTTTTAAGACAGGCAGGTCTCCAGCTCCTGACCCTCCTGCCTCCTTCTCCCTAGTGCTCGGAATAGAGGCATATGCTACCACTCTTGGCTATGACATGGTGTTCTCTTTTAAATATCAGCCCTCTTAAAGATAGATGTAACAGCCATGTGTGTTCGTGCACACCTTTAATCCCAGCACTCAGGAGGCAGAGGCAGATGGATCTCTGAGTCTAAGGCTAACCTGGTCTATAAAGTGAGTTCACACAGAGTTCACAGAGTTCACATGGAAAAGCCCTGTCCCATAAGCAGGGAGGCAACCAAAGTATTACACACACATAGCGAATGCTTTTCTTACTCTGTTTCCTTCTCTCAGATGCCTAGAAATCCTCCCTGAAGGTAAAGCTCTAACTGAACTGTATGCTGAGCACCTCTACCGGGGAGCTGACTCGAAGCTGAAAGAAGTCCTGATTGCAATTGGCCCATATTCAGGGCACAAAGTGCCTTTAACTTTTTAACTTTAAACTTCTTGGTTGAAAACACAACAGACTGCACCCAAGAAACAACAACCAACCTGACTTACACACCCACAAACACACAGACGCAGATCAGCAACCCTCACACAAGTACCTGTGTAGTGGTATTTGCTCTGCCTATGACCTTGGCCTATATGGCCTGAAGGAGACCGTGCTTCTTTTGTTGTTGTTGTTTTTCGAGATGGTGCTTCTTGTACATGATCTCTTAAAAGGAGAGGAGAGAGGGGTCACAAGGTCCCTTCTTCCTATTCCTGTTTTTTGGCTTTTGTTTTTTAATACCCTGGTGTGACCGGGACACCAGACGTCTTGGGAATTGAACCTGGGTTTTCTGGAATATCAGTCAGTGACCTCACTTTCCATGCTAGAGGAGACCACAGACACCACCCCCGCCCCAATTGAAGATGTTTCAAACTCAGCATCTAAGACAAGGGAAGCCAACACTAGAATGCAGCACACGCCCTGTGAGGACTTTACATGTGCCTGTCCATCACCAGTGAAATGGGGAGAAATCCAGACAGACAGAAGTCTGACCTGCAGGGCAGAAGCCCACCCAGTGCAGTTACTGGCTGGCAAATATCAGTAACATTCCTATCCCCACAAGGCTGGAAAATCTTGGTTTGAAGTTCCCCACCTTTTTTTAAAGATTATATTCTTATTTATGTGTATATGAATGTATGCCACAGGTGTGTAGGTGTCTGAGAAGACACAAAGGAGCATCCAATCCCTAGAAGCTAGAGTTGCTGATGGCCGTGAGCCACCCTATTAGGCTGCTTGGAACAGAACCCAAATTCTCTAGAAGAGCAACCAGTGAACCATCTCTCCAGTCCCAGGTTGGAAATCTTTTCCTCGCAGTTCCAGGGAGACAAATGAGCATTCTAAAAATCTTCACAAGAGATAACTAGGTTTATTTTGCAACACAAACTTCCATGATTTTGCTCTCTTAACAGTATTTGAACTTATTGGCACATCAACTTTTATTTCAAAATGTTCATTTCTTAGGATCCAGGAAAAATGTAAACAGTGAAGTGTCCCTGTCTGAGGGGAAACAGAAGCTGCTGAACATGTGGTGCAGTCTGTCACCCAGGCACTGGAGACACTGAGTCAGGGCTGTGAGTTCCAGGCCAGGCTCTGGAGTGAGATGCTTTCTCAAAAATAAATAAGCAAATGGGGGTAAAAAGAAAAAGTGAGCAAAATAGGAGAACAGAGACTTCATAAAGAAAAACAAAGGCAGAATCTGAAGAAATTCTCAGAACAATCTAACATAGTTTAGAGTTTAGTTACATAAGAACCAAGTTTGACACTTGAGGACCCAGCTGTGTAATATCCCCGTACATGGTCTAAACACAGTGAGACTGAGAACTCGGTGGCAAGCAAGAGGTACAACAACCTCCCTGAAAACTGGAAGCATCGTTGCCTCCATTCTGACGAGCTAATCCAAGTGATGATTTATTTTTCACTCTGGCCTAAACTGTCAGATTGGTTAGTAGCAGTTGGACCTAAATGGCAGGTGTGTAAACATCTCTGAAAGGCAGTTTTGTAAGTACAGTAGTTCCCCTTTATCAGCCGCTTTGCTTTCTCTGGTTACAGCTACAGAATATCTGAAGGTATTAAATGAAACAGTGAAGAAGTCAGCAATCGAGGCTGGAGAGACAGGTAAGAGGTAAGAGTGCTTGCTGCTGTTCCAGAGGACAGAGTTCTGCTCATAGCACCCCCACAGAAGACATCCACAGCCACCTGTGACCCCAGCCCCTGAGGGTTCAGGACCTCTGTCCTCCACAGGCACCACACACCACCACCACCACCACCATACCACAAACTATTAAAATAAAGCACTTTGCCTATCCCACTTTATTTTCATATCCTTCAGGGTTTAATAACTATGAACTTGCTCATTTATTCAGCAAACATTTGTTGAGCTCTACAACAAGATATGAAACAGAAAGAAAAAACGGGAAGAAAATGCATTTTAAAGCATAGCATTGTGGCCCAGGCTTGTCATACAAGGATAAAATGGCAAGAGGATTGTCATACATTTGAGACTAGCCTGGGCTGACTGTCTCAAGAAGAAGATAAAATAATAATATTTATGTATGTATATACTAATAAAAATCAGCAAAATTTAAATTTAGAAGTCCAAAAGAGAGATTTAAAATGTTATCACATCTAATTTCTGGTTTTTTGTTTTTTTGTGTTTTTTTTTTGCCTTATAATTATTGGACTTGTTTACTCCACATTTTTGAAAATTTTACCTATGCCTATGTGGTGGTTTGAACAGGAATGGCCCCCATAGACTCATGTGTTTGAATGCTTGACCATGGTACGGCATGGTGGCATGCAGGCAGACATGGTACTGGAGAAGGAGCTGAGAGTTCTACATCCGGATCCACAGGCAGCAGAAGCAACTGTGAGCCACTCTGTCCTTGTGAACATCTAAGGCCTCAAAGCCCACCCCACAGCCTGGCCTCCCCCACAGGGAGACACTTCTTCCAATAAGGCTACACCTACTCCACCATGTCCCACCATGATGGTAATGGACTGGGCATCTGAATTGTAAGCTACCCAATTAAATGTTTTCCTTTGTAAGTTGCCGTGGTCATGATGTCTCTTCACAGTGATAGAAAGCTTCACTCAGACCGGCTACTTTCAGAGCTGTATTCAGCTCTACAACCTTGAACCATCGAACTTAGTGGTGATGTTAAGGGGTGGAAGCAAAGAAGCATTGTTTCTGATGTTTTTGAAGAATGTAAGAAATTAATTTGGAAGGAAAAGGTTAGGGAGCAGTTTTTTCCCACATGCGTGCTCTCATCATTCTATCTGCTGCGCCTCTCCGTATCTGTTGCATAGAGCAATCTGTTTGTTTTGGCCACCTGTGTCCTGCAAGTGTTAAGGGAAGAGCAGTGTGTGTTCTGTTCATCTGAGTTGCTCTCCAGTGGCCCTGAAAGCAGCTGGCACAAGACAAGTATTAGTGGCGATCCACAAACTGTCCTTCTGCTCTCTTGTTGCTGGAAGGAAGGGCTCCCTACTCAGCTCACCTCTCAGTTGTCAGTCTTCCACATCTTTAAAAAGTACCTCACAGAGGGGTTATGCATCCTCCTACTAGCTAAGGGCTGGCTTGTGAAGCCAGCTACTTAAATTACCATGAGAAACATAGTTCACCTCTGTAATTCTATGAACTTGCTTTTTCAAACATTTTCCACCCCACCTGACATTGAACCAGGACTTCCCTACAGATGTCTGGGTCTAGAAAGTGTTTGGCTGCATCCCTTTACAGGCACTAAGCTGTACTCCAGGTTCCACACTCTACCCAAATCACACTACTTGAATAGCTAGGCATTACAATAGAAATCATTCCTAGGCTCCTCCTCTGCCCCTAAATGCTAATAGGCCATTGTTTGGATGGCTTGTTTGTGCTTAGGATAGCTTCCCAATTTGGGCTCCAGAGACTTATAGATTACCTACCCTAGGTTATTCTTTTGCATTTTAAAAACACCCTGCAGGACTTGGTGTGGGGACAGCACTCAGGCAGCAGAGTCAGGCAGGTCTCTGAACAGGAGACCAGCCTCGTCTAAGTATCAAATTCCTGGCCAGCCAGGTTACCTGGGTTTCATAGGGAAACTCTGTCAAAAAAAAACAAAAAACAAAAACAAAAAAAGGACTGAGGATATAGCTCAGTGGTAAGCAAGCACAAGGCCTAGAATTCAAACCTAGGAAACACACACAAACTGTTCAGATATTATCTGACTTACTATCACAACACCCCTAAAGAATAAAGGAAGCTATCTCTACTTTCCAATTTAAAAAAAAAAAAAAAAAAAAAAGGCATAGGGACAAGTTGCGAGTATCTGCACTTGTTTAAACAAACAAACCTCAAAGCCACAAAGCTAGTAAGTGGCAATGCAGATTCTTTCAATTCTAAGAAGAGGTTTTTGTTTGTTTGTTATTAACAGTGAACTAATACATTGATCATGTACCTGGTCCTGTTGGCATTAACCTCAATGTACATAAGCAGAATGTGCACAGGCCTGTCACCCTTTCCCACAGAGCCACCACTACCCATCAGACAGAACTGCCATTCCTTTGTCAGTCTGTCCATAGCTCACCAATCATAACATAGTCCCAGTTGAAGGCATTAAGAATTTCAAGCTCCCTAAATCATGCTTTCTGCTCTCCAAGAGTGTTTAGACTAGCAAAGAAATCAGAAAAAGTTCCCTGGACTGCAGGGTGGCATATAGAAGGACAGGCAAGCTCCAGGCCAAATGGGTGGGAGGCAAGACTCTGGAAATTTCTCTCCATTATCTTTTGCACTTTGGTTTTCAAATGGCATGGCATGCCACCATGCAGCTTGTGTAGTGGATAGCCATCCCAGCATTGGTCTGGAAGTTCCGGGACGCTGGACACGGGAGGTAGACCGAGCAGAGTTCTCCAGAGAACACCATCGGACAGCGCCATACCTTTGCCAGACCCTGCAACCTACCCCTTCATTTGTAAGTTAGCCCACAAAATAAACCTCCCTTTTAACTACGTGGAGTGGCCTTAATAATTTCACCAATAAGCTTGGGATGTTTAAATACTAGTCCCTATTCACAGTACATCAGATGGAATGATAGCTGTAGATTCATCTTCAGGATCAGCTCTTTACATGTTTGTGTTTAAAATAAAGTGATGTCTGGAGAGAATGTAAAACTACGATTCTACCAAAGACAAAAAAGTTGTTTGTTTTTAAGATTTCATTTCATTTTCAATTATGTGTGTATCTTTGTGTGTCTGTCTGTGTGTGTATGTACATGAGGTCAGTTGCCCATGGAGGCCAGAAGAGGGCATCAGGTACCCTGTAGCCCAAGTTACAGGCAGTAGTGAGCCACTCCCTGGGTACTTGGAACTGAACTCAGATCCTCAGTAATAACGGTATGAATATTTAACTGGTGACCCATCTCTCCAGGCTCTTAAGAAATTTTAGAAAAGATCTTCAACACATCACAAAAATAGACAAGGGAATTATCTTATTTCTCATCAGCAAATAAATGTAAATTTTTTGTCATAGGTCGACTCTAACCAGCTGAAGTGAGGTGCATTTCCTCATCCTCCATTCTCAGGCTTCTCAACCTCAGTTGTTTGCCTTGCTCCCACAGTGAGGGCCAAGCACTCCTTCTCCCCTCATCATGGTTCTGTTAGTTTTCATTGCACATTCTGGGAGTGAGGGGTCAAGTGGTTCTGGTCAGTTTCAGGGACTTCCTGAAGCCATTTGAATTGTTCAATCTTGGAGTACACTGTTGCACAACAGTATGTTGTTAAAAAGAGAAAGAAAAAGAAAGAAGGAAGGGAGGGAGGGAGGGAGGGAGGGAGGGAGGGAGGGAGGGAGGGAGACTATAAGGGTAAGAGGGGAAATTCCTGGGGGCATATGGGGAGGGTTGGAGGGAAGTTTGAATGGGATATAATCAAGATACATTGCTTATGAGTATAAACGTGTCAGAGAATAAATTAAAAATATTATTTTAAGGGACTGGAGAGATGGCTCAGAGGTTAAGAGCACTGCTTGCTCTTCCAAAGGTCCTGAGTTCAATTCCCAGCAACCACATGGTGGCTCACAACCATCCTTAATGAGATCTGGCGCCCTCTCCTGGTGTGCAGGGATACATGCAGGCAGAACACTGTATACATAATAAATAAATCCTTTAAAAAATATTATTTTAAAAAGAAGACAAGAGAAACTAGTAAAATGCTCAAGAAAAAGGCGGCATTTAAACCAGCCTTCAGAGTCTAACGGCCACGTGGAAGAATGAAAAACGCTTGTTTGAAATTTGAAAACATTTGATTGGTTGGAAAATACCAGTTATCAGCAGCAGCAACTAGACAACTGCTAAAAAGAAAAGAAAGAAGAAAAAAAGAAAGAAAAAAGAAAACTTTAAAATACAAGAGTTTAAAACAAAACACTAGGTCTTTGTCATTTTGATGATTCTATGGGGCTGTCCTGAATTGGGTGGTGGAGTCCATAACTCTTTTCTTTCTGAGCTTTTAAGAGTAGCATCAGTTAAATTTCTCACTGTGCTGCACCTGGGTCCTTACCCTGAGCTCCAGTCAGAATGAGCTTTAAAGAAATAGACCACTTATTATAGAAAGGTTTGCCTGTTGCCAGTTGATGATTGTCTACTAAAGATAGCTATTCAGTGAGAGATCAACCAAGTTCTTATGATACAAAAGAGTAAACACTACCCTCAAAAGATCACGCTAACTGTGATTTATCATCCCAGTCTATGTGATGTCGTCCATTAAGAGATTATAGTGGTAGATATGGATATAGTTAGAATGATAACTTTTAGATCGCCCAAGTGGAGTTCACCACAGAAGTTATGAGAGGAATGTTTCCTGGGCCAATGCTACACATGCATAGAGTCCAACTATTTTCTAGTGAAAGCAGTCATCGTGTATTAACTCCAGTTCTTATGATAGATGGGCTCGTATACGGAAGTTTCCCTTCTACCAGCAACTCCCAAATACCTGGCAGCTGCTTCTCAAATTACCACTCAGAGGCTTATATTTATTAGAAATGTTTGGCCGATGCCTCAGGATTATTATTAACTAGCTCTTACATTAAAATTAACCCATTCCTATTAAACTATTTATTACCTTGTTGTCCATAGCTTAACAGTCCTCCAGCATGATTAAACGGGAGACAGTTAGAATGCAGGTTTCTCCAGAGTAAAAGGTGTTCAATTAATTCAATGACATGATTGCTCCTTTCTCCCCTAATATTTTCTATAAGTGTATAAAAGAATAAAACTATGCTTTGATCTCCAGAATTATTAGATAGTAGATAAATGTAACTGCTGTAATCTTTATAAGTGCTAGGAAAAAATTTACATCTAAAATTTTACTTTGATTTTTCCAAAACTTTTACTAAAAAGAAGACATATATTTTTGCCAAATAGTGTGGTGATATTGTATTTCCCAATATATTGCACACCCTAATAAACTTATCTGGGGTCAGAGAACAGAACAGCTACTAGATATAGAGGTCAGAAAATAGTGGTACACATGCCTTTAATCCTAGCATTCCAAGGCAGAAATCTGTCTGGATCTCTGTGAGTGCAAAGCTACACTGGAAACAGCCTGGTGTGGTAACAAGAGCAAAGAAATCAGAAAAAGTTCCCTGGACTGCAGGGTGGCATATAGAAGGACAGGCAAGCGCCAGGCCACATCACAGGAAGTGATGGCAGGAAGCAAAAAGGTATATAAGGCGTGAAAACCAGGAACTAGAGTCTGTTAAGCTTTTAGGCTTTTAGCAGCAGTTCAGCTGAGATCCATTTGGATGAGGATACAGAGGCTTCCAGTCTGAGGAAACATGATCAGCTGAGGAACTGGTAGGGTGAGATGGCTGTGGCTGGTCCTGTTTCTCTGATCTTCCAGCATTCACCCCAATACCTGGTTTCAGGTTTGATTTTATTAATAAGACCTTCTAACAATTCTTGTTACAAAGTAGCTTATCCACAGCATGTTTGTGTGAGGAAAAGATGAAAATAAACTCGATCTTCCAATTTGCTGGACAGTTAAGCATCCAGACCAGCAAAGGCATATGAAACAACAACAGGAAACCCTACAAACATTGCTTCAGTCATCGACTGTCTTGACCTCAAGGGCAGCCTAGTATACAAGCCAGCTAGGGCTACATAGTGAGACTGTCAAAAAACAAACAAACAAACAAACAAACAAAACAAAAACATAAGACTCATCTCTACCCAACCACTGCTCAGATCCCACAATAGACCACATGACTGACTATGACACAGGAAGCAAAACAGCTGAGCAAGTGCTTCAGGAAACTCCCACTGGCTTCCTTCCAGGGAAGGTGCACACCCTAAATGTTATCTCCAAGGCCTGCGGTAGTGGTCTGTGGCTTGTTGGGAGAGTTTGTTTTCATTCCCACAAATGAGAGCCTTCACAATGTGTGAATTTCTGTATATGATGTATATGTATATAGAGAAAACTACATGAGATCATCTGATAATTTTATTAATTCAAGAACCAAAGTATAGATTGAAACATTATAGAATTGAAAGGATCAACAAATTATTTCTTTGCCCAGTCTCCCTCTAGATAGGGACTTTTCAGAGTTCAAGGACCACCCATGAGGTACTCTTACATCTGTACCACCTGGTACCTCGTAGGCACTCAAACAAGCTCAATGAATTTAGCCCCAATAGTTATATGGGTACAGCTCTCTCTCTTCCTCAGTAATCATTGATATTTGTCTGGGACTCTCTCTCCAACTGATGTAACAACCAAAATGCATCTAGGTATTTACTTTTCCAATCCCGGTCTTCTAAGATGAGAAGCATGCATTAAGAAAATGTGTGTAAGAAAAGGCATCAGACCTGCAAGAGGCCCATGGAAAATCGGTGCAGAACTCCAGATTGGCTAAATCAGGTTTGTTATTTTATCCATTAAATAGTCTAAGAGGATTAATTGGAACCAGACATGTGAAGATTCATAGGGTTTGCATTTTAGTAACACTGGTTATTTTACAAAGAAATCTGTAAGTTATATTTTAACACATCCAAACTAACTACTTAATGAAAATGGAGATCTTTTGATAAATAATTTTTAAAAAATACATGTAGGCAGGGATATTATAAAACCTCTTTCCTTATATAACCAGATCCGTCTCACAGTACAATGTACTTACCTCCAAATGTCTTGTATGAATAATATCAGTCATTTACATTACCATAGATACATTTTATTTATAAATTATATGCATCAAAGCAAAAATTTATTTTCATGAATAAACAGAGTTTACATCCTGAGTTGGTGTTTATTAGACAGCCTTAAGTCATAGTAGCCTGCCTAGATAATGAGAGAGAGAGAGATGAACAACCTGTTTTCAGCAGATTCCATCAAAGGAAACATTTTTGTCAGTTGAGTACTGAACTCCAGGCATTCAGACTCACTCCTCAGAACTGCTGTCTGAGCCTATAACTGAGACACCTTCAGAAATCGGTATACTAAAGCTTTACCCCGATGTAAACAGACTGGTCAAGGTAACCATGGGAATGCTGCATTCTAGAAAAGTGATTTGAAAACATTCAGCCTGTGTCCACATTCTCTGGCCAATTACAGCCTCACAGGTATTCCACTGCCAGACACAATACTTTGAAATGTCACATTAACTCTGCTTTGAAGACCTCAAACCTGTGTGAGTGACCACAAGATAAAAAATAAATTCCTGATTAGATAAGCTCAATAACCTCTGCATTGCATTCAAAATACGTTTAACATAATCACATTACACTGCCAGTGTACTTTATTGTTTTGCAAACCAGTTATTACAGCCTTGGAATAATGTCAAAAATATAAAATTCCTAAGTTTAACGCTTATAACGAAGAAATACACAAATCATCAGAAATATACAATAGTCCCATCCCCACTCCCTGGGTGGGTGTGTGTGCGCGCGCACGTGCGCGCGGGCGCGCGCGCTCTGTTTAGTAGGGTGATGATTTGATTTTAATTTAATGGCTTTGTTTCCAAATATCTCTCTCTCCAGTGTCTTCACTACTGTGGTGTTTTGGCACTGTCTCTCCTCTGTCACACTTAGCTCAATGCTGTTGACCTGGGCAAATGTGTTTCTGATGCCTGTCAGCAAGTATAAAAGCATAATTTCATTAAAGTGTATTATATATGCTCTGGACCAAGAGAACAGTATAAAATGAAGTTTGGCTAAAGTTCAACGGGCATCACATAGCACTGGCACGAGTGTTTTTAAACAGATGGTGTAAAATCTTGCTAACACGATAGTGTGTGCTCGACATAGAAAAGTGATCAGGAACAGATGTGTTCCAATGACCACCGCACCAAGCAGAAAGAATCAACAGGGATCTATGTTAAAACGACACCCTGGCCAGGGGCAAAGAAAGCTCTGAGCAAAGCTTGTCCCTGTCAAACACCAAACTCTTCTGATTCTTTCTGCAGATTAAAGGTGGCATGCAAATATATCCCCTTTGGCTTCTACTTACATTACACTTCGATCAAGGTGGCCAGAATTAAGAACATGATTTTCAAATATATTAAAACAATAATACCCCAAAGGGAAAATAAGTTCTTGATTTAACTTAAGAAACTCGGGACCCTAAGGATTCTGTCCATCTTTGGCACAGAACATATTTTCATCAGCCCAGTAGAAACACATACACACACACACACACACACACACACACACACACACACACACACACACCCTTTAGAGCTATACACGACTGCCTGATCAAGTTCCAAGAATTTGTCCTAGCATTGAATGGCTTTATTTAAGAAATACCAAAGGCTAAGCAGCTATGATTGGCAAGGGGACTAAAGCCAAGTAGGCAATCCCCAGGGAAATGCTCCCTGAGACTGAGCCACTCCAGAGGATGGTCAGGCCCACACCCTTAGCATCTGTTCCCCCTGAGCCACCTAGCATGGAGGGTGGGGAGTGGGGGGGGGGGTGCTGGTGCCTGAGCAAGTGCATTCCAGGATTCTGCTCCAGTGCAAGCAGACCATATCTCTCAGGCTTCAGCTTCCCACAGGATTTGGGCATTGGGGACCGTCCACCTAGGAAATCCCTAAGGCCCTGGAAGTTTTGCTTAATCAGGCCTTGCCACATGGCTTTGCCACACACATTACTCCTAATGACTGGAGTAGGTACTTTCTGTGTGCTGCCTGAGTGCCCACTGAGCTGGGGCTTTTTAAAGACAGAGCAAGAAGCACCCTTGTGTATTTACAAGCAAGTGGGGCTGAGGGCTTGGGCTAGGGGCATCCTCTGGGAGGGCACTGACTTTCTCATAGAAAAAAAAAGTCTTAAGGAGCTCTCGATGCCACATCTGATTCCAGAACAGGAACATTCGTGGTAAAACCCAAGTCTGTGTGCTGGGCTAGCCCATGGCCAAGGGCTAGAGGGCAGTGGCTGGCATCTTTGGACCAGCCAAGCAGGAACCCTACTCTCTGTCTAGGGTTGACTCTTTGGCATCCAGGGCTCTGGCCACCCTCTGGAGTGGGCAGGAGTGAAGACCAGCCACAGCAGCCTTCCTGGGCATTCTGGGTGTGGACAGCAGTGCCTCTGGGGCAAAGGCCAAGGGCTTGGAGGACACAGCTTGGACACCCTGGGACTGGGTGGCTCCATATCAGTCCCCAAGAGGCCGCCTTCAGAGGAGGCACTGATCCACTCTTCGAAGGCTGCCCAGCTAGAGAAAGGGCCTGGAGCCTGGCAAGAGGTGGCCTGTTAGCCTGGGGCCTGGAAGTTAACCAAGGAAATGAAACAATATTTACCTCGGCTGTGAGAAAGTGCAGTCCCAGCATGAGATCTAATCCACCTTGCCCATCTGCGGCCTGAGGCCAGAAAGGCTCCTTTGCATAGCACATGAACTTGAAAACTGGTGCTCAGGACCCTCCAACCTTTCACCTTCCACCACCCAAACCAGATGATAATTCTCACTTCTATTATTCCAAGGGAAAGTGGGGGTCGGAAAGCCAGTGCACCATGGGGACCAACTATGGTGGTTAGCAGTGATTAAGACCTTGGCATGGGTTTGTGTTCAGCCTCTGTGAGGCATTTCTTGGAGCTTTGGGTTTCTGGTCTATGAAGTGGGGATCACAGACATCGGCGACAGGTGCCACAGCAGAGAATGTGTGATGCTCACTCAACAGCTGCTTATAATGGTCCCCAGTCACCTCGAAAGTAGAGAGTCTGTTGAGGAAATTTTACTTCAGAGCCTTTAAAGAAGCAAAGACATGGGTGTTTTCACTGAACCCGCTTTTCTACCGTGGCTGTTAAAAGAACAGAATAGATTGATTCAGCTCTACCCCAAACAGGATTGAACTCAGGGGCCACACATGCTAGCCAAGCCCTTTAACACTGAGCTGCACCCTCAGCCTCTAAGTCAGATGTTATTGAAAGAAGTTTCTTCTACCTCACTGCATTATTAAAGTTACTTGTGCAAGGTGGAAATACTCCAAAGAGAAGGAAGAGGAAGAAGCACTGACTTTGACTCTAAAATAGAAAGACAATAGTGAATGCAAAGTGCGCCCTAATATTCTCTGAAGATGGTACAGTGTGAAACATTCCTTAAAATTATGTTTATTTGTATGGGGGGAGGGGCAAGTGCCACAGCTAGCATCTGCAGGACAACTTGCAGGAATTGAGTCCCCCCCTCCCCTTCCACATAGCTTCCAGAGGTGAAACTTAACTGTCTTTACCCACTGACATCCCGAGACACACTTTTGAGGATGGGACGGGGTTGGTGCCCCTCCTGAAAGGAGAGCTTATAATTTACTGAAATTCATGAGGCTGACCACTCTGAAAGTTGGATTTTGCCTCTTTTACAAAAGCCTGTAGCAGCTCCTGATGAGTTTGCAGGTATTACTTGTGCATGTGAGAAACTCAAGAATTCAGAGTAAGGTGTTCAACACACACACACACACACACACACACACACACACACACACACACACGTGGGTGAATTAATCACCATCAGGACTGGTACCCTCATCACAGGATAAGAGGCCTCTTCCAGCTCTTTTCAAGACTTGGAATCCCAGACATCAGGTTTCCTGGGAAGTCCTGGACAAATGCACAGCCAAGGTGAATATGGGCTGTGTCTGGGGTTAGATCTCACAGCAGCAACAGCACCTGGTTCCCAATCACCTCAGTTCCAATCTTCTCTGTCTACTCTGGTCCCCCTTCTTTTCCTGGAGCAAAATTTGTTCCAGCATCTGATAAAATGTATAGCATTTCTGTGTTTGCAGAGTGAGACCAAAGAGGCTTATCCTGTCTCTGACCACACATGTTCTCTATCCAAGGTGTCCCTACAATGCTACACTATAGTATCTCCAAATTCAGAAGCTGCTTTCCTGTGGCCTCTCTGGAAGACAAAGCAGGTGTCCAGGTCCATTGCTCACTGAGGTTTGAAGAGTTCTATCATTGTAAATGAAGAGTGGGACCCAAGTTCCCTCAATTATTTGGCCAGATTACCCACTGTCTTCCTGGAGTAAATTCCATGGGGATTAAAAACAATTAAATTGCTTGAACAATGGACAAGTGCTAGAGTGAAGATGGCCCAGGGAGGGAGCCTGCTGTTGGCCAGAACTTTTATTGCCCAGCTCCAAGCACTAAACTGGGTTTCAGAGAATCAGAAGACAACCCAGCTCCTATTTCTATGAAGCTTTCAGAGTACCTGCTGGGGTCATCTTGAATCCCCTGCTTGTGTAAGGAAACTATTTCTCAAGGCTTTCCCACAAGTGGCAGAGGGTAAGGTACCCTGGTTTTGCATAGCCAGAGGCAGGCACTGTAACCTCTTCAGACTTTATAGAGTTAAAGAGTTGTGGTCAAGTTCGAAAGGAAAATTCTAGAAGAGGGCTTAGCCCTCTGTACCACTATTAGTAAAAGAGATCTAGTCACTACTTGATTCATCCAGAACAAATGCACTTGTGACAGTAAATGCCAGCTGTCGGGGAAGGACAGACATGTGACTGTGGGTTTAAGAACTGACTACATTTCCCCTCTTGTGGCTTTTTACTTGACACTCCAAACCATTCCATGATAGTGGAACGGGCATACTTCACCGAAGGATACCAGAAACCTCTGTTTACCTACGGGTTTAGGGGCACACAGAAGTCCCAGGAGGAAAAGGCTGGATCATTATTAGGTCACAACCAAGTCTTCTGAACTCTGAAAAGAATCACATCCTAAAACCATTTACCAAAAGTGCCCCTTCTGAACTCACCCAACAGAGCTCTATGGCTAAAAGACTGACAATGCAGCTCACACATTTTATGTCTAGATTTGAAGGTGGAGACAGTATTACTGGGCAAGTTAAAATAAGAGTGTGCATCAGAGCACTGGTGGGGTGAGCAACGTCTACTGCCGAGCTCCCAATACTCAGATGCGTGCACAGATTCACAGAAATCCAGGTGCCTGCTTTTTAAATGCATAAGATTAGCCTGAGATAAACCAGGGGGACCAGAGCAGTTCAGGAAAGCTTGAATGAGGGGTACTGCTAAAGCTCCGGGCCAGTAGAAGGGGCTCCAGGCTGGCCATTCTCTCCTGGATCCTGTGAAGGGCATGGAGGCGCAGCTGCTTCAGGTAGTTGGTCTGGGGGACCCACTATATAGCCAAGAACCTGGCCTGTTCCCGCCTCTTGAAGCAAGGCTTTGGTGATGCCTCTGCTCCTAGATCTCTCCAAGGAAGCATGGGAGAATGAGGAGAACTGTACCCCACCCCGACCAGCACCCCAAGACCCACTGTGTGGATGAACACTTATCCAAGTTCTATTTCTATTCATATGACACCGTCTTAGTGACGTGCTCTCTCTCCATCTTGTGAATGATAAAACCTGAGGTCTCAAGTTAAATTCTTCAATATCTGCTACAGGTTGATTAGCTTCGAACTTCACATTAAAAGAACAACAAGCTGTCTACTTCTTTTCACAACCTTCCTCCTTCCACCCGCCCTCAGAAAGGCAAGAGGGAGAAAGGGAAAAGGAAGGGAGAGAGAACAAATTGGCGGAAAGCATTTCTTTGGTTATGAGAACCAAGTCTTCTGTAGTTGAATACGCATACAAAGTTACTTAACTTTTAAAAGTATGGTTTAGAAATTTTTTTTCAGACCTTCATGGCGAACATATCATTTCACAAGTTTCCTTAAGGCTGACGGCACAAGCCTGGGGAGTGTTGCAGAGAGCCCGGGGCACCAAAGCTGTGGGCAGCTTGCAGGGCTCTCCCAAGGACTAACTACCAGAGCCACGAGTTCCTTTAGCAAACGTTAACAAATTCTGGGAACCAGCCTCACTCCTGGCTACAGAAACTCTGTTGACGCCGGGCTGTTGCATTCAGACCAAGAGTGGCTTTTCTGCCACCCTAGCTGGGGTTAAATTCCAATTATAGAACAGTGAGAAACGACTCAGGCGGGGGGCGGGATGATAGGGGTGGGAAGAGAGTGGATGGGGAGACACCTCCTGGATGAAGGCTCCACTCTCCCAGATGAGGGAGCTCAAAACTGGATCTCCTGGGAGAGGGGAGTTTCTCGAAGCTGCCTGAAACTCGAAGGTGGAGGGGACTGTTACTTGAACTTTCCTCACGTTCCCGCTACATCTTGTTCTTTAGGGGTTTGCAGGCAGGATTCCATAGAAACGATAGTCAAGTTTCTAAGGTTCCTGCCAGGCCGCCCCTCCCCTAATTTTGGGTTCCTCGAATTCTTTTCTCACTTCATTTCTCTGTCGGCTTAGTAAAGTAGGCCGGTTTCCTGATGCTTTTCCAGGAACCTGTGCACATGTGCAGGTTCTGGTTAAGCAGAACCTAGCTCTCCCTCCGTGGAGGATCGCCGGGGCCAAGGGGAGGAGCACTGGTCTGCACACCAGGGTGTCCTGAGTGTCCCTGTGCAGTCTGTCAAGAAAGTCCCACTCCCAACTCCCCAGGCTCAGCCTCAGCTAGCAGTAGATCTCAGACCCCAGCAGACACCATCTTGGTGACATTCGCTTTGGAGAATTGTTGTGCCTCTGCTGTTCCCCGGCTCTGTGGGTGACGAAATCTTTTAGATTAGGTGAGCAGGTTTCAGGCTCTGTACCACTGAATGGGGACACAGGTTTCCAGCGGCATGCTTTTAGCACAAAGTACCTGTGGGCATTCTTCTTCAAACACTTAGTTGTGGGCAACAGTCCGAAGACACAGCCAGCAGCCACGTGTCGCACGTGCAGTTTGACTGTGATCCTAGCTGAGCCTTCACTTTGGGGACATTGGCCATTCCTTCTTGGGAGCCAAGGTCACACATTCCCTACCTCAGCGGACAGTCCTTGGGCCAACTGCGCCCTGGTGCAGAAAACAAAGCACCAACAAGCTCAGGGCACTGTGGCTACTTCACCTGGGCTTTCTCCCCAGGTCCTAGTCGTGTCTTTGTGGACGTGACCCAGGATAGCCCTCACCAGTCCTCTGGAGGACGCAGTCCCTGAGGTGACAGCTTTAGAAGCCAAGAGCCAGTGCATGGCCTGCCTTCTGCACAAGCTCCAGGATAAGTTCCTCCAGACCGGTAGTTAGCGCCAGGAGCTCAGACGTGCAGTTCAATAGTTAAGTTGGTGGGTACTTTCTCTACTTAAAATAATAATTTTATAATTCGGATCTATAGCTTTTAAATACCGAGCTCCAGAGATCCCTGTCAATGCAGCTTTTTTTCCATCCCACAGATGCAGGATGTTTATAAACGGCTCCTGCCGTGCGATCCGGGTGTGAAAATATCAGTTTTATGCCTTTGATAGAAGTCGCCAAGGAGGTGGGTCATTAGTAGACCGCAAATTTAGCAGCTGCTCGCTGCCCAATTAGGCAGGTCTTTGCCGAGGTGGAAGCTGTGGGGGTCGGGTAGGTTGGGGTTCTCTCTTTCTCCAGCCCTGGACCAAGGCCTGGTGCGACAACGGGTCCTGACCGCTTCCCACACACCTTGGGTTTTAGCAGGACACACTTAGTGGGAGCCGCACGTCCCCGGACCAGACGTCTTTGGAGTTCTCTCTGGTTCTCTTTCCTACTCCATTCATTCCTTGGACGGAGCCAGGAGATCAAGGATGTTGGTAGACCCCCTAAGTGGGCCTTCCGCTTCTGATTTTCATTTGATGAGCGGTGGCTCTTACAAATTTCAGTCCAATAGGAAGGCACCAACAAGGCACGGCCGATTTATTTTCCCATCTACCGGCAGGCAAGAGAATATATATATATGCATATATGTATTTTACTGTGTTTAGTTCAAAACTAGTCTCATTTGCAGTCATGGCTAAAAATTCTCATTTTCTTTCTTTCTTTTTTCTTTCTTTCTTTCTTTCTTTCTTTTCTTTTTTTTTTTTTTTTTTTTTTTTAAGAAAAGTGTTTTGTGACTTGTATCTAAAAACACTTAACTTGGGAAGAACAGAGGATGAACTTTTTCTTGGCCTGGTCCGAGGAGCAACGAGCTCCAGTTCGCCTGCGGGCAAGCAGAGGAAAAACATTTTAGGTAAGCGGGGTCAGAAGGTCATTAGGCCCAGGACCCCAGGGGAAGCTCAGCCTTGACCTTCCAAGTGAAAACCTTGCTTTCCGCTCCGCTCCGCCCATCTCCATCCCACACTGCACACCGGGTGCCAAAGCCTTAGTCCCCAGGACAGGAAACGCACTTTCCACCCGGGAAACGCACTTACCACGGGACAGTCCGGGGAGCGCACTGGACACACGCAGTTATGCCGCGGGTGAGGTCGCAGTCCCGCCGGGCGCCAGGAGCCAGGCAGACGGAGACCAGCAGTTTAGATCTTCTGCTGCAGTCTGACGACTAAGCCCGGAAGCCTCTAAAAACGAATCATTTCCTCCACTTATGCAGAGATAGGGGCTCTTAGATCAAGATTAGTATGTTGAAAACCTGATTGAGAGCCGCCTGATTAGGAGAGGGTGGGTGGAAAAGCGGCATACACGCGGCGCCCCTCCCAAACCGCTCTGGCGCGGCTCTCCAGATGACCCGCTCAGACCGTTCTCACCAGCAGGCAAAGGCAACTACAGATTCACGCTGCAAACCTTAGCACAAAGGACTGTAAGTAAATCTCCAAGCTAGATTCTAGTTAATTCCTCTTCCAGGGGATCGGCCCTACGTGCGGCCTGCTGGAGCGAGTGTTCCGCAGCAGTCTGTTTCCATTCCAGAGGGTCATCTCAGAGCAGCAGCTTATGGAAAATACATTATTATGTGGATTCCCTCACCCAATCCTGATTTTTGCTTTTGACGAAAATACAAAAAACACACAGTTTAGCTTTTCAGGCAGTCAGTCCAAACCCGAATCGTTCAGTGTGCCACCAGAATATAGGTTACTCTAAATCTTAGGTCCCTCTTATTCCGTGCTAAATTTAAAGGAGATCTCCTAGTGGGGACCGGCTAGAGAATGCTAATAGGAACGTGTGTGTAACCGCTGAAAAGGATAGCAGAGATGGTGTATGTTCAAGTTCCATGTCTAAGGAGGAAAAAGGGCGATCAAAGGAAGCGCAAAGTCGCAATCCTTGCTCGACTCCAGGCTCAGTTCATTCGGAGAAAGTGTGTCCACCCATCCACTGCCCGCCCTTCGCTAGCCACGGACCGCAGGTCTGGGCAAAGTCTCACATCTTCTCTTCCGCACAAGTAAGACAAGGGTGTGAGATTTCCTATCCTTGTGTTTTACTACACATATTTATGTCTAATTGAAGTAACAAAGCATGGTTTTGTTACAACTCTTGATCAAAATAAAGACTCCAAGAAGTCTTTATATTACTTAAGTTCCAATGTTTCGATTTTGTTTATCTAAAAGGACAAATAGGAAATAAACGTCATTTAAATATAACTTCTTACAAAATTTATCTTCTATAAACGAAGTGATAACTTACAAAGAAATTTAAAAAACAAACAAGCAAACAAACAAAAAGCTCTTACACTTTCCAATCCAGATCAAAATTACTCCTACTCCCTACTTCTACGCACACACTCTAGCACGGGAGTGCGCAGCAGCAATGGATGCCTCCATCTATGGCGGAGATTTTTGTCTAGAATAAAATAAAAGCAACATTCGTGAGTAACATACTTTCGTCTTCCTTGTATCCTTGATTCCAAATCTAGTCGCAAATCAAATCTAGTCGCTCAGATGCCCCTTCTTTATCTTAACGGGAAAACTTTTCGCCAATGGAGATAGACCCACCGAGGCGCATTTCAGAAGGACTACAGCTTGGGAACCCAGGAGACCTCTGCTTCCCCTCCTGGCGCTGCTGAAAGAGATGTAACCCGAATCTTTGTTTAGGTTTTGGCTGGGGAGAGAGAATTTAAAACAAGTCAGACGCGGAAAGCAGATTCTAGAAAAAAAGAAAGAAAGAAAAGGGGGGAAAGAAGAAAAATCAAATTAACGGGCCATCCACATTTCCCCACCTTTAACACTGAACTTGGAGTAAGCTGTCTGGTGCAGATAAAGATCTTAACATGTAGAGAAGGCGGGTTTTTCCGCAAGGAGGTGAGGCTGTCCCTCCAGGAAAAGACTTTCCCCCACACCCCCTCCTCCCCATGAGGTTCCACCCTCTGGAAAACACGACTTCTTTCCCTCTTTTCCTGGAGGGACAGACCTCAGTGTAGCTGAGAGAGGAATCTGAGAACAGCGGGTCCGAGAGTGGGTGCGGCACTGCGGCCTCTTCGGACAGAGGCACTGCGGCTTCTCAAGCCTGGTGTTAGCTTTCCTTGGCACTGTGGGGCGGGGGAGGGGGCACTGCAGATACCCGCAGCCTCTGACCCTCTGGAGCTGGTATGTGATAAGCAACGCCTGCGGGGCCATGTATTGGAAGAGCGATCAGATGTTTGTGTGTAAACTGGAGGGAAAGGACGTGCCGGAGCTGGCGGTTCCCCGCGAGAAGGTGAGCGCGCCGACGCCTGGCGGGATCCGTTGAATAGCAGTTTCCTTGAGAAAAGAGAGTCGCTGGGCTCCTAGCCGAGGTTCGGAAACTACCTGTCACTGCCTCATCTCCAGACCTGACATTTTTATTATTATTATTATTATTACGTAGTAGTGTTAGGTAGTAATCACCGCGTCCCCTCCCCGTGGGCTCACTTAACCCGAGGCATGGACACTCTAATTTGGGAGACGAAGTCTGGAGCGTAAGGTGCTCTGGGGCCATGTGAGTCCTGCTTTTATTCTATTTAACTCGCTGCTCCAGGCGGCCTGGGACAGGCGTTTGTGAGTGGCACCAGGTACCAATCGCTGCGCTCCGCTGAGCGCTGGCTTTTGCCTCCGATCCGGCGCGTGTGGGGTCTGGGGACCCGCGGCGACAGACTCGAGGACTTGGGTCCTGCGGAGTCCGCCTGCTCTCGGGAAGGGCCAGAAAAACGATTTCATTGTAAACACCCAAGGGGCAAGTCTCGCAGCAGGAGGCGAACCTTGCCCCGGGCCCCAGAAAGCTGTCACCTCTCTCCGGTGGCCAGACCCGTGGGTGGCTCGCGTTTTAAGCTGGAACCGGTTCCCAGACTGGGGACTCGGCAGGACGCGTCGGGCACTGCTGGCGTTGTGTTTGCGGGGAAGGTAGAGTTTCTACCTGGATGCTTTGTGTCCGCGAGGACGCGGCCCGGAGGCGGCTGCGCTGGGGAGAGCCACGCGCGCTGGCTCACCTGGGTTTTCAGAGGACGGAGGAAAAGGAGACAGAGGGACCGAACCCGGGACGGGGGCGGTTGTGGGCCGCGGGAACTGTGGACCCACCAGCCCTAAGCCAGACTTCTCAGAGAGATTGCGTTCGTTTGTGAACAAACCTGAAAGAAAGAGCAGCCGGTGCTTGGGGACACTTGGGCGACGCGCCTGTGTGCTCTAAAACGTGCCGACCCGCGTCGGGAGAGGGTGTGGGTTGTTTTTTTTAAAATGGGACAAATTAAATTCAGCTGGATATTTCCATTATTCGACCCGCTTTTTGCACCGGTTAAAAATAATCCTTTAGTAGCTAAAATGTTGACTTACTGAGCACTAAGAGGCAATTCACACCTTAAAGAAACCAGTGTAAATCGCTTACCGTTCTAATTGCTTCAAGTTTACCAAAGAGCTGCTGGCTCCGTTTAATCTGAAGCATTTTCATTCAAATCGTCGGAACAAACACCAGGCTTCTTAAATCCCACTGTAATTAGCTTTCAAGTATCCGATTAAACCTCTTCACCTTTCGGGCTATCCTATTCAAAAAGCCCCCCCTTTAAAAAATATATGTGTGTCTTGCTCTTTTAATTGAGGTTATTAAAGAAATCAAGTTTTTCTCCCCACCCCCTCCTCAGTCATCTTTTCTTCTCTCTCACTCCACCTCCCCCCGCCCCGCGCCCCCTTTAGCCGGGTGTTCCCCGCTCCCGGGTGATTGACGTCTAGAAAGCAATCGCTTTGTGCGCGGAGGCCGGTTATTAGCTGGGTACCCCCGGCGGGGGGCGGGGAGCCGGCGTGCCGGGGTGAGCGCGGGGCCCCGAGCCACGGCCCCGCAGTCCTGCAGTCGCCCGCTGGCGGCGGCGGCCCAGGGAGGCTGCGCGCTGGCCCGCCAGCTGAGCCCGGGCTCAGGTGCCCGCGGCGGCTGCACGCGCCGCCCTCGTGCGGGGCCTTCAAGAGCTCGGCGGGGCCGCGGCTGCGGGGCGCCGTGTGCACGCCGACGGCTCCTGACCGGCGTCTCCCCGCCTTCCCCGCTCTCGCGGCGCAGTGCCCGGGGCTCATGTCGGAGGAGTGCGGGAGGCCTGCAGCCCTGGCGGCCGGGAGGACCCGCAAAGGCGCCGGGGAGGACGGAGGGCTGGTGAGTAGGGCGGCGGCCTGCGGGGGACCCTCAGTTCTGGGCGGGGCGGGGCGCGGGGCAGCAGGGGCTCCCAGGTCTGGGAATCCCAGGGAGAGGACAGGGAGAGCTGGGGAGGGAGGACAGCCCTTGGGGTGTCCCCTTGGGGTGGTGGGATGTGGAAGGGAGGAGAGGTCTGCGGCCAGTGCTCCTTTCTTCCTGCAGGTGAATCCTGAGGGAGCTGGGGACGAGGACTCCTGCTCCTCCTCGGCCCCGCTTTCCCCGTCGTCGTCGCCGCAGTCCATGGCCTCGGGCTCCGTCTGCCCGCCAGGCAAGTGTGTGTGCAGCAGCTGCGGCCTGGAGATTGTGGACAAATACCTCCTCAAGGTAGGAGGGGGTGGGATGCGAGCCCCAAAGGGTGGGCGTGAGGCTCTAGGGAAAAGTGCCCCACCCGTGTCAACCGAGGCTCTGTAGACCCTCTGGGCAAAGTAGTCCACTCCAGGCCCCACAGCGAGGAGGGGAAAGTGCCACGCAGGGTTGTCTGGTGGGGAAACTGTGGAAACACGGTCTGCTGAAGTAAGGAGGGTTCCCCGGGTGTGTGCGGAGGGTTTGGAGGAAGCACTGCCCATCCTGAAACAGCTGCCAGTTGCCAGGGCTTTTGTTTACCAAGCCTAGATAGACTTCTACTTACTTCAAAATCCCGTACTCTCCAAACCGGTCCCTCCTCTCCAAGACGCCCATGTTGCTATCTTCATAGAATAGCCCAGTCGGTGTGTTAACCGATTCACAATCTCCTTCTATGACCAAAACCACCGTAAACTGATTTAAAAGTCTTGCGTTTATTTACAGGTATCTGGAACCTTCCCAAAGCAAAAGTTTATATAAGTTTTTAGAAGCCATTCCGGTACCTCCTAGACCTTGATGAGCACAACAGTGTTATGTCCTGCCAGTGCTGGGGGCGAGGGGCAGGCATACTGAGAGCCTAGGCTAAAATGTTTCACGTGGTGGTTTCAGAGTTGACTGTCTTAATTCGGTTTAACTTTTTCTTTTAAAATATTGTGCGCAGGGGTGTGGGGGAATTTTGGAGTTGAAATTCTGGCAGGCAGGGTCTTGGCCCCTTGTGTCTTAATAAGAATGCATTGGGTTTCCAACTTCAATAGCTTTTTAAAAACTGCTTTGTGAAATAATGTTTTCCTCTATTCCAAATTAGTTGCAAACCTGTCACTTTCTCTTCTCCTCCCATGCTTCAGCTTTCCGAAGGATTAATTATGGAGAGTAAAAGTTCAAAAAGTGAATTAGTGGGTTTAAGTTAATGTCAATATTCAAAAGCTGAATTCTGGGTGGAATGGGAATATTACTCTGGATCCCAGAAAAAGCACCGAAGAGGCTTGGGTGAAAACATTTTTAAGTGTTGTTAGTTGATTCTTGACGCTGGCAAACTAACCCGGGCTTTCTCTTTAAATCTTCAGTCTTAAAAATCCTATTTCTAATTTGCTACTTGGAAAACTATGAATGTCACAGAACCATTCCCCAAGTCAAAATTTTCTTATTTTGAACAAGGTTCTCAGTAAGTAGCAGAATCTTAAGTGTTTCTGAAACGAACTTAAGAACTTTTAACACATCACGGCAGAGAAGATACAGAAATAGTTGCACAGTCAAGTCTGAGTTCTGCCTCAAATTCTAGCAGTCATCTTGTGTGATTTTATATATTGCTTATGCTTGTCTTCATATGATATAAAAATCCTATCTAAGTGGGTTATGCAAAGTTTCCTTTTGTAATTGGACAGGAGTCTACCTAGGAAAGTTTTCTGTATACAGTCATAGTCTACTAGGTTTTATAAATCAACTAACTTTTGCTACCACAGCATCACTTAGAAACTAAATACTCAGCATCCTTACCCCCAGGTGAAGCACTAACTCCTTATTCTAGGTTTGAATCTAAACTTTTCACTGGTAAAAAGTATTTTGACCCAGTGCAGATCCAGCTTTTGAGGCTATTGGAAAAACATCATCCTATGGAGCAGATCACATGGAGTCAGTGAGAGGTCATCGGGAGCTACCTGAAGCTGTGGCCCCTTCCAGGCCCCTCCTGTCGCCAGGGAGGGGTCCTAGCCTGGAGTTGAGCCTTGGATGAATACTAGTTTAGGGAAGGGTTCCAGAACCCTTCCAGAATCTCCCCACCCTCCTTTACTCCCTGGCAAAGACAAAGAATGTTAAGGAGCTTTCTTTCGTTTTTCAAAAGAAACTTTGTGGAAAGGTGTCGCCAGACATGAGGTCTGGCTTTTGTAGAGTATTAGAGAGAGGCCAGGGCTCTGTTTTAAAGCCTTGCTTTAGAAAACAAAAGCCTGGGTGTGATTGAAGGCCCTTAGCAATGGAGTACTCGGGACACTTGGACTTTTTATATTAATTGGGAGCAACTTAGGGGAAAACATGAGGAAAATACATCTTTACTTCCAGGACGTCTTCATTTTAATCCAATTAACTATTTTTTATATAGCGATTATATGGTTCTTTTGAAGAAAGACCCAGACCTCAAATTTAAATTTCCATCAAAAATGAAACACTGCTTTGAGAAAAGGCTCATAACGCAATAGAAAACCCAGGGTTTCCTTCAAAGTGTCTTTTTTTATGTCCATCCTATCAGAGTTAAAAACACCCTGACTGGGAGTTACAAAGCATAAACCTAGTTAGTCCCTATATCTACTCATTGGCACACTTCAGGAGCCGCCCTGCAGGCCAGCACAGCCCAATTCAGGTCTCCATTTGGTGGCTGAAGCTCAGTGCTCAGAGGGCCAGTGACAGCTTCAGGTAACTGCAATGATCCTTTGATTCCTGAACTGATGACATTCCTTGTTCCTATGTCAAAGTCTAGAGTGCCTGCTTTATTAAATACTGTCCCTCCTCACTTTGTGGATGTATTTCCTGGGTGCTTTTTATAACCACCTATGATCAGATACCTTTCTTTCTCCAGGAGCTAGGTCGTTCAGTAGGTTGCCAGCATCCTTCTCTTTGGCACTCTGTTCTCTGTAGCTGTGTGCCTTAGAAGCAGTGGGAGGCACAGGATCATTGAGCTCTACTTTAGCGATTTCTGGTGTGTAAGGGAAGTGGATTGCTTGCTTTCTCTATTAGGATATTTTACAAAGCATTTTCTGTCTTTGTCATTGTTATTGATGGTACACAGTTTATAGCTGTTTGGCCAAAAAGTAGGTCGAAGAGGTTTGTATCTTGACTTCCATAGCTGCCAGGTTCCACTGTAGAAGGGTCAGAGCAAAGTGAAAACAACCCATACACACAACATTTATTCTAAATGCTCTCTCTGTGTTCATAGAGGTTTGGCCAAGGAGGGCGGAAAGAGAATGAAAGAAAACGTGAAGCCTTCAAAGGGTTAAAAAAAAACCAAACTTGAATGTGTTCTATAGGCGTCTGGTTTCTTGTCTAGAAGAGGATTTAGCCAGATGCACGCTCGTGTCAATGGTGCTGTTGGGGGGGATGTCTCCAGAACATGTGTTACAAGGCCTTCCTCTTGCCTACCACACCACTTCGGTGCCTAGGGGCCCTGAAGGTGGTGTCGACTGGCTGCTCACCCTCATTTCCCCTTGCAGGTGAATGACTTGTGTTGGCATGTCCGCTGTCTCTCCTGCAGTGTCTGCAGAACCTCCTTGGGAAGGCACACGAGCTGTTATATTAAAGATAAAGACATTTTCTGTAAACTCGATTACTTCAGGTATATTGCTATTTTCATTTTAATAAGCACCTCAAGAAGTTATTTTAAAAGACCTTTGCAACAGAACTTTTTGCATACAGTTTGATTACTCAAAGCCAATTATGATGATATATTTCAATTTTTTTTTTGAGATCAGATCTTGCTATGTAGCCTAGGCTGGCCTTGAACTCATGATCCTTCTGTGTCACCTCTCAAGTGACAAGATTAGAGGCTTTAAGCACCATAATCTTCTTCTCAAAAATCTTCTTGGGGGTTAATTTGTATTAAAGCTAAATTAGTGTTTGTTTGCTTCCTTTAGGAATTGGCTAAATAAAACTTTGTTTTGGATCATAATCCTATTCTAAGGATGAAAGTTTGGGGTATTCAAGGATGAGACACATGATGGTAGCATTGCTCCTTGTTTGAAGTCACTTGTGAAGTGAAATAAAATCATTAGGGATGAATTGATTCCTGGTAAGAAACCTCTAAGATACCAGGCATTTAGACACAATAATCAGCTACACTATTAAAAAGAACAAACTGTCATAAATACAGCAAACGGAATCATTCAGAGGTCTTGTTTTATTTTTATTTTTATTTTGGTCTGTTCTTTGACTTTGGCTTGTGAGACATACTTGCTCAGTAAGTGTGGCACATTCTCTCTGTGATCTCTCCATGGCTGTGTTAAGTGTCATGTGTCTTCCAGGATGCACTTCTTTGTGGAGAATTGTCTAAACCTTGTAAGCATCACTTTAAATGTGGTCATATCTCTTTATTTGCATTCCTAAATTAGAAAAAGTTCACTGTAAAATTTTGTATAGCAAAATTAGTAACAACTAATTACAGCGTTGATGCCATTTCAAAAGTCATTTTAGAGAGTTTAGCGATTAAGTTGAATACAATACATACACAGGTTATAGCACGTAATCATAATTAGAGTCTATCTTACAAAATCAAGTGATTTTATAATTGCCAAAAAATGTATGCTTCTCACCAGAATTATGCCATTTTTTTTTCTTTCTTTTCTGTTCTTTTTTTCTTGGTTTTTTGAGACAGGGTTTCTCTGTGTAGTCCTGGCTGTCCTGGAACTCACTCTGTAGACCAGGGTGGCCTGGAACTCACAGAGATCCACCTGCCTCTACCTCTCCAGTGCTGGGCTTAAAGGTGTACACTACCATTGCCTGGCCAGAATTGGGCCATTTCCTGGGCATTAGTAACAGTTGGTTCCTATTCAATTTACAGTATATTAATCATCCTTTGAAATTTTGATTTTTAAAGAAAATATTTATTAAAATCTGTTTCTTTAGGATTTTTTGTGTGTATGTTCTGAAATTCATTTTTTAGAATCCAGTGCTCCAATTAAATTGGCAATACTTAAAGATGGGTCCTTAGTGGACACAGGCAGATTTGCTAACCTTGTCCACCAGTGACTGTGGTGGGAGACAGAAGAGGGCATCTGGTGACTAAGACTGGGAGGGGAAAATGCCCTTCGCCTCCGATATCTTGCTGAGGACGCCCACAGATATTTCTGGAAATTTTAGGCACTATTTCTACTCCCCTGTGGCTGGCTATGTAGCCATTTGTCACTGCTGGAATGCTTCTGCATTTTTCCTCCTCGCCCCTCAGGGTGAAGAATATAGATTCTGTACTTTCCCTGATAATTTCTAATTTAAATATGTCAGCATTAGTTGTTCCTGCTAGTCATCGCAACTTGGGTTTTGTGTTTGTTTCTGGCACTGCAGACTGAACCCAGTGTGTGTGCGCGTGCTAAGTACATACTCCGCCAGGAGCTGCACCCATCCATCCCTCCTACTAGATTGTAGCCGATCAGTGTTCCTATGTTCAGTTATTAACTGTGCATGCGTATCTGGAATCTCTAAATGACCTATAAATGCCTTAAGAAGTGACACAATAAAAGGCGATGAAACTTCTATTTCAATTATTTGAAAACTAATCTTCCTCGCCATTACCGATTGAGGTGGCTTTGTTTTTAAAGCAGCTTTGAATTGTGACCCTGTCTCAGCTGCTTCCCATATTGAGAAAAAAATTCAATTTCTGTTTCACTTTCGCAATACTTAAATCATTGCAAAGAGCATGATGATGTGTTAGTTTGAAGCTGCCTGATCCACACCTTACCATGTCTCCTCCCTGTGTCCTGCAGACGTTATGGGACACGCTGCTCCCGCTGTGGCAGGCACATCCACTCTACTGACTGGGTCCGGAGGGCCAAGGGCAATGTGTATCACTTGGCCTGCTTTGCCTGCTTTTCTTGCAAGAGGCAGCTGTCAACTGGAGAGGAGTTTGCCTTGGTGGAGGAGAAAGTCCTCTGCAGAATGCACTTCGACTGCATGCTGGATAACTTAAAAAGAGAGGTGGAGAATGGTAAGTAGGGCTCAGAACACCTTTGAGTCTTTGAGGACCTTGAATGAAGAGATGAAAATTGATTCTACCCCAAGGTCATTCTAATGTCCTATTTTATACAAGAGGTTAAGGCTGTAAAGTCAACAGTGCTGGCTTTGTGGACCGGGGTGGCCTCTGTGAGTTCCACACTGTACTCCGTGGGAGCAGCCTGGAGTTTGGGCTCAGCTTTATTTGTGCGTATTTGCCTTCCTCACAAGGGCCTTAGATGTATGCTTTTACTGCATTTCAGGCAGAGTGCACAAGACTATAAATGCTGTCTCTTACGGTCTATTTGCAAGGTGTATGAGGAAACTATAACTGTGCACTAGTTTGGACCCATCTGAGTTACCAACTGGGTGGTTTGTTTTTTAAAACGCAGGTAATGGGATTAGTGTGGAAGGAGCCCTGCTCACAGAACAAGATGTCAATCATCCAAAGCCAGCCAAAAGAGCTCGGACCAGCTTCACAGCCGATCAGCTCCAGGTAGACATGGCAATACATTTGCAATTTCTGAACCCCCCCCCCCCCAAGAAAACAGACTTGAAGCAAATTAAATGCAATCTCTATGCTGCCTGAGACTGTTGTTTTATAAAGGTTTTCCTATACTTTTTAAAAGATCTAACTCGATGAGAATATCAATGCATACTTATTGCCCTACAATGTCATGGTAGCTTCGTGTCCTTAGGGCCTTTTGGTCTTGACATCGAATTAGGACATGGTGCTGTTCCCTCGAGCATCAGTCTAAGGCAGACATTTTACATGTAACGACAGCAGAAAATGACTGTGTGAGACTCAGCTGAAAGAGACAGCACCCAGTGCTGTGTTGTCATTTATGTCAATTATGTGAGTTGTTTAAATCACAGGGATCCCATACAGGGAGGAACAGAACTGCCTAACTGAGTCAGGGATCTAATGGTTGACGCCAATTGTAAAGGGTTAGAGGCAGTGAGTGACTCCACTGTCCCGCTGAGGGTGACTCTGCCCCGTGGAAAGGACGGATGTGGCTGTCACAGTTGTCTAGGATGTGAGTATTGTCTCATTTGTGCAAACTGTCAAGGAAACGTTCCTGATTTATATTTAAGTCTACATATGGTGATTATTCCTGGAACTTTTCCAGATAATCAGATTTTCTAAACAATGAGTGTGGCTGAGGTGTGTGTTTTAAGATAAATAACATTTACTGCATCTCTTCCACAAGTTGCTGAGTGTGTTGCATATAGTACCAGCTTCAGCTCAATACTGAAGGCAATCATGTCTCGTGAGCAAATGAAAGAAAAACCACTTCTAGCAGTCAGAGACTGGCCAGCGTTCTAGACCTCTACAGTAAAAACAGAATGATCAGGGGTAACCTGGACGTGGCCAGCATTCTAAAAGAATTTGGCAAATAGACCAAATGCTGAGTATTAAAATCTAAATCCATTAAGAAAAACCTCCAAGTACACAATTGCTTCCTGTTTATTAGACATGAAGTCCATGATCGTAAGTGATGTGTAGAAAACAGTACTGTTGAGACTTGTCACCCTCTGAGCCTTGTTGCTCGGGTGCTTCCTGGAGAAAGTCACACAGCTTGGGCTGATGGGAATTCTTGTCTAAGCTTTGCACAAGCACCCAGTTTGAGCAGAGACAGAATCTCTAATAGGCACATATCAGGTTTGAAAGTGGTCTGTTCCATAAGGAGTTGGCTGTGACTTTGACAATTATAGTCTTCATAACTTGGATGTGAAAATTCCTTACTAAAATTGTGGAACTTCAAAATCATGGCAGATAGCTGTAAAATTTCTGGTGAGAAGATTATTACAGAAAGAAAAATATGATGGGAAAAACTTCATGGGGTTTTTGCAGGCCAAGTGCTATGCCAGGCTTCATGTTCCTCAGCCACTGCCACAGTTCTCAGTGTAGTCTGCCTCCTCCAGGGGCACAGAAACCGCCTGCAAGGTAACTGACTGCTCAGGGAGTAGCAGAGGAGAGGCTCAGACAGACTGGCCCAACCTCTGCTTTTCATGTGGTTTTGCCTCCCAGGAGCCCATGTTCTTCAGCAGAACCCAGCAAGACGGAGAGGAGAAATCCTGAATCTTGCAGACAGGCTTATACTTAAACTTGAAAAATACTTAAACTGTGCATTACTATGTAAACGTGACCTGAATCATAAGCTAAAAAAATTAGAGTTGGGTTCTGAAAAGCATGGTCTTGTTTATTCAGCATTCAGTAGCATTGATCCTGTACACAAGATGGTCAAAATAAATGAGATAAATCCTTAGTTGTTCAAAGAACAAGAAAGCAGGGATAGCCACAGATTTAAAAGAGGGGGGAAAAAAAGAATCATTGTTTTCACCAGATTATCTGATAAACCAAGTACTATATTTACCTTGTCAGACTGTCCCATTTTTGAGAAAATTGTGAATGTGTTCAAATACTGACTTCAACAAAATAATAATAAAAAAATCACATGTGAATACTTAGCTAAGACTGTCCATGTGGTACTTGCTTTGGACGGAGGAGTGTTAAAACAGGGCAACTAAATAAATTCCTAAAATTCCATTTCAGAACCTTACAGAAAGAAAAGTTTCCATTGAAGGTATGTCTGCATACCCTCTCAAACGTGGCCCCATTGATAAGAAGGGCACTCAAACTCCTGACTTTTCTGGTAGACCCCTTGGTGTAAAAATGCTGTTGCTGCTGCTGCAGGGCTTCCAATGATCATCCTGAAGAGCTCCCAGGACTGGGAATGGCCTTCAGCAGCTTCAACATCTGCAGAGCAGGGAGACTAAGAAATCCAATGTGTGTGTCTTGTCTTCCTTCCTTCCCTCTTTCTTTCTCCTTTTGTGTGCTACTGGACACTGGTACTAACCAAAGGAAGAACAATGAGACACCACTTCCTTTAGAATATTCTAGTTCTAATTGGCCGGGGTAAAGTTCCATTCCATTCCTTGATGAACTGTCTTTGCTAAATGTACATTGGTTCTATTATTGAAACTTTTATTTCTAGAGGGGTTTTGTTCCTTTTTACAATCAGATCATCAATAATGACCTTAGAAGCAAATTCCCAAGTATCAGTTCAGCTTGGTCTTTGTGAGAAATTAAATTCTCTTGCCGTTTTGTCTTTGGATGTTATGCTTAAGTCACTGCCACACAAGCACAGATTGAGAGAAAAGCATTCCCTCTGAGAAGGAAGGGATGCAGGAAGGGTGAAGACAAAAGCTGCTTAGTCCATTGGCCACCTTCTTAAATAAGAAAGTCTGTTCCTTTTACAAAGAGTATACTGGTACAGTATTGGATGGCACACTAGGAGCATTGGCTCTGGGAGAGTCAGTAGCCAGGGGCATCTTAAAAGGATCATCCTTTGCACCCTCGAGATGTTTCTGGACCCACGCTGGACTTTTCTCCATCTCTTGAGTTTTCCTCATATTGTCAAGGTTCTGCCACCAACTCCGAAGTGCACAGCGTGCAGGTGGAGACTATAGCATCCCCCTCCCCCGGTGGGGGGGAGCATACTGCAGGATTCTTTCCCGTAGTCCTTTGGGAGCTCCCACTTTTTCAGAGGAAACTTCTGCAAGTGAGGATGCAGAGAGGGATGAGAGTGCATTGTCAGGAGCAGGCAGAAGGTGCAGTTCACCTGCCTGGGGTGGGGGAGCAGGAGGGCAGAGGGTGCTCACCTCCTAGGTCCACTGACAAGCATAGCCTACTACATGCCCTAATTCTTTATTAATTATCTTTATCACATATTCCCCTCAGCTGATTGACTTTGGGTAATAAAATTCAAATACATTACTTGATTCTTATGATTCCCCCTTCCAAGAATCCAAAGGCCTTGACAGTGGCTTTAATTTTATTCCTCCATTTACCTTTGATTAGAGGCAATTATTGACATTTCTATATTTTTCTTCTAGGCACTTAAGATTAGCAACCCCCTCCTGGTGCCATATGTCATAGCACTTGGCGTAGTGGTGTCAATCCGGAATGTCACAGTTGAGTCTTTGGACTCTGCTAAGGTCTTGTTGCGTTGGCTAATGGATGTGTCTCCTTTTAAGATCTCAGAGGTTACTTCTTGGGGAGCAAAGGCCCTCCACACACAACCCTGGCTCTCTGCAGTGCTGTGTGATGCATGTCCACAGCAGAGCATCAATGAAAACTGTTAGTGGCAGAGGCTGTGTGCACCCACAGAGGCAAGAGAGAGAGGCGGTGTGATTTGTGTATTTTGAGTTTCCAGTGCAGGACACTTAACAAAACGAGAAGTGAAGGGGACTCGGTCTGTATATTTTGTTTGTGAGTTCCGAGCCTGGAAGGAGAAAGGGAACATCTCTAATGGCACAGTTGAGAGGCAGCATTCCATCCAGCAGTGGGGCAGTTTTTAAAAGTCTCAGAGTTTGTGTGACTTTATAAAGTGAGGCTTTCTTTCATTTGTATATTGTAAAATATACACCACGTTTTCATCGTGTGTCTTATCTGTCCCACCATAAAATTGAAAGACCAAGTTGTTAAATGTTTGCTCCCAACATTTGTTTTAACAACCACAGGTTATGCAAGCACAGTTTGCTCAGGACAACAACCCAGATGCACAGACCCTCCAGAAACTGGCAGAAAGGACGGGCTTAAGCAGACGTGTCATACAGGTGAGAATCTACACGTAAATCACGGGATGAAGAAGAGTCTGCATCTGACTCTTTGGGGGTGTATGCTGTTCTTAGGTGAACTCCCACTTTAGGTCTCTTCCGCCCTGAGCCTATTTCGTAAAAGCTTGTGTGACAAAGCTTTTCCTGGAAAGGGGCAGCACTGTCTGCTCACCACAGATTAAAGTATGGGAAGCACCAGGTCTGACTTGGTGAACCAGTGAGCTTCTGGTTGCTCACAGGAGAGTGGGTGAGGGGGTTCCTCACAGGAGCAGAGATGACTCATGCACAGCAGCATCACCAAGGCTCACCCCACTGTGCAGCCTGCAAACAGCTCAAAAGATTGAAGAGTGTCCTCTCCAGGTGGCTCAGTTGGTCTAACCCTCTTTTGGCAGCTCAGCTGGCTTGTTTCTGCTTCTTCCAGGCAGCTAGGCTGGTCTGTGTATTATGCTCAGCTTTTATAGTTTACTCTGGCAGGAGGGACCTAGTAAATCTGGTCAATTTCAGGGACTTCCTGAAACTCTTTTGAGTTGTTTACTTGCTTAAGGAGCTTCCCTATAGGATGGAATATTTCAGTCTCAGAGGAAACTGTTAAACAACAGCCTGACATTGGCTTTCCTGGACTAGGCTACGTTTGTCAGTTATTCTGTTCATCTCTATTCAGATAGCTCTGAGATCCTTGGGATGAGAAATACTGCAGTTCCAAGCCAAATCTGGTTCTAAGCGCTCCCCTCCCTTTTCCTCCCCTTCTCTTCCCTCCCTTCCCCTCTCCTACCCTCTTTCTGCCTGACCCCCATAGTCTGATAGTGGTCTTTAGTAGAGATCTAGGGAGAGGAAGTGACCTGACCAAGCTAGGGAAGAGTGAGGTATAGCCAAACACACATAATGTAGAATTCATGTGTGGAGATTCTGGGAAATTGTTGGAATTGCCCCCTTTGTAAAGAGGAAGCCATGACATCTGATTGGGGAAAGAAAGAACAAGTTGACAAAATTTGGAAAGAAGTGGAGCCAGGGTCTTGGTTCTGGAGACCAGGAAACTAGGGAGGTTTTTGTTTTTAAGAGACTTGACTGTAGCATAGACCTATAACTAAATTCCAGAAACACTTTTACTAATTGCATAATGGTGGCAGATCCTGGCTACTAGCAAGTCAGGAGAGCAGCCTGGAGACTGCAGCGAGAAGCAAAAGGAAGACCATTGCAAAACTAGAAGTCCCAGCTCTCCTGGGAAGGTGCTGGGGCAGGAGGCAGGAGGCAGAGGAAAGCTCCTTGGCTGCGGGGAGGGGATGCAGTCACCTTCACCTGTGCTAGCCATGCAGCTTTGGTGGAGACTGGCTGAGTGAACAGCATTTGAAGGGACACGGGGCTCAAGCCACAGGGATAGTCCCTTGAAATTGGGTCGATCCTTTACAAACTCTGAGTGAGAATAAGGAGTGGAGGAGGGGCCTGAGGGAGAGGATTGGGTCACAGAGGCTCTCTGGATGGAGGAAGCACGGCAGCACCCTGAGTGGAGGGATACTGGTGAAGTAGCAGAGGCTCTGAAGAAGGATGACATTAAAAACCTGAGCCAAGGTGACAGAGAGAGAGGCTAGAGACACGGAACATCGTTTAAAAGAATTATTGAGTTTTTTTTTTTTTTTTTTTTTAATTAATGTGATTACACAACCAGCAACAACAACAACAACAAAAAAAGTTTGGCCTGGGGTCATGAATTCCTTTTTGGTACACGTGTTCTGTTTCATGTAGTTGACCTTTAGGTGCTAATTTTCCCGGAAGCAGGAAGTGTTTCCGATAAACTAGTAAACCTTGCCTTTGGGACACCTGAGTTCCAGGCAGCTTCTCTGCAGCCGCTCCTGATGACTGCAGTGTGTTGAGGCTCCCTTAGGAGGCATGTCTTGGGCACTGCTCACATGTTCAGAGTACTACCTTTACTTTTTACAAAAGAACTAGCAAGGGGTTAGTCCAAAAGGAGTCCAGAGAAGATAGAAGTCTTGTGGTATTAGAGGCAATATGAATGTGAGGAGGACAAGGAGGGGAGTCTCTACATAGTCAGCATCTTCACATACCTGTGCATCCTCACATACCTGCACATCCTCACATACCTGCGTATCCTCACATACCTACGCATCCTCACATACCTGTGCATCTTCACATTACCTGCTCAGGCTGCTTCCCACCCTGTGAAGGGGTGGCTGTAAAGGAGTGGTTTCACCCGTCGTGGACTTTCTTCATGACAGGCTGCATGGATGGTGTTGATGCTACTGAAGGCAGGGAAGTCTTCTTGTGGCCTGCAGGAGTCCTCCTCATTTCAGACTTTATTCATTGTGGAGTGGAGGCAAGAAGCTCAGACTTGAGACTGTTGTGAATCTATCAAAGGAAACAGCATGGTCTTCCCAGAGCAGTTCTTATTACTGAAGGAGAAAGGACCCAAAAGAGACCTCTGCCAGGCTGTTTCCAGGCATTTATTAGGTCACCATGTGCAAGTCAGATTACGCTCCAGCATTAGCCCTTAGATTTTATTTTCAGATTGGAACTTTTAATATGTGTGGATTGAACGTTAGATGTTTTTGATGCGATGGCAGGTGACCCCCCTCAACAGTGGGGAATGTTGTGTCTTCTCCTCTGAGTGGTGGTATGTGCTGTTACAGAGCCTGTGGATGGATCTGGGACAGGAGACTCTGGGTGTGCTCTCCAGAGAATGAGTGAAGAGGCTGTGACTGCCCCCTGCTTTTCCTTAGTGTATACCCAGGTCTCCACTTAGGAACATTTCCCTGGGCTTTTTCCAGTTACCTGCTCAGGCTGAACATACCCATGAGGCTGATAAGTTTGGCTCCCTTGGTTTGCAGTGATGGATGGCCAGCCCCCAGGTTTTAAGTCCCAAGGCACAGCATATGTCTTTGAAATCAGGCCAACATTTTTTCCCTTATAAGTTCTTTGCATTTTCTTTCTCTTATCTCTGGCCACAAAGCTCCTATATGGCAGGCCAGGACACAGATAACATTCCTGATCTTTCCCTGGCCTGCCCCTCCCAGATGCCAAAATGCTTATTCTAATCTCCTTGAAGTTTTTTAGCTTGCTCTTTATCATTTCTCCTGTGACATAATTTGTTTTGGAATGAAGGTGATCAAGTGTGTGTGTGTGTGTGTGTGTGTGTGTGTGTGTGTGTGTGTGTGTCAGGGATTGTGCCCAGGGCCAGCCATGCACATGTTGGTCAAGCATTCTACAGTCGAGCTATACCTTAGCCTGTGAGAGCATAGTTTAATAGAGTAACACTGTATGTTGAGTTGCCTTCATGACAAAGTCCACTCACATGCAGATCAGCTTCTGGACATGTTCTGGCAGTCAGGCCTCATGTTCCTAGATCTGGATTAAAGCCTCATCCTTCAGGGATTACTTCATAGAGAGGATAGCACAGTGGTCGGCACTTTGCTTTTTGTGAAGTCTTACCAGTTGGATGTGTTTGTAATTCATTCTGCTCAAATATGGCTAGTTTGTTCTTATTATAGAATTGACCTTAACATGCTTCTAACGGAATAGTCTATGTATTCACTCAGAGAGAGTGAACTCAGCAGGTTAAACACAGCTGGGATGACTCAATCAAGAATCTTGTAGAAAGCTGTGAGTTCTCAGTAGGGATTTTAATAATGTGAATAAGGATTTGAAATGCTTCCAGCAGGTGTCTAAGAATACAACAGTACTTTCTTTTAAAGTTATGATTAAAAGAACTTTCCTGTTTTCTGCTTCCTCCAAATGCCAATAGCAAAACTGGAGACACTTCCCCAGAATTCTCAAGGCTTTACTCGTGTTTTTTGTTTGTTTGTTTGTTTGTTTGTTTGTTTTTTGTTTTTTTTTAGCATAGAATAGACCTTTAAGTAAACCACTAGAGACTATTAGCTGAGAAATATAAAAAAGACTATTGTTATAATACTTGAGCTAAAATGTTTCTCCAGTCAGTGGACATTTTAAAATTTTTTGAGGCAAGATCTTGTATAGCTTAGGCTGGCCCTTAGCTTGATATAGCCAAAGAGGCAGGATCTTGTATAGCCCAGGCTGGCCCCTAGCTTGCCATGTATCAAAAAAATGACCTGGAATGTAGGACCTGCCTGTGACCCCCTCCCAGGTGCTGGGATTACAGCAGTGCACCACTATACCTGGTTTCTGTGGTGTAGGAGTGGGAACCAGGGCCTTGGAACAGCCTCCTAGCTCTGTCTGCAGACTTTTAGGTTTCTTTCTGGGGATGTGTGGCAGTGACTTGGGCCACTGATCAGAAGCTGGTATGTGACCTTACTGCCTCGCTCTCCTCCCTGCCAGGTATGGTTTCAGAACTGCAGAGCCCGCCACAAGAAACACGTCAGTCCAAATCACTCCTCCTCTGCTCCTGTCACAGCGGTTGCCCCATCCAGGCTGTCTCCACCCATGCTGGAAGAAATGGCTTACTCTGCCTACGTGCCCCAGGATGGGACGATGCTGACCGCGCTGCATACTTACATGGATGGTAGGTAGCGCAGCACCGAGCGGCTAGTAACACCGAAGATGAGATGATGTGTTCACACTTTTGAAGGATTACCTCAGTGATGGCTGAGAAACATTATAGGGGACAGCAGACAGCAAAGTTATCCAACTCTTAGTGTGATGCTCTGCTCTGCGGCCGAGATGCCGATATCAATGATGGCTCAGTGCTTGGTTTTGACTGGCAACATTTTTTGTTTGTTTGTTTTTCTTCCTTTTCTTTAAATTTCCTTTGTTTTTATTTTATATGTATGGTTATTGTCTATATGTATGTCTCTGCACCACATGCATGAATTAACCTCAGAGGCCAGAAGGGGGCATCAGATCTCCTGGAACTGGAGTCACAGGTGGTTGTGAACCACCGTGTGGGTGCTGGGAATTGAACTTTTGTCCTCTAGAAGAGCAGCCGGTGTTTTTAACCGCTGAGCCACCTTTCAGCCCCTTTGTTCTGTTTTCTACTGGATACATATTTAAATATTTTACTTTCCTATGGCCAGAGAAGGTGTTGACACATCTCTGCACTGGAGGTTACTGTTTTTATACTTTTTTATTCAAGTAAGTCATACCCATAGAGAGCACACACCGGTGCTGGGCTTGATGACTTGCCCGGTGAGCATCTTCTATAAAGGGCACCTGGATGAAGGAGAGCAGTGTTAGCCTCCAGAAGCCACATGCACCCTCAGGTTATTTTCTTCTGCCAGAGTTTCCCTGAGTTCAAAAGCCGTGTCTTAATTTTTCTTTTTAAAACTTTTGCATATATATATTTATGTGTGTGTGTGGAGGGGTGCACATGTGCCATGGCACACATGTAGAGGTCAGAGGACAACCTGGAGGAATTGGTTAACTCCTTTTATCCCTGAGGATCCTGGGGATTGAACTCAGGTTGCCAAGCTTGACAGCGATTGCTCTTCCCTGCTGAGCAATCGTGTGGCTTCATGTGAATGGAACCAGACATTGTGATCTTGTATCTTTTTCTCCCACTTTCATGGAATGTGAAGGCCATCCGTGTTGCTGACTTATTGTGCAGAATTCTACTCCCATCAATTTCATGTTTGATAGCCTTTTGTGTTCCAGTTTGGGTATTTTAGGAGCATGCTGCCGTGGGCTGTCTCTCATACATCTCCAGTACCTTTAATCCACACTTCTGTTGATATATGCATGGGTTCTGTGTGATGCTTTGCTGGACAGCAGCTTCACACTCTGCTCAAACCTTTCGCTTTGAGCAGCGCATGTGAGCACCAAAGGCGCTCTTGTCACCACCAGCACTGAGCACACCCTCCCTTCTTCATCCTGACCAGGCTGTGGACAGTGCAGTGCCATCTCAGTATGTTTATCAGCATTTGCTTGTGACTGACAAGATGTCCTCCCCTTTGGAAATCTGTTTATCTTGTGGAGATCCTTTGTATATATTTGGCTATGGGCCAGTCTGAAGGTTTCTCTCTTCAAAACTAATTCATTTTTTGATTATAATCTAAGCACAAAGCCTTTTCGATAACTGCATGGTTGAAACTATCTTCTATTTAGAGACTTTACTAAGTTGTTTGATGTCTTGCATTAAGAGGACCTCTCAGTGGCCTTTAAAACTTATTTAGCTGGTTGTGATGGCAAAGGTCTTAATCCCACCTTTAAGGAAGAGGTAGAGGCAGATGGATCTCTGAGTTTGAGGCTACCCTGGTCTACATAGAGTGTTCTGGGCCAGCCAAAGTTACATAGTGAGACCCTGTCACAAAAAATTATTTTGAGCCATTGATGAAGATTTCTTACATTCCAACTTTTTGGCCTTCCATTTTTAGTATATTTTCTTCCAATTCATCTTCTAGGTCACAAAAATCTCTGTATAAATAAGAGCGTAAAACATCTTAATCAGTTGCTGACATTCAGCTGAGGACTCTCACCTCGTGTTGATGTCCATCCATGTGGCACTTTACTCCTAACTTTTGAAATGTTGGGTTACCCATGCTCCCACTGAAGCTTACTATTGATGGCTCCAGCATCTGGGTCTTCTCTGCATCTTCTCTGACGTCTTCCCTCTGTCTTTAGTCAAGATCTTATTTGCCCCCCCACACCCCCCAAAAACTCCAAACCCACTTCATTTCAGATTTTGGGTAAGAAAAAAATTTGAGGTTCTGGATGGTGTCTCTCATCAGAGACAACTACAGTTTCCTGTGGCACAAAATTGGGCTACAGGAAATCACCTGAAGCCTGTCAGTGCTTAGGAGGCTAGTCTAATTCCGTTTCGCTTTTCCTTGACTTTGGAATCCTAAATGAGGGCCTGTGTTTGTTTGGTTTGTGTTTTTCCACCACCATGCCAAAGACTTAACTTCTAAGCAAGTTGTTGAACATTTCAGCCTTTCAGACAGACATTCCTCACGTGTTAAATTTGTTAGTATCTTTGTTAGCAAGAACATTTTCCTTCTTTCCTCTGTGAGTCTGGACTTCAAAACTTCCAACTACATGGGTTTCTTTTAAATGCTTCCCAGCACATGATCCAGTCATTGTCTGCCTCTCCCAGCTGCTCTCAGAGGGAGGTTTGGTTTGAAACAACACAGCCTTCACTGAAAGCAGGATTTTATTTTAAGTTTTGGTTAAAAAATCAGACAGACAGCCTATAAAACCATTGTGCCGTTTAGTTATGCTGCTGTTGGAACTGTGTGTGTTCCTGGGAGAGACTTCAGTACTAGTTGAGATAAACATATTTAGATGCTAGCTGAGGGTGGGGGTTCTCACCTGTAACCCCAGTACCCTGAAGACTAAGGCCTAGGAAGAGGAACCATGAGTGGTAGTTCAGGGAGAATGCAATTAAGTACTCCTAGGGAGAACCTTGGCATGCCCCTCCCCCAACACCTGCACACAAAGACAGGCAGCATCTGCATACAGAGCTCTCTCTATACAGTACCTTTCTCAAAGCAGGGTATGGTGCAGTGAATAGGAGAGCCCCACCCCCCCCCCCCCCCCCCCCCCGTGCCTACTAAAGATGAGTCAGTGGTCCTGCTGTGGAGGTGAAGTGACCACTGCTTATACATGACACCAGATATCACATAGAACTGATGCCCACATCTGCAACAGTGACAGAGCCACCTTGCCTTGAGATGTTCTTGTCTGTTGAAACTACTTTGCCACCTTAAAGAACTGATGCCCACGTCTCTTTCTGTTTTGTAGCTCATCAACAACTCCTGGACTCCAGCCCTTGTTACCCTATACAGTGACCCAGCTGCCAATAAGTCACACCTAATTCCTTTTTTCAGGGATAGAAATGATTGAGGACATAGACTTGTCATTTATTATGTATAAAATACCATTGAAAAGATATTAATGTTAATTTTTTTATTTAACACCCAAAGCATTTCAAACATCCTTTCGCTGCCCAGGTATGTATCAGTAGTTGGCCTGCAAGACACTTTTATTGATTCTTCATTTTGTTTTTTTGTAAAACTTATGTTTACAAGAAGAAAACAAGTCAAAACATTTTTTTGTATTGTCTGGAAATAGTTGGCTCTAGCGTGTATCTGTTAATTTATTTGTCATCAGAAGAGCACTTTGCCTAAAAGACTGGACTGATAATGTGCAAAATGTTTACAATCCTTTGTGAAACTGTAGTTTATCATTAGTTTGTACTTGTAAGTTATTGTTATAAATACTATCTGTATTTTTTGTTATATACAACTTTATACCTTGAAGCTTGTATCTGTGAATTTGCAACTGAGATTGATTTTGATGGTGTTTTCGGGATGAGCTGAAAGCGCGTCCTTGTGTCCTTGTAGCATGCCGTGGCGCACACCCACGGCAGTGTCTGCCCTTGGGGAGCTGTAGCTGTAAATACACTCTAGTTGACGAAGCCACCATCCTAAGTTCATTAAACACTTCCCATCCTTGTGAAAGTCACAGCCAACCTGTCTTCTGTGTGTGTTGTTACCAGAAAATTCCTCCTAATCTTTTTTCAAAGCCATTTTGTTTTGAGCTGGGACATGAGAATGATTTATTGGGAAACCTATTTGTAGATGACTATACTTAACAAAAACCAAACAAACCCACATGAAAACATCTCATTTAAACATTAACTGCTTTTAAACCAGCTAGTCAAATGAATGTGAACTTAAAGGCAGAATGTTTTTCCGACTGACTGTTGGGGTGTCTCAATCTAGACATGCAGTGTAGCTGTAGCATGCATTTCTTCGAGTGTTAAAGGAGCTACTGGTTTCTAGAACCAGGGCTCTGGGTTTTGTTGTTGTTTCCCCCCGGTGACTGCATGGTAGGGATTCGTAGTTCTGAATTCTCACCCCCAGGACTTCACCCTGTGCCCAGGCAATAGATGCTTCTCTCTGCATTTCCAAGGTGAGCAGTGTGCCACCGCTCCACACTCACTTCCTGTCTTCCATAGACCACGTAGGGAGGGAAAGGTAATGAGACTCTTGGGCTTAAGTGTTTGCTTAGTGGAGCAGACACACATCTGGCTGGGGACTGGAAGTAATAGTGAAGTGTTTGTAGTTCCATCTTAGTCATCATAAATGCAACCAGAATGCAGTCACATGGGCACAAGGAACTAGACGATCTGCCTCGTTCGTGAAGCCACAAGCTTGAGTGGAAAAAAGGAACAATTTTCTTTTTCAACCTGCTTCTCTGGTTGGAATCCCTTTGACTGAAGTCCAAACAGCACAGCCAGAAGTCTCTCTATCTGATTTTGGGAGATTGACGCTGGTCTCCTTGGGTCTTACTACCTGACACAGGCAAGGAGTGGGGTGATGTCAGCTTTTACCTTTCCCAGATGTCCCAGCAAGCTCCTGTGAAGAGGCCAGGCTCAGCACTGGGCAGTTTGAGAGCATTCCCCAGCTGTGTATGATTGACATTCTCAGCCATTAGCCTGGGAGGGGCCCAAAGGCAAGGCTTTTCTCTCCACTGCCCTTCCCTTTGAATCTGTAAGAGCTTTAAAACCCCCAAAGAGGAATCTCAAAGTTGGAGCCACAGTTCTTCAGAGATTCAAAGCTATGTGAATGGCTGAGGTTTGTATTCCCTGCACCGAGCATTAACAACAAGAGATGGATACAGAAGAACTTACATATGAGGGAACAGGAGCCTGCAGCTGTGTCTGCACTTTACTGGGAAGATAATCAGAAGGTTACATTTTAAAACTCAAGTGTGTCTAAGCTGCCATGCTTGGTGTGAGCATGGCACAATACTTCCTGGGCTAGAACTGGGTAGTGAAGTAGCTTTGGTGAGGGCGGGTTGAAGGGGCCAGATGACAGCCGCGCCTTAGGCCTGAAGAGACCAGAGAAGAGGTAAGATACTCATTTTACCAGTAGGTACAGCAAACAAGGGTTCTAGAAAGATCTCAAACCCTGCTAGTGGAGACATGCAACACAGAGGCAGTTAATGCATTTTAATAAAGAAACCAAGAAACCGGAAGGGAGAATAACCTTTGCCATGCAAATCAAGCTTCCTACTCAAACAGGGAAACCCGACTCAGCCCTCCTTAAGCCATGCTTGTTAGTAGACGAGGTGCCATTAACAATAGTAATCTTACATTTCACAAATGCCATTCTCAAAATCCCATATTATTATAAATTATAAGCACACATGTCTGAGTATCCCATAATAAACACCGTAAGGTAGAATCATAGTTCATACTTTAAAAAACTGTTACAGGCATTTGGAAGCTGATAGCTGCAGCATTTCTTGGCATACAGTATATATAATTAGTGTAATAGAATTATGAGATTGGATGGGATCTTGAGACGTTTGTTATGGCATGGAGGGCCTTAGCAGTTGAGAAAGAAGCACTTTGGTGTTGTTAGAAGTCTTTTAGATTGCAATGCAGCCCTGAATGTATATCAGCACAGAAAAGGTTCTCAATGTGCTCACTGCCAGAGGTAAAGGAACGGAAATGGTACAACTAAAGCGTCAGGAAAACAGATCTGAGTTTAAAGGAAATTTAGGCACAGGGTAGTTCTGTTGGTAGAATGCCCACTGTGCTTGAAGTCCTGGGTTCACCCTGTCACTCCCGAGGTGGAGGCTGGAAAAGCCACAGAGTCTCCTGTGGCTAAATAGCTATTCCAAAACAAAAAAAATTGGGAGGCTGAAGAGATGATGGTTCAATGGGTATGGGTGCTTGCTGTGGAAGCAAGAAGATCCCGGTTCAAATCCTCATCTCCCTTATAAAATCTGGGCACAGCCATACATGTCTGTAACTCCAGCGCTGGGGCGTGGGGCAAAAACAGGTGGGTCCTGGGAGCTTGGCCAGCCAAGCTCAAACAGCAAGTATTAGGTTCTTCGAGAGACATTATATAAAAACATCTAAGGTGGAGAACAATGGAAGGCAGCTGAGACCTTACCCTCACCTACACACACACACACACTAAAAGCAACAGGAAACATGTAGAAAATATATGCTGTATTCACACATAGTCCTGTCCCATAACCTGTTTTTCCCCTTTTATAGAATGTCTTCTAAAACTACTCAGAGTATATTCCACTCAACAATTTCCTATGTATAAACACGTGTCTGGATCGCATCCCCATTCAACTCTGCCTCTCCACTCCCCAAGATGCCCCCAACCAGCCCCCTTTATGCTCTTCTCTTTCCTCATAACCCAGTGAGTCTACTTAGGGCTGCTTGTTGGAATGTGGACTGACCGTGTTGGCTTCATCTTGTGCAAGTGACTGACTAGCTGGTGACTTCGTGGGAACACCAGCCGTGTCATGACCAAAAGACAGCCCTCCTCCCCACCCTCTACCTCTTACAGTCTCTGGGCCCCTCTTCGCTAAGTCTTGGGGGACACGTTGGCATGTATGTCTCGTTACGGGTAGGCACTTAATAGTCACTTCTGTAGCGGTTGGGCAGTTGTGAGCTTGCTCTAACTGCCAGCCACTTCGAGAGAAGCTTCTCTGGTCAAAACTGAAGGCAGCACCGATCAAAACAATATCTTAAAGCCAGCATCTACACTGGCCTCCTAAATGACACACTGGATTGATCTGTGCCCTAATAAATCTGAATATTAGTAGCAAATCAAATACCTGCTAATTGTTAACAATTCTATAGACAAATTACTAATGAAACTTGTATAAACGTCTTTTAAGTAAAATATTGATCTATAAGATTTTAATTGATATAAAGGATTATGGCTGTTGTCTCTCCCAAATTCAAACATTAAAACCATCTACAATATCACAGTATTAAGAAAAGAATTTCATATACAATTAATACTTAAAATTCGTGTTATATTGTAACTATATTACTGAGACTGTCCCCTGCCACACCATATATATACTGATTAAAAAGAGGTGGGAGCTGGGCGTGGTAGTACACAACTTTTTCTCACTAATTGGGAGGCTGAGGGGAGGGCGGAGCTGGCAAGTGTCCCTAAATTTGAGGCCAGCCTGGAATTCCGGGACAGCCAGAGTTACACAGAGTACCCTGTCTCTGAAAACAGAGGTGATGGCGGCGGCGGCAGCCATTGCGAACAGGATGAATGACCTTTGAAAGAGGCAGGAGGGAGTTTGTCCCTTTGCTTTTCCACTCTTTGAGAATGTGTAGCTGGGTCCATCTGTGAAGAGTGGGCCCCAAGCAGACCCTCCATGTGCTAGTGTCTTCATCGTGAACACCCTGCCTCTAAAACTATGAACCACACCCTGCTGCTTATAAATCATTCAGTCTAAGGTATTTTGTTACAGTGTTCCCAGTGCACCGAGACATGCATCACAGTAAGTTGAGAGACTCTGGCAGCTTCTCACTGTTTGGTTGAGTGTAATCTAACACTGAGTGCTTGAAGCACACCCTGGGTTCCTCAGATGCATTTTGCTAAACACTCAGTGACCTCAGGGCAGGTCCATCATTAGTTTCGCAGCTCTATTACAAGTGTGGACATTGAAAACTCTACCTCGTATGTCCACAACAACCCCAAGCAGTGTGACTTGAGCAGTTCTCTTTCTTCAGATAGGACCTTTTAACTCTCTGCCTTTACTTTCTTTTATTGTTAATTTGCTTTTCTGTGCCAGGGATGAAATTAAGGGCCAAGTGCATTCTAGGCAAGTGCTCTATAAACTCAGCTGTGTGTCAGTTTGCTCTCTATTTCAATGGCAGTTGTGGCAGGCATCTTTATAGCTATCTTTTCATTAAGTTTGTTTTTAGACAGTTTCACACATGTATGTACACAGTGCATGCTGACCACTCACACCCTCCTCCCCACAAATCTTTCAAGTTCATAATTGTTCATTTTGTTTTGTAACTCACTGAGTTTAGCCAGAGCCTTCTATGTGACCAGAGTTTGGCAAACGTACACTTTTATGAATAAAATGTAACCATCTGTCTTTCCCTAGGGTACTAGTTACTTTTCTGTTGCTGTGATAAAAATACCTGAACCAAAAAAAAAAAAAAAAAAAAATACCCCAACCAAGAGCAACGTTAGCAAGAAAGGTTTCCCATTCATTGTCTCGCCTCAGCTGCGTAAAACCTTTTTGCTATTTTGAAAAACAGCATCAAGGGAGGCTGGGTCCTCAGCAATCCAGGTGTCTCACATCCCCACTAAAAGTATAGGAAAAGCACGAACTGCCACAGTATGCCAGATTCTTGCTGAAGGAAGGAGGAAGACAACGTAAGAATCTGAGCTCTTCAGGAAGATGATGCTGTCCCAGATGCTCAAGCACTGTGCGGTGTTCAGATTGCTTTCCCAGCATCCTCCAGTTTACCTGCTCTGAGGGAAGCACCCCTCCCCTTCCCTTCTCTATTTCCTGTCTTTCTTCTTGCCTAATTCTCCCACCCCTGACTTGCATATATGTATATACACACATACACACACAGTGTATCTCTCGTCTGTGCTCAGCTTGCTAACTCCCATATTCAGTTCCATGGTTGATACAAAGTAGCCATTGTAGAAGGCTGTGATAACAGTTTAGGTAGAGGAGAAGATTTCCTGCTGTGTTTTTTACAACCTCTGAGCCTGGAGTCTGCCTTCGTGGGAATGTCTTACAAAACTCGAAACTCGTACTACTAACAATGTATGAATACATCCTCCTAACAGATACCTATGAAAATAATCTGCATAATTCTTGCATATAAAACCAAAACGTTAATAATTATGTTAATCAGAACTCCCTAAATTTCCATTCCTTCATTAATTAAACAGGGAAAATATTCAGAAAGCTGCAAAGGCCAAGTGCTGAAGTACAATTGTAATCACCAGCAAAGCGTACAGGATCAGATAGTGCAGAGGGCAGTGGGTCGATTAAAACTGGATTTCAGGTAAATGACAGCTCTGTGAAACAAGCCCTTCATCCTGTCTATTCTAACCATACATGCAAAAGGGGTGCAGGGGGGGCAGGGGACGGTCATAGACGTGACCAGGTAAAGCTTTGATGATCTTCCAATTGTTCATTTGAGTGGCAGGCACAGTAGGAAGGGATACAGAACAGCCTCGGACTCTGTGGAGGACATGACATGAAGGTTCTGGGAGCTGTTGATGCATTTCAAGTCTTAAAACTCTGCTCACACAGCCACACCACTTCTGGAAGTAGCAGTCTGAACGAGTGCTGCTCCCCAAAGGTTCCTGTTGGTGGCGCTATTTAGAGGGCTGGGGTACATAACCTTAGGAGGTGAGACCTTCAAGAAGGAAGTACAGTGCTGGGGGTGGGGAGTGGGGTTTTATTGCCTGGCCCCACTTTCTGCTTCCTCTACTTCCTGCATAGAGGGTGCCATGCTTGCTTCCTGCCCCTGGCTCCCTTAGTTTGGGAGTGAGGTAAATGATGCCAAGCTGCAGGAGTATCAGAGAGCCACTAGGTCCTGCTGAAGCCTGGCTCCCTTGTCCTTCACTGCAGTAAACTCACAAGTGGAAAATGGGTGACCAATGAGCTCCTCACCCTTGGCCTCCTCTTGTTCCAGCCTCAGCTCAAATGTGAAGCATTTATGCAGTGTTGTAACTGAAGTTACCCTGTCCTGCCCGGCTCCCGTGGCCCTGTGGCCATGTGGACCCAAGTAAACACACAGAGGCTTATATTATTTACAAACTGTATGGCCATTTGCTCAAGCTTATTACTGACTAGCTCTTACACTTAAATTAACCCATAATTCTTATTTATATTTAGCCATGTGGCTTGGTACCTTTTCCCAGTTATGCCTTCACATATCTTGCTTCTCATGGCAGCGGCTGGCAGTGTCTCCTGACTCAGCCTTCCACTTCCCAGAATTCTCCTCTCTCTCCCTGCCCCCCCTATACTTCCTGCCTGGCTACTGGCCAATCAGCACTTTATTTATTAACCAATCAGAGCAACAAATTCACAGTATGCAGATATCCACAGCACAGTGTCTACACATTCCCTTCTCCACCTTAAATAGTTTTCAGTCAAGGTGTTGCCACCCTCTGTGATTTGGGTTAGAAAGTCTGTAATTTTGTTTACTGGGGTGTTTTGAATGTTTGCAAAAAAAATTTAAACTCAAAGGAATTGTGATACCATATTTTAAAAACGGAAACCATTATCACAAATTCAATTTCACAATATTTACTTCCAGGAACCAGAGTGAAGTCTCCAGAGAACCACGACTAGCTCTTAGCTCATTTCTTTCAGACACACTAGAAAGGGTCTGCTCTGTTGCCAACATGGTTCTGAACCACACATTTTGTCTTTGGTTGAGGCTTCCGAGCCTGAGTGCAGGCTGCCCGCCCGGTTCATCATTTGTCTTTCAGGAAACAGCTCTGTTCATTCATGATGGTGGTAGGCACATGTCTCAGGATGGGCACAGCCAGCTCCACAGCTCCCCTGGTAGATCTCAGCACTGGCTGTAGGTGAGAGACCATAGAAGCACATTTGGAAAGAGATCCGGGGAACTCTGACAAGGACGTGAATCTCCTGTGAAGGGTCTCCACTCCTGTGAGGCTCGGAGAGAAAGAGCTGTGTTGCAGCAGCCAGAGTCTGTGGGGAGCTTATGGCTATCAGGAAGGTGCTGAGTTCATGCAGAGGAGAGGTGGAGGAGTCAAGACTGAAGAAAGAAGAGGCAGGAGGTGTTGAGCAGGGGGTATAAGGGCAATGCAAAGCTCTGTCATGGAGTTTGTTCTGCTGCGGCTCTACTCTTGGAGCCCAGCTCTGGCCTTAGTGAAGTACCAAGTCTTGCTGTCCATCGAGGATGTCTAAGTGGTAATAGCCAGGGCTGAGGCCCTGTTAGAGAACTAACCCAGACTTGGGGGAGTATGGCAGATGCTCCGATGCTGATGATAGTATGAAGCCTAGTATGGTCACTGTGGGTAAGTTAGTCAACGGTTATGTCTTAGAGCCATCTCTCTCTCTCTGTCCTTCCCTCCCCCTCTCCCACCTCCTTTCCCTTCTCCTTTCTGTCCTTTATGGACCTGGGAGTGCCAGGGCCTCAAGCATACAAGGCAAATCCTCACCCACTGGGCCACACACCCAGTCCTGCTTCATGTTTCTCATACATACAAACAGGATAATGATAGTGCTGCTTCCATGATGCAATAAGAGGGTATATATAGAGTGCTTCAAAGTGTGCCTGGTGCGTAATAGATATTGGATGCTCTGACTTGTTGGTAAACTAATTTTTACCACTAGAGAAGGGGAAAAGGCCTCTCTTTCCCAAGACTTTCCTCTCCCTTCCTTGTTTTTCTTTTCCTGGATAACCTACTGACTGTTCAAACTCATACCAGCTCACCCACCCCTATGCAGATCAGCTGCTGTCTTTGCCGTCCCCCCATTTTCTCGAAGACTATGTCTGGATAGCACTTCCCATCTAAAGCTTGTCTCAAGTTTAACTTAGAGAATGTGGGAAAGGGATGGTTGACCTCAGGGTCCCCAGAACCAACCCACTAACTCATGTGGTTAACACCTCCACGCGGATGGGTAGACACCAAGGACCAGCATCCCCAGCTCCCTTCTCAGCCCCACTTCACTGTGGCCCATGGGAGGTTCCTGCCTCGGGTAGAGATCTGTTTCTTGTTCTCTTTATCTAAGCAAATCAGACAGTTGGGTGATTATCAAGTAATTCTGGCGAGGGAACAGCCAGCACACTTGTTTGTATCCAAGTTGCCCACATTGGCTGGTTCCCCAGCCTGCAGTTATTGGGGTAATTGCTCAATCTTCTACTTGGCTTTCCTTGTGTAAATGTGGCCACAGTGTGCAGCCCCTCACCAGCTCTTGTTGAATGCTGCCGAGGCCTTTCTCTTCACCAACAGTAGCTGTTATGGGGCATCAGCTCACTTTGGTCCATAAGTCCTCCAAGAGGACTAAGAGGTCAGGATGCCTATTGCTCTCTTCATGTTTGGAAAAATCTGTGTTGACTTTGCATTTTGGAGAAAAGAGGTGATTCTCTCTCTCTCTCTCTCTCTCTCTCTCTCTCTCTCTCTCTCTCTCTCCCTCTCCCTCTCCCTCCCCCCTCTCTGTCTCTTTTTCTATGTCTTTTTCTCTTTTTGTCTCTCTCTGCCTCTGTCTCTCTGTGTTTGTGTGTATCTCTTGGTATGTCTCTCTCTGTCTCTCTATTTGTGTCTCTCTGTCTCTGTCTCTCTGTCGTTATCTCTCTCTCTCTCTCTCTCTCTCTCTCACACACACACACACACACACACACACACACACACACACACACCACTTCTGTCATGAGTTTTACATGGTGGGAATCTTTCACAGCTTTGTCTTCAGATGTAGATATTGCCTGTGATCCCATATCACTGGAGTTACTGTGACAATCACAGAATTAGTTAGTTTGTGTCATCCTGGAACACTCTAGAGTCACTTTAGAGCAGATGACTTCAACTGAGATGATCCTTCCATCACACTGGTCTATTGAGGCCTTTCTTGATGAATGGTTGATATGGGAGGGCCAGACCACTGTAGGCAGTGGTCCTGGGTTGTCTTAGAAAGCAGGCTGAGCAAGCCACAGGGAGCAAGCCAGTAAACAGCATTCCTCCATGGCCTCTGCTCCAATTCCTGCCTCTAGGTTCTGGCCTTGAGTGCTAAACTGACTGCTTTTCACAGTGGATGGTAAGCTGCATGCTGAGATAAATCCTGCCTCTTCAAGTTGCTTTTGATCAGTATTTTTATAACAGCAACAGAGAGCAAACAAAAATAAGTCATGTCTAAACTCCAGCCTGTCTCTTGTTCCTTGAGTACCTTAGACCAACTTAAAATGAATCTGTTTGTCTCGGGCCTGTCTCTAGAGTGTGTCTCTCACACACATCTCACTATTGACATGGAGTAAGTCACCTTCTCTCATCTGGACTATTTTATTCCAGCTCCCTAAAATACATGGGACATGGATGTTTTTCTGCTGAATCCCTTCCCATGGCTTCCTGTCTACTCAGAAGAAAATGTGACATTCTGTGGCCCCAATGGGGCGTTGCCATTAGACAGTCCCCACTTGCCTGCACCCTGGAGCTCTCTGGCCTCATCTCTCAGCCCCTATCCCTTCATGCACTTTCTTACTCACCTCCAGCCACACTGCCCTTCTAGGCTGCAGTGAGTGAGAAGAAAAGCAGGAGAACAGAGCCAATCGGGTCTGTGGTTACCTTTCTGTGTGAACTTGTGGCTTCATCTTACCTCATCTGTTTCTAAAAAAGGTCCACCCCACAGGGTTGCTTGGAGAGTTGCATGCCATGCTAATGATAAAGTGTTCAGCATGGTACCTGATGCACTGTGAGCCCTACATAAGGAAGTACCGACTCCTGGGATAAGGGACCATGTAAAGCGGAGAGGGCCCTTGGGAGGGAAAGCAACACCAGACTCCAGTGAACTCTCTCCCTCACAGCCAGGTCTTCAGCTGCACGCCACTGCCCACTGAAGTGCACAGGAGGATTTGATATTCAGGTTGGAGATCTGCTGTCACTCAGCCACCCTAACCTTCTGTTAATCGGCACCCTGTCCAGCACACAGCTCTACCAATGCTCCTCCAAAGGAAGCCAATTCTAGAAGGATTTATTCCTCTGAAACAGGACTGATCTGATTGCCTCTGTGGCCCCTCTCCAACTTCTGCAGAGCACTGCTTAGCTGTGGGCCCGTTAATAAAGACTTGGGGGCTCCCAGACCTTGGCAGTCAGACTGGCCCACTTACATCCTGGTCTCACAGCTCAATGGGCCTCTGGGAGCCCAACAGCTCTGCCAACTCCATTTTTGCCTTTTCAGCGGAAATACCAGGCTATATTGCCAAAAGAAAAGGCCAGTGTTTCCTACTTGGGCCTTTACCTTTGTGTTACACAGAGCCCACGGTAGCCAAGTGTTTCACACCTCCACCCAGAGCTCCTGCCTCGCTGCTGTGGTTCAGGAACTTTCTGGGCATCTAAAGTCGAAGAGTGAGTGGATTTTAGACCGGATGCCTTCAGATGTATTTGGGGTTTTATTAAAGTTAAATGAGTCAATAATATAAAGTTCTGTTAATAGCCCAGGGAAACAGGCAAGTGCTGCTTATGGGGCCTGTGTAATTCTGTAATAATACAAAAATTCCCAGTTGGACAGCAAGTGAAGCACAACATCCCCACCCCTACCCCCATAAAGATCTTAAAAACAAAACCAAGACTTTGAAAATGTTAAGAATGGAATCCGGGGCTGTGTGTGGTGACACATGGCTCACTGTTAGTCCCAGTAGTCTGGCAGATTTCTGTGACTTTGCAGCCAACCTGGTCTACCTGGAACCGGTTCCAGACCAGCCAGGCCTACACAGTGAGAGGCTGTCTCAGGTAGACAAGCGAACAAGAATGGAACCCAGGAGCTTCACACATGCTGGACAAGCACACTGCCATCAAACATGTCCTCAGCCAGGAGTCCTACCTCCTTTGTGAACCTGCCTGCTCCCAAACAATATCAGGGACAACAGAGAACGTTACAAAGTTATTGGAAACAATGACTAAAAGGGGTGTACATCTTAACTACTGTCCTAGTTCAGTGGCTCTTAATTTTAAGGCACTCAAAAGTTTTCTGGGGGCTGACAGTTAGAAAGAGCCATACTGAGATGTTGACTTGCTGTCTCTGTGGAGGGGCCTAGAAGTCTCGTTAAGCCCCAGGGGGATCCTCCTGCAGGTGATCAGAGGTTCCAGGTTACACTCTGTGAACCCCAAGGCTGTGGAGAAGGAAGAAAGAACGGGTTTATGGTGAATGATTCTGCCTCATCAGCTCCATTCCACATGATGTCTGCCTCCCTAATCTACTGTTGAGTTGTCAGGAGCTGCTCTGAGCTGAGCTAGGAACTTAAGTAACCATGCTTGAAAATCATAGGGTAACAGGGATAAGCTATTGTCCTTTCCCCTCTATAGATGATACAAAGATTTGAACCAAGTCCCTCCCCCCACCGTGTTTGTGTGGTGTATGTACATGTATGTATGCATATTGACCAGGCACAAGCATGCAGAGGCCACAGCAGGATGTTGGGTGGCTATTGCTTTAAGAAAGGATCTCCAGGCATCTCAGCCTGTCTGCAGCTAGCTCTTGGGGTCTGCTGGCCTCTGCCCCCTGGGCTGTGGTTTCAGCACATGCTTCCGTCCGAGTGTGGCTTTGAATGTGCTGGCCTTTCAGACTCAGGCCCTCATGCTTGCAGAACAAGCACACTTGCCCGTGGCATCGTCTCTCCAGCCCTGGACCAGCATCTTTTGATTTTTCTTTCTCAGCACATATGTAACACTGAAAACTGAGAAAGAGTGGCAGGCAGGTGACGTGAGAAGCCAACCAACTGAGGCATGCTGGGAACTTAACTGGCCCTGGGGGTTCAAAAATTATAACAAACAATTGGACTTATTTTGTTTAGAGCAAAATTCCTTTCACTGACTCTTTTTAATCCCATGAAGTCTCTGACTAAATGCTATTTGGCATCTCTCAGCTGCCAAGGTGTGAGTCAGTGATTTGGACAGGATGGGTATATTTGGTACCCAGCATCTGAGTACTTCCAAATATCCAGACATTTTGGCCAGTCCCAGAGACACTGGCTCAAGCCTCATTTTCTATTTTTTAGGTAGGAATTCTGAGTCACTGAGTGACACGACACACGGCCTAATGGTTTGCTGCTGTTTGTTTACTCAGTTATACTTGGTACATTCCATGCAACCACATCTTCCAAAATCGGAGGCAGTGGGGCATCCAAGTTGGTGTTGTCAGAGCCCATCCTCACAGGGAAGCCAGGGGGAATACAAGGAAGTAGCTCACAGGTATGTGTGCATCAAGAGAATGTTACCCAAGCGGGAGCCATAGCTGTGAGGTTGCTCCTCATACACACTGTGACCATGGGAGGTCTCATGGAGCAGACAGCCTCAGGTTCTGGATGATGTCATATCAAGTTTCTCTGACCTCCATTTTTCTCTTCTCCAAGAGCTAGCACTGAGAGATTGAGTGGTAAGGAGAGATGGAGGATGGTAGGTTTGTGTTGATGGGCAAACAGGAGAGTTTGTACACTGACTCCGAGCCAGCATCTGAGCAGCGTGATCAGTGTTTCAGGAGGGGAGGGGGCCTGGGTTCTCAGAGGGGCTTTCCAGTATCAGAGAGATTTCAACCCAGCTCTTGCAAAGATCCCCGTCCTTTCTGTCCCTTGAAACATAGAAACACCTCTCTGGCAAGAACACTTCAGAGCCATCTTTATGCCCTTGCATGATGAATGATCCACTAAGAAACTACATAGCCTGCCATAGGTACCTGCTCTGGTTCTTCCAAAGTGTGGCCTGTTCTCTTTGGCAAAGCTAGTTGAGCCACGGCACTTAGGCCCAAGCTTCAAATGGTCAAAGAAGTCTAGAACTGTTTGTCATATAAATCTTTTTGAAGTTTCCCACCACAGCCTGCCTTCCAACCCAGGTGGGAGGAGGGTGGGGCCTTCAAGAAACAGCTTCTGTGTCAGCCAGCCAGTTTAAGAGATGTAAGAGATGCCCCCTGCATCCCCTGCTCTACCTGCTCCACCCCTGCACTCCAGCATTCCCAGTTCCCTTTCATTTTCCCACCACATTCTTGAGCAGACTCTGAAGCTCAGTAGGAATGTAGTTGGGACATATTTTCCTAAGCATGTGCCTGAATTCTTCTGCCTGGAATATTAATGTCGCTTTTTTTGCATCATCCTCAGGGCTTCGGTGTTTGGAACAGGCCTTAGGAATCACTCATTCAATCTTTTGACTTTTTCCCCTCTGAGCCCCTGTCCTCCTTCATGGCTCCTCTTTAGAAATAGGAACAGAATCGGTTTTGTTTGGGCCTCATACCTGGTCTCTCTGAGGAACTGTCTGGGCTCCACTGGAGAACCAGATCATCAGTGACTGCCTTGGTGAGATGCAAAGTTCCTCCAGTCTTCACAAGGCTACCTGCATGTGCCTTAAAACAGCTCTCAGCTGGAAACCCTCCCTGGAAAATTCCAAATTCCAGCATCCTTTCCCTTTCTAGCTTCCTTTCTTTTGGAGAAAGGTGCAGGTGATTAGGTGTAGACTGAGCATGCCTAGTCTGTGTGCACACCCACTTTCACCAGAGAAGACCGAAATCTCTGTTGAGATTAGTACCAGCAGGGCCACATTGCACTAGCAAAGGGTAAAACACTGGCCTGGCATCCCAGAGCCCTGCATTCCATCTCCAGTACCACAAAATGGAAAAATAATGCACCAGAACCCAAAACAACAGAAACCCACGTCAGTATGAAGTCACACCCTACATGAGGTGAGCCCTTGGCATGTGCCCCATACATCAAGTGCTTAACTCTTAGTCCTTGCTGCATCCCATGAGAGTCCAACCATTCCTACTGCATCTTTGCATAGACTCAGTTGTTGTGGAGTATTAGGTGAAGATGTGTTATACTAGTTTATGTGTGGGATATTTGTTTAATGATGCAAAGATGTGTTGCATTTTTTATGTTGCATTTGTTTAACTCTGTGAAGCTGTGTTACTTTGTCTGTCTAAAACAACTGATTGGTCTAATAAAGAGCTGCATGGCCAATAGCAAGGCAGGAGAAAAAATAGGCAGGGCTGATTAGGCAGAGAGAATAAGTAGAAGAAGAGGGAGAAGCAAGAAAAGGAGGAGAGGAGGACACCGGGGCCAGCCACCCAGCCACCAAGCCACCCAGCCACCCAGCCACACAGCCACACAGCCAACCATGAAGTAAGAAGAAAAGAAAAGAATATAGAATAGAGAAAGGTAAAAGCCCAGAGGCAAGAGGTAGATGGGATAAGTTAAGAAAAGCTGGCTAAAAACAAGCCAAGCTAAGGTCAGGGCATTCATAAGTAAGAATAAGTCTCTGCATATTTATTTGGGAGCTGGATGGCAGGCCCCAAAGAGTTAAAAAATCAACTATACTCGGTCCTGCACACAAAGCTTTTCAGTTGCAGAGTCAGCATTTAAAACTCAGCAGTTTTGCTCCAGAGTGCACAACCTCAGTCATTACACTGCCTCAGCTCCAAAAATAGAAGATGTGAACAAGAAAACTACATTTATTTTCAGTGCTGGGGTTCAAATCCAGGGCTTCACATATGCTAGGCTGATGCTTTATTACTGGACACTCCCACCCTCACCCCAAGCACAGACATCCTAAACTATCTCAATTTACCAACGTGGAGGGCGTTAGAACTCAACCTTTTTTACTGAAGTAATTCTGAGGCCTCAATGTAGCAGTGTCCTCCCTACAACCCCACTGTGAGGATGCCAGCTATCCTCTCCAGTCTCAGAGCCAGGCTCTGCAGCCAGGATCCTGAGCAGGAGACACTTTCCCCCCACTGTGAGGATGCCAGCTATCCTCTCCAGTCTCAGAGCCAGGCTCTGCAGCCAGGATTCTGAGCAGGAGACACTTTCCATCCTGCTGAAGGTCCATTCCTTTTCTGTTGGGTGACACGGTGTTACTGGATCCTGGAACAATCCATGCTCATGTAACATCAGGTGCCCATTCCTGCCCCTGGTGCTGCTAAGGTCTCTCCGGGTGAAAAGAAGACCCTAGATTTTCCCAGCAATAACTTCTCTACCCCTAAAATCCAGGGTTTTAAACCACCACAGCCATTTCCCCTGGGGAATATTTGCAAGGGCCTGGAGCCTACAGCCAGCTTCTGTACTCACCTCTAACATCTGTCCCTGAACTCTCCATCTCCAAAGCTATCCTGCCAGGTGTCAGAGTAAATGTCAATTCTCCCAGTGAAATCCCACCCACTGTAGTAACTGGTTATTCAGTGTGGGTCTGGAGGGACCCAACGGTGCCCAGCAGCTCCTGCCATGTTCTCTGGACACTTCTGGATGGTCGCCCACCCTGCCCTCCCCCACAGAAATGAGCATGCTGGCTCAGTAAGGTTGGGAGTAAGGGGAAGGCCCATTCCACCATTCTTTCTTTGGGGAGCCAGCTGCCTGGAGCTTCTACTTTGCTGCCATTGGAGCAGTCTGTCTTCAGCCTCTGGCAGGTCTGAAAAGCTTCTAGACTTGTCCACTCTGCAGCTAAAAACACATGACCAGAGACAGCCACAAAGGTAGCTCAGCACGAAATCATAAACAACTAAAACACTGTGAGAGCTTCCAGTTTGTTTGTTTGCTCACTTTTAGCTTTTAAATTCAATTGTGAGAGTCTCAGGAGTCTTAGTCGATGACCATATCAAAAGGTTGGACGTGCCTGCCAGGCCATGGTGATCATCTGAATGTTGGCCATTTTCTTCCCTTGCCTACTTTGATAAAAGTATAGATTTAGGGCTCAGCAGGTGTTTGTTGCTGTGTTTGATCCCTTGAATCCACAGGTGGAATGAGAGAACTGACTCATGCAGACTTTGCTCTGACCGCCACACATGTGTCATGGGGCAGGCATGCCCACACATACACACACACAATGAATAAATGTGAAGACTTTAAAAACTGCTGAGATCTTGATAAATCATTCCCAGGAACTAGATCTTTGTCATGAGTGTGGGGCTTCCTGGTTGCAAAACTGAAGCAAAGAGAGAAGCCAGGAGAGCAGAGGGCACATTCAGGGTAGTGCTTCCCAGGGTGGTCGGGAGTTCTGACCAGGCAGCTCAAACAAGAATATGAAAGCTGATGCCAGCTTCCGTTCACACACCCACACCCACATACTCTCACACACACTCACATACTTATAAGCATATAGTCACATTCTCACACATACACACTTTTTCCCTCTCTCTGGAAGCCCAGCCCCTTTCTACAGCAAAGCAGCTTGTCAACTTCCCTTACCCTCCCTTGGTCCACTGTGTCTGCCAATTAAAAGAAATGAGCATCCATCTCCCCAAGTGGCCCCTTGAGAGCCCTGTTCCCTGAATTGAGAAGATGGGAAGGGACCCTCCAACACTTTCCCCACAAATTTCACCCCAATCTCCAGTAACTCAGTCCTTATGCTTCCTCAGATGCAAGCAAGTCTTGTAACAATTTCTCAACCATTGTGGTCTATCCACCATTCTTCTTGGACTGTGGCCTCGTCTGGCAACAGGCACTAAACCAGAAGAGTTCTCTATCAGCCTCTGATTTCCCAATGGAGAACTTTGACAACAACACCCTATTAACATGCTGCATGGGGGCCTTGGGCACGTCTTGTATTCTTCAAACTACTGTGGACAAGTTTGCCATTGTGCGCCCTGAGGAAAACAGGAATGGGAAGTCTCAGTGCTCCGGCCCTTCCTTCCACCTTTGCGCCAACTGTGACAGCTCTGCTCTTGTTTTCTCGTGAGTTTTAAAAAGAACATACTTTATTTTATATGTTAAATAACACTGTAAGAGGATGAGATGATAGTTTGTTGTTGTTGGCTTGTTTTCTTCGAGACAAGATTTCTCTGTGTAGCCCTGGCTGTCCTGGAATTCACTCTGTAGACAGGCTTGCTTCAAACTTAAGAGAGGTTTACCTGCCTCTGCCTCCCCAGTGCTGGGATCAAAGGTGTGTGCTAACATGCCAGGCCTGATAGAGTCTGAAACAGAAGGGAATGGGAACCAATTTTAGGTTACAAATTCTCTCTGCCCAGAACAAATTAAAAAATGATCACTTTTTCTTAGTTGGTGTGACAAATGTATTCAGTAACTAGTCATGTCTAATTTGTAGTGCATTAATGGTCAATGGAATGTTTTAAGAAGAAAAAACAAAACAAACAAACAAAATCTCCCAACTTTCACAATTATGGCCTCAGAGGAAGAACAGATGTTGGATTCTTTTGGAGGTAAAAATGGGTCTTGCTACTTTAACACTCAGAAAGTTAAATTCACCACAGGGAAAAATAAAACAACTATGGTGTAGTTGAAACTAGAGAAAAAGAGTTTATATCCCTTTTCATGGCTGCTGTCTTTTGCCAATGTCCTAATTATTGGAGGAAGAATGAGTCTGTGAAAATTAATTCTGTATATTAACTCTTGTGGAGTATTGACCTGAGAAGACTGCTCAGACTTGGGTTTAAGCCAAGAGAAAGTCTTTATTAGCTGGCCAGCAACTGCACTGGGTGTTCAGGATCCCAGTGTAGCCCCGAGCCTTTCTCAGGGTGAACTTTGAAGTACAAAACCCATGTCCTGGGTTGACAGACTTCAGTTAACAAGAACATTTAGCCAGAAGTAGAACTACAGAAGCTGAAAAATAAGGTTAGTACACTTAGAGACTTTCCCAGAACTATAGACTTTGATGAATTAGGCCTTGATTTCCTTTGGGCTGGTGGTGCTAACTACATTCTGAGTTTTACTGCCTGAATAACACTTCCATCATGGAGTCAGTTGTGCTAAGGTCTGGGGCCTGTTACATTAACTTGGTGAGACTGTGTTGTCTAGCTGTTCAATGCAACAGCAGATTACATGGTCCCAAGAAACATTTGGACATATGACTGGCATGTAACCACTGGCCTATAAGTAAATAAAGTGTCACATTTGCTTTAGTGTCAATTGACACAAACCTACAGTCACCTGGGGAGAGGAAACTTCTGAAGACTTGCCTTGGTCAGATAGGTCTGTCACTGTGTCTATGTGGCATTTCTTGATTGCTTGTTGATGGTCACTGGGCAGTGCCCCCTCTAGGCAGGTGGGCCTGTATAAGAAAGCTAGCTGAGCAGCCCGAAGGAGCAAGCCTAGGAGTAATGTTTCTGTGTCGGTTTCTTCAAGATCCAGCCTTGAGATGTTGGCTCTCAGTGTTGCAGAGAGAGCTATAAAATGAAGCAGAATTCTCTTCCCATGTTACTTTGGTCATGGTGCTTGTCACAGTGGCTTCCCTCAGATGCTACAAGAGCCACTGGGTTAAAGTCTGGGTCTGTGAGCTCACAAAACTCAGTGAAGTAGTCACATGCTATATTTCACCTGAAGTGTAAGCAAAAACCAGTATGGTGGATAAGCAGTATATTTGTGTGGAAAAAGAAATCCAAGTTGGCATTTGACTCCTGTTCTCTCCACCTGCTCAGTACACGTGGTCGTTTCTAGGGCTGGATAGAAAGGGCAGGTCAGTGTCTGGTACTCCCTCTTTTAGGGAAGGAACAGACTTGAGACTTAAAGTACCAGGCATCGCCTCAAGCTTGTAGCTAGAACACTGAAGCCAAAGGCCCTCACAGACATGAGGTGAGTCTAGATTTTATCAAGCCGCCAACCAATATTAACCATCAAAGGGCTTTATTTCTCTCAGGGACTTCAAGGACAACTTCTTAATGCTTCTCATTGGGAAATTAGTCCACATGAAATGACAGCTGCCAACACTGCTTTCCCTTTCCCTCCCCGCAATCATCAGCCTCAGACTTCCAGGACCTCTGTCCTAAAACATCTGTTACACTCAGAACACTAGTGACCAGGACTTCAGCCTGGGGCCTGCGCAGCCTTGCCTCCCTCCCTGGAAGAGAGGAATTCCCCTCCTCACGTACTCTGCATTGACTTTGGCATCTATCAGCAGTAACCATTCTTGACATCTTGGCCTGTTCTCTAGAAAACCCTCCTACAGCATTTCAGCAGGAACTCCCCCCTCGTAGTGGAATCAGATAGCATGTGCTCTCTAGACAGCTCTGGTGTGATTTCCCAAGATAGCTTTATGGGGAACAGCTGGCTCCTGCTGCACCATAACAGATAAACAGCGTCATCAAAATATAAGCGGGCTGCTTCTTTCTTGGGATAAAGGAAAACAGGATACCAGAAAGTAAATGGAAAAATCAAGATTTTTTTCTTTTTGCTTTGTTTTCTTGTATTTAATCAAGCCGACTTCTAAAGAGAAAATTGGATGTAAGTTATTAGCTCAATCAGACAAACCACTAATTTATTGATTTTGTTTGTTTGTTTGTTTGTTTTAAGATAAAATCTCATAATTTAGCCCTGAATGGCCTGGAACTCACATCTTCCTGCTTCTTCCTCCTGAGGGCTAGGATTAAATCCCACCACGCCCAGCCCTAAGCCACATGATGACAATAGCATCAGATACGTGAGTTAAGCCTTAAGTCTAGCAGAAAGGAAATAGAAGCCTGTTCTATTAACTTCGCTATACTGTCACACTCAGCTGATGAGTGAAGTGTCCTTCACAGAAAATGTGCAAGAGAAGAGCTTAGCATTAAGGGTCCCATGTCTCTGTGACCCAAACAAGAAAACTCCAGAAACATAAATGCTCGGGAGGCTGGGGAGATGGCTAAACAGTCATGTGCTCAGTTGGAAGGCATGAAGACCTGAGCTGGGTCCCTAGCATCCACGTAAAAAGCCAGGCGTGCGGCCCGCACCTTTAATCTAGCACTGGAGTGGTGGAGACAGGAAGTTCCCCAGAATTGTTTGGCCAGCCAGCCTAGCTGACTAAGCAAGCTCCAGGCTCTGTGAGACACCTGGTTTCAAAGTATACACCAATCTCTGGCCTTCACTCACATGTGCAAACTCACTTGCACATGTGTGACACACATAAAATGTGTAAAAACTGTAACTTTATCATCGAAATTTCAAAAGTTGGTGATGTCAAATAATGATAATGGAAAATGAGCTCACTTGATTTCCAGTGTAGTTTGTCAATCAAGAAAAATACATCCTTTAACAAATCAGTGATGTATCACTGTCCTCTCCCTCATCAGCCCTTAACTAGTGTGAGGCCAAAGAGCAGGGGCCCACCATTTATCACCATGCTCTTCATTCCATACTATTACCAGCTAACACAAGTAACTGAGTGAGTGGGAATACTAGTTAGTCAGTTGTTTGATGATTTTATTTTTGCATATGTTTGTGGTATATATTTTCACGTGAGTATGTGCCACATGTCCATGTGGGTGAATTTGTGTATAAGAGACAGAGGTCAATGTCAGGCATCTTCCTCTGTTGCTCTCCACCTTATTTTGGGGACAGGGTCTCTCAGTGAACCAGGACCCATCAATCTGGCCAGGCTGCCTACCAGCCTCTAATGACTTGCCTGTCTTTGCTTCCACAGCAGCAGGGTTATTGGCAATTTCTGCCGGTTATGAGGGTACACTGTGCTGCTGTGCCTGCGTCTTACATGGTACCTGAACTCAGGTCTTCCTGCTTGCATTGCAAGAACTTAGTGACTGAGCCATTCCCCAGCCATGTTTGACAATATTTACCCATTAATTTTCATCCACTAACAAGTAGTTTCTTCGCTAGGGTTCTCTGTACAGAGTGAAAAGACTTGGTCCCTTCTTCAGGTGGCTCATAGCCCAAGAAGGAAAACAGATGGATAACCAGTGTAGTCAGGTGGCCATGCTCTTACTGTGTAAGACATTTGAGGGGTTGACAAGAGAATGTCTAACTCTGTCCTGGAGACCCAAGAGAATCATTTCAGAGAAGGATTTCAGTTAGCTGGTGGTTTAGAAGGAAACGCCAGAGCAATGATGGACTATGGAAAGTCTTTACCAAATAAATTTTAGAAACAAAATCTCTTTCAGGTCAAAGCTGTCTAAGTCGCCTTGGGGTGGGGAGTTGTTTAGCCATCCAGAATCATGCAGGTTAGGCTCCATAAATCAAGACTATTCTCCTCCATCTATCTCTGGCTTTGATGACCAGGCTGCAGACAGACTATCTCACATTTGATGCTATAATTAGTTTCTCCTCAGGCTAGAACCTGACTGGATATGACAGTCAAGCGTGACATTTGTGTCTATTCTTCTTTTGTTTCCACAAGGTTGCCTGCTGCAAGATGGAATGTAAATGCAGTGTTTAAAACAAATATCATGTATTTCGTTCTAAATAAATAACTACTCAAAGGCACTAATAAAATCAAGATTCTTTAAAACAAACCATCTAAACATACCCGGACCAAAGTGGGGAAGGAATTAAAGGTGTACTTGGTAGGGTCAATTGTATTAGACCATGGAAATGTTGAACTTGCATATTTATATCTGTGTATTCAGGAACTAGAAGTTTCTCTTAGATATAAACAGAACATTACAATGTTTAAAATGTCTTAATGAGTAACACAATCTTTTCTGGGCAGAAAAAAAAAATCAACCAATTCTTGGGCTAATAACAGTTCTGTGTTAGTGGAAGTGTTAACAAGCTTATTTAATGTTTTGTTCAAAGGAATTACAAGAATTAATTATGGCAGTGGTTATATTTGTTAAACATCATAACTCGTATGGTTAAAATGATGATTTTGTTATGTGTCTTTAAAGTTTTAATAAATTAAAGAAGAAAAGAGTGGGTGGAGAAGAAAAAATTGACTCAACTTTATCATTTGGAAAAAATTAAACTTTATGTCTCTCCCTTGACACTGCTCTGGACTCCTTCCCAAAGGCAAACACTTGGTACCTTTTAAGCAGAAAAATTAAAATCCATCACCCACTGAGCCAGGCCAAGATTGAAGAGCAGAAAACTTGGGATTTGAGAAAGCTTGGAAAGGGGTCCAAGACAGGAAATTGACTTGGTCAGATGTGTGGAAAATCAAGGCAGCCCACAAGACCATTAACGCAGGTCCCCATGCACAAGTCCCCTTAAGGCAGCCCTGCCTCTACTCCCCACCCTTGGCTTGCTGTCTCCAGCCGGGAGAAGTTATTTTGGAGGGTGTGTGCCAGCATCTTCCAAGAGAAAGACAGCTGGAGCATATTTCACCAGGAAGTGTGAGTAGGGTGTGCAGGTAGCATTCAGCATGAAGACAGGGAGCTGGGTACAACCGTGCCTCGGTCGATTCCACTGGACAGAAATCTCAGCTGCAAAGCTGATCAAGAGAATCCACTTGCAAAGATTTTTATCCTTAGGAAACAGCAGCAGCAATGTCCTTTCCTGCCTTCCCTAAGGGACATGTGCCAAGATGCAAAGGGCACGAAGGAGTTGGACATGACACTCAGGCATGTTGTGCAGGTCGATCATCTCAGCAGTCAGGAGTAGAAACAGGAGGGCTGAGAATTTGAAACCAGCCTGGACTACATAGCAAGACCCTGTCTTAATCACAAAAGTGAGAAGACAAACAAATAAGATGATCAGTAGAAATGACCTCAATGCAAGACCAGAAGGTCTCTAAGAGCATGTGGAGTTTGAGAGAACGGTGAAACCTGTGTGTGCACCTTGCAAAGAGATTGGTTTGTGAAATTACCAGTGTTATCTTTGTGACAATTTTTATTTGTTCGAGGCTTCTCTTCAAACACCCTGACATCCTGAGGCAGATAATTCTCTTGGGTACCAGTATGATGCCATAGACTCTAAGTTGGTAACTGGGCAACATGGGACCTATTTCCTTACTGAGCTTCCCATCAAAGTCACTTCCCCTTGTCAGAACCACTATTCCTCCCGTTCCAGGAGAAGGTTGGACTAGATGACTTCAGTGCTTGTTACATTTGGTACTCTGCTATATTTTGGGTAATTTCTTTTCTTTTTCCTTTGGATACCGTCACTGCTGACATAACATGCAAGAGAACTTTTTGATCTTATATACTTCTCCAAATGAGTTTTAGACATCTGTGGTTGAATCCTCCTCCTATTGGCCCTTCTGACTCTATGTGAAAGCAAAGGATTTCCTTTCTTGTTTTCCCATAAACCCTTCACCCTTTCCTCCTGAAGCTCTTGAGAACCATCCCTCTGTTCTGGTCCCCCACCTCATAGCCTTGAATGCCTTACCTGTCCTCAGCACACCGTTCCACACCACTCTTCTCCACCTTCTGTCAGACAGCTCCGAGCGGTCAGCCCCCACTGTTCCTCTCCTCTCAGTTCTCTGTTGACTGGTGCTGAAGCTTGAATGTGTGCCAGAATTGCCTGGGATTCTGTTCAAGCACAGACTTGCATCAGGGGTCTAAGCAGGCTATGGCCTTCTACTTTTAAGTTGTCCCCACACTTCAAAGAACAAAACATAATATTTTAATGAGAGCCCTGGAATCCAGGTATTTCTTCTTTTAATCTGATTTCAGGGTATCATTCCTAAGTGTTGGTATGTACATACACCTTAAGCTTCTCTACTACCCTTCCACGTGAAAATAGAATAGCTCACGTAGTTCTGTGGTCAGCCAAAGACCTGCACCCTAGACCCCCATCCTGTGCTTCAGTGGATCCCCACAGCCTCCATCAGTCTGTCTGACCAGCCTAGACCCCCATCCTGTGCTTCAGCAGATCCCCACAGCCTCCATCAGTCTGTCTGACCAGCCTAGACCCCCATCCTGTGCTTCAGCAGATCCCCACAGCCTCCATCAGTCTGTCTGACCAGCCTAGACCCCCATCCTGTGCTTCAGCGGATCCCCACAGCCTCCATCTGACCAGCCTGGTGTGCTCCTACTTGGACTTTCAGGATGTGGTTTCCGCTTCCTGTCCTCATACCTCCTCAGATCTATTCCTTGCTGGAAATGCCACCTTATGCCTTCCACCTGTGCTGTGGGATGTCTTTCTGTATGCTATGAATATGTGTCACTTGCTCTCCCTGGTTGATGAATAAAGCCACTTTGGTCTATGGCAGGGCAGAACATAGCTAGGCGGGAAAGCCAAACTGAATACAGGAAAAAAGAAGGGTAGAGTCCAGGCAGATGCCAGCCCACTGCCCAAGGAGCAACATGCCAGCAGACCGGTAATGCCATGGCCACATGGCAATACATAGATTAATAGAAATGGGTCAATTTAAGATGAAATAACTAGTTAGCAAGAAGCTTGAGCCTTAGAGCAAACAGTTTGTAATCAATATTAAGCCTCTGACTGGTTATTTGGGTACTGGGGAGGAGATTTATCCAGCTATACATTTGTGTTATTCACAATCTTGTAACTCCTTAATGACAGGAGGCAGAGACTGCAATCCACAAAAAGTTTCTATCTCCAACATTCCTTCTTCCCAATGCCTGTTTGGAAGTTTCATATCTTGCTTTGTAAGTTATTTTTCTGCGTCTTCCACCTTTGCAGTCTGTGGTGGTATTGTATTCCCCAAAATATTATGTACCCTAATAAATTTATTTGGGGTAAAAGACAAAACAGCCACAATATTATACATAGAGGATAGGCAGTGGTAGCACACACCTTTAATCCTAGCATTCCAGAGACAGAAATACCTCTGGATCTCTGTGAGTTCAAGGCCACATAGGAAACAGCCAGGCATGGTGACACATGCCTTTAATCCCAGGGAGTGACAGCAGAAAGTAGAAAAATTATATAAGGCGTGAAGACCAGAAACTAGAAGCATTTGGCCAGTTAAGCATTTGGCTGGTTAAGCTTTTAGGCTTTGGAGCAGCAGTTCAGCTGAGAGCCATTGGGATGAGGACACAGAAGCTTGCAGTCTGAAGAAACAAGACCAGCTGAGGAACTGGTGAGGTGAGGAAACTGTGGCTTGTTCTGCTTCTCTGATCTTCCAGCATTCACCCCAATAATTGGCCTCAGCTCTGATTTTATTAAGACCTGTTAAGATTCCTGTTGGCATCAGGCCAAGAGCTTTGAGGAGATGCTTCAGGGGAGGAAGAATTGTTCAGGATAACAGAAGAAACTTACATACACGTATTCAAACTCAGGCTGTTGGAGAGCATGAATATTCCAAAGTGCCTGGATATCTTCACATAGCACAGTACTGTTCTGCTGTCTATATTGAAGCTACCCTGGACCTTTAAGACATAGCTCCAACTTTATCTATCTATCTATCTATCTATCTATCTATCTATCTATCTATCTATCTATCTATCTTTCTATCTTTCTATCTGTCTGTCTGTCTGTCTGTCTGTCTGTGTGTCTGTCTGTCTGCCTGTCTGTCCATCCGTCTGTCCGTCCGTCCGTCCATCTATCCTATCTATCTATCTATCTATCTATCTATCTATCTATCTATCTATCTAATCTTTCTATCATCTATCATCTGTGTGTGGAGGTCAGAGGACAACTTGCAGAATTCAGTTCTTTACTCCCCCCATGCGGGTCCTAGGATCAGACTCCGGCCATGAGTCTTGGTAGCAAGCACCATTACCTGCTGAGCCATCTTGGGGGCTCATCATCCCAACATCCAGCTGCTGCCTCTGTACACATTTTCAGATGAAGGCTGTGGCAGGACTCAAAGAGTAAGGACAGTCTGGTGAGGGTCTATACCCTCTAATGAGGGCTTCTGGGGTGTACGCTGAGGCTCTCACTGTGAGGACTGTGGCTCCTGCCTGAGGTAGAGTCAAGAGTCAGAGGCACCCTGAGCCTAGTCCACTGTGTGGTTATAGTCAGGAGGCCCATGGTGCTGGCCCTCCTGTCTGTCTGAAGATGACACGCATCACCTTGGGGAGGTATAGAGGACACAGAGACTTGAGGCTAACCCTTACCCACTCACAAGTGATTCTTAGGAACCCAGGATCATGGGCACAATTGTAACCTCTAAGAAGAATAAGGAGGAAGACCTTGGGTCTCCTGATTCAGAAAGTAATGTCCTGGGTCCTTAAATTTGTTGATGACTATGAGCTTTGCCTCTCCTAGCAAACTGCATTCTTAAAACCTTTGGACATGGGATTCCTACACATTTCATCTTATAATTTGAGAATTGTTGAGTTTTATAACTTGAAGGTCCTTTCCCTCCATCTTTGCTAGTGAAGAAATTGAGCCCAACTCACAGAGGAGGCCTCAGATTTAGTCTTCTGAGACTATGTTTCAATGGACTTAGAAAGAAGAGCGTCTGTCCACATGGCTATGGCTAATTCACATTATCTCCATACATGTCCACATGGCTATGGCTAATTCACATCTCATGTCCACATGGCTATGGCTAATTCACATCTCCATACATGTCCACATGGCTATGGCTAATTCACATCTCATGTCCACATGGCTATGGCTAATTCACATCTCCATACATGTCCACATGGCTATGGCTAATTCACATCTCCATACATGTCCACATGGCTATGGCTAATTCACATCTCCATACATGTCCACATGGCTATGGCTAATTCACATCTCCATACATGTCCACATGGCTATGGCTAATTCACATCTCCATATGTGTTCAGTTTAATGCACTTGCAATAATCTACTTGCACTCTCTCTTCCCACCTGTCACTGTACTGTGTGTTTGGTGCCTTAAATGCCACAGACATTAAGATTCCCAGTATTTTCCCAGTGCCAAGAAGCAGTTATCAGAACGTACAGATGGGAACAATGAAGCTCAGAGAGATGGCATGATTAGTCCCAGAGGCACAGCAAGTGTGTAAACAGAAATTTACCACCAAGTCTTTCTTCAGAGGAAGAGAAAGGGTATGCTTGCCATGGTGGGATGGGGAACCCAGGACTGAGCTCCATTCCACTTCCTGGTGCTCCTTTTATCCTCAAATACTTTTCCTTGCTCTGCTTGCTCCTTTTCATTGTATATCCTCATTAGATATGTAATTAGAGTTAACACTAGTAATCACACAGTCTATACTAGGCTGTTTTGAGATTTCCTCTGCCAAGAGAATTAATCTAAAACTCTTCACTTTACCTCAGGCAAACTTTTCAGAAAAGGACAAAAAGCAGTCACATTTTTCACCAAAATACCACAAGAATGATTCCTGGACAACATACTAAAATTCTTCTCCTATGAGACCTCTTAAGCCAGGTCCCCAAACTTCACCAAATCATTCTCAGCATCACTGTCTTCTGCTGTTACTGGCATGACCCATAAAGCAGTGCTTAAAGCATTCCACTGCTTTCCTACCCCAAACTCCTAAAGTCCAGATTCCTCTAAACAAAAGCATGGTCAGGCCTATTACCCCTGGTACCAACTTCTGTCTTAGGGGTTCTGTTGCTATGAAGAGACACCATGATCATGTCAACTCTAAAAAAAATTTAGTTGGGGTGGATCACTTACAATTCAGAGGTTTAGTCCATTATCATCACAGTGGGGCATGTTGGCATGCATGCAGACATGGTGCTAGAGAAGGAGCTGAGAGTTCTCACATCTTGACTCCTAGGCAACAGGAAGTGGTCTGAAACACTAGGCATGGCTTGAGCATATATGAGACCTCAAAGCCCGCCTCCACAGTGACATACTTCCTCCAACAAGGCCATACCTACTCCAACCCATCAACACCTCCTAATAATGCCACTTCTTTTGGGGGCCATTTTCTTCAAAGCAAGCACACCCAGTCACATTGGACACCATCCTAAATAGGCTAGCTCCACCCTCTCCTCGATGTCATTTACCTCCCATCCTGACCTAAGCCCTTGCTATGCTGCCCTTCAAGCCTTGCCCATCTGCTCAGCTGAAGCCATTCATCAACAATTTCCTGATGAGCTTGTGTCAGCAGGGCACAGACTCGATGTCCACAACCCAGGCCTCACCTTTTTCCCTTTCCACCTTCCTTTTAGAATTCCCATTGTAAGACAATTTCATTCAGTGTCCTATGCCTAGATATAAGTACTATTGTAGTCGGATTTTTCCTTGGGCCACCAGCTCACAAATGACATGGATACTTATTAATTATGAAAGCTTGGCCTTAGCTTGGGCTTGTTTTTAATGAGCTATATAATATAAATGAACCCATTTCTATTAATCTACATCCTGTCATCCTGTTTTCTCTGTGTCTCCTCACGCCTCTCTCACCCACCTAGATTCCTCTTCCTCCTTTCTCTCTTTGCCCAGAAGTCCTGCCTATACCTCCTACCCTAGTAGCTATTGGCTGTTCAGCTCTTAATTATACCAATCACAGCTACACACTTTCACACAGTGTACAAATATCCCACAACAACTGCCCCTGTGTCAGGCCAAATAAGGCCAGTGTCCTGGAGGTCCTCACCATCTGCGGGAAACTGGCATGTGGGACACCTCAAAGACAGCTCCTGTCTGTCTGCTCCATGAGGTCTTTTCGTAGCTCATGATGCCCTCATTGGGCATTTGGCAAGCATCTACTGATGAGCAGAGAACAGAACAGCCTGTCTTCTGGTGGAAGGTACAGTCTTGGGGATGGATGGGTAGGTGCTGTAGACAGTAACTGTGCACTTGGAATGACCACTCTAAAGAAGAGGTGATGGAGAGACAAATGGGTCAACATCTTCCATGCTGCAGACCATTGAGAAAGGGCTCTGTTACTATCATGGTGGGTGTTTTCCATGTGAAGGGAGGCCTAGGGCCGGGCCTATTAACATGCATTTGCATCTGGTCCTGTGGGTTTGCAAGAGGGACCCTAACAAGCAAGCCTCATAGATATCTGGCTACCAGGTGGTCAAGCCCAGGTGGAGTTTTGAAGCAGTTCCATGTTGTCTTCATTGGGGGCTGACTGGGCAGTACTGGCCAGAGCTGCAGCTTCCCAAGGCTTGAATGAAATCAACCTGGATGCTTTTTAATGTGAACTCAGCTCAAGGCTGAGCAGAAATGAATGACAGCAAACACTGAACTTCCCCTCTGAAGACTGTCAGTAAGCCTTTTCCTCCAGTTCTGCTCTGCTGCAAACTGAATAACCACGTTCAATGGTTTGCAGTAAAGAGTACAAAGGAAAGCACTGAACCAGACACACCAGGCGTGAGCTTTCCCTGCCCATCTGCTCTGAACAGCGAGGTAATTTGGGGATCTGGCTAACTGCTTCTTATTGAGAGATGGAAGGATAGCTCATAGTACTTCTCAGATATTAGCCACGCATGAGTCAGTGAGGTACTGTAGTGTGTGCTGCTCATCCTAAAACATGCTTACACACTTTGCACATTCAGACACAAAGGCTGTAGGCACAGGGTGCAGAGAGATCAAGACTTACCAAGGGTCCTCCTATGTGTGGTTTGTTTTCAACTTTTCAGATCCACTGAGTACTGGAGCTGGAGAGAGGGCTCAGCGGTTAAAAACACTGGCTCCTCTTCCAGAGAATTCGGGTTCAATTCCCACCTCACAAGGCAGCTCACAACTGCCTGTAACTCCTGTTCTAGGGGACCCAACACCCTCACACAGACATACATGCAGGCAAAACACAAATGCACTTAAGAAATTAAAATAAATAAACAAAAAGATTCACCAGGTACTGTTTGTAAGTATTTCCCAGAGCTCACCCTGGGGAAGCTGGTTCAGGAGCAGTTTCTACACTGAGTTGAACACATGCAAAAGCAATGAGAATCAAAAAGTTCTGTGAGTTGCAAATCAAAATTATATATAAAAGAGGTTTGGCCTTGAACTCATGATCCTCCTGCCTCTGCCTTCTTCAGCAAACTCTACTGGCGTGTGCTATCACATGCAGATAAAAAGAGGTTTCTAATAGGAAACCTTTTGGCAGCATTTTGTTTTTTAAATTGTTAAATTTAAAAATTTATGAAAAACAGCATAATTAATTAAGAAGATACAAAAATACAGCTTACTTACACTTGGCATATTTTGGGTCTGACTTTCTTTTTGTTTTTTCATCTAAATATCTAATTTTTGTATGAGCTGGAAAACATATTCTGTACCCAGATAATCTCTCCTTTTTATCCTATGCCTAGTACTAAAAAACAAAATGAAAACCAAACCCAAAACCCGCCCTGAACCCCGTCAGAGCACAGGAAGGAGCATGCTGTATCATTTACAGAGTCTCTTACTTTTCTCCTTTGATTTGGTTTAATTTAAATTTGAGCTTTTATTCCTTTTGAACTCATTGGCTTAGTTAGGGTTACTGTTGCTCTTATGAAACACCACGGCCAAAACAACTTGGGAAGGAAAAGTTTTATTATTTGGCTTATACTTCCAAAAGTCAGGACAGGACTCAAACAGGGAATGAGCCTGGAGGCAGGAGCTGATGCAGAGGCCATGGAGGGGTGCTGCTTAGTGGCTTGCTCAGCCTGCTTTCTTACAGAGCCCAGGCCCAACAGCTGAGGGGTGGCCCCACTGACAGTGAGCTGGGCCCTCTCCTATCAATCACTAATTAAGAGACTGCCCCCACAGGCTGCCTCTTATGGAGGCATTTTCTCAACTGAGGCTCCCTTCTCTGATGGCTATAGCTTGTGTCAAGTTGACATAAACTAGCTAGGATATTCACCTTCTGGAAAACACTGTGATATTTCAGAATTAGGGTGACAGAGGGCAAAATAATTCGTCTGTTCAGCAGTTTACATGGAGAGTTGAATTAAACACTGTAGTTATTACCATGGCATGAAATGTTCTCTCTCTCTCTCTCTCTCTCTCTCTCTCTCTCTCTCTCTCTCACACACACACACACACACACACACACACACACACACACACACACACACACACGTACACGTACACACGCACACCACAGCCACTGAGGCCGGAGCTGTTGGGCCTGGGCATGCAGCCTCTCTCTAGCAGGGGCTTCTTGCCTAGCAACCAGTTGCAGTGGGTCAGAATAAAGGAAGGTTGCCATTGGCCTAAGCAGATCCTTAGAGAGAAACCACCCCAGAAGTAGGAAGTGCAGATAGAAGGCCTCGGTTTTCAAGGCTGCAATCATCCACTTACACAGCATTATCTTTAGATGCTTATTTAGGATTCAGTGTGATGCAGGAAACGAGCAAAGGGTCAGGGGCCATCCAAATGCTGTCTAGTTCCTGGCTTTGCCAAGCTGGCTTAATGCTGGAAGTTAAAATGAAAAGGGAAGGTATGGAGACTTGGGCTGAAAACCCAGTGAGGTGGCCATTGCCCACACAGTGGAGTGTGTCGTCAGTGGTCAATAATTCCAGCTCAGCTGAAGAATTCTGCTGGCTCTGAATGACGCTCTGGAGGGAGGTGGGGCATAACCCCCTCATCTCTCTGGGCTGGGCATAGGGGTGATGGCAGGAGGGGGCTCCACTTTTGTGATGCCCTCAGCAGTTCAAATCTACTGCACAGGACCAGTGTGGATGTGTCGAATCCCCACCAGGTCTTCAAGAATGGGCTCAGCTCAGCACAGGGAGAAGGTGAGCTTCAGCTCTCAGCTCAGAAAGTCTGAGCAGTTATCCACCTCGCCATAGCCCCCAGTCCCAGGATGACACTAGGATGGGAGCTCACCTGCTTTGACTCCGAGCTTTTACCCTCAAGCTGTCACTTGCCATTCTAGGCACTCTCCTGTCGCCCAGGCCTCTTAAGTAGGACGCAGGACTCCCAAGTGCCATCCGAGCTCCTGGGCCAAGTCCTCACTTCCTCTCTTCCTTTTCCTCTCCCACCTCCATTTCCTTCTGAAGGTGATATGATCTCTTAATTTCTAATAGGTGAGGGAGCAAGGGAGGAAGAGGCTGGTTGCAGAGAGTGGGAAAAGCTGAAAGGGAATCTCTTGGAGTAGACCACAGAGAGAACACACTTTGGCTCTGCAAGGGAGAGGCAGACATCTTAAAATCTTAGCCATGAACCAGATTGGGACATCACTCTCTTACATTATTTATTTGGGCTAAATACATCTAAGTGATTAGCTTCATTGTACCGTAGTCTGCCGTGTGCTGTTCATTAGGCGTCTGAAAACTATTTTTGTTTAATTACTGACTTCTAATTTGCTGAGCCACCTTTTCAATAGGCCCACGAGTCACACTCAGAAGGTACCCAATGCCTGAATTACTGCCCTCCATGGTCTCTGGAGATTTCTTTGTGTGTCTTAGGGATTCTGTTCCCCACTTGGACACCAGTGCTGTGCCCAGCATCTCAGTGTGTTCTTTTCTGTGCACACGTTCACTCAGTAGGACAGTCTTCAGGGTAGAGGAATGTGGCACATGGCAATCCCAGGATAATTTCAACAAGGAAGCACCCCAGGCTCCACATTCGTTTATACACAGTTGACAAACAGCATTCTCGGTGGTCAGCCTCCCTCACCTTTGGCACACTGTCTGACAGCATGGGGCCAAAAGACGAAGGAGAGCCAGAGCTCCTTAAAATTGATTTAATAATTATCATACGTGTGCCTAATGTACATGTATATGATATATGTGCATGTGTATGTGATGAGCATGTACAGGTGCTCATGGCACAGTGTCTGTGTATGTGAGAGAGAGGGGGGCGAGAGAGAGACACAGAGACACAGAGACACACATAGAGAGAGAGACTTTATAAAGTCTGTTATCTCCTTCCACTTTTAATGGGTTCCAGGGATCACACTCATGTCTCCTGGCTGGAGCAGCAAGTGCCCCTCCCACCCCACCCCCCACCCCCACTGAGCCACCTTGCCAGAACAGCAAGGGCTTTTCCCAATTTCCTCATGTGTTTAAATTATTATGATTCATGCACTAGGTATATAAGAAGAAAGAGCCAGAGTTAAACTTAAAGAATTTGCTGACCTCAACTCATAAAATCTAATTGGCTGCTCGTAAATGTGTCACGAAACAGCCCGCATTCACCCTGTAGGGAAACCATGATGGAAGATACTGCCAGGTTCTCAGCTGCCTTGACTGCCTTTCTGTCTAAGCAACTGGGAAGTTGTCAGTGGGGAAGGAGGACGCCTCACATTGGCCTGGTAACTTGTAAGAGGGCCATTTATCTGTGACTCTATCCAGATACCCAATATCAGGTCATGTAACTAACTTGCACTGAATAGATTTGTGTTTGTCTTAATGATGCTGGTGATTCACTGAGGTTCTCCAGCAGCTCAGCTGGATTCTGAGAGACAAATCTGCAATCTCCATTTTAGCTCCAAGATTAAAAACATACATGGGAAATAATTTTTGAAGAAATAATTTATTTCTGATATATTTTATATATAATTCTTTTCCTAACCTAATCAGCAATCTATGAAAATTAGATTGTAAGAAAACTGGATTTCAATGCATCTGAGATATTGATTGTATATTTTAGTTAATGGTTTATTACATTGTATTATTGTAACCCATAGCCATATTTGAAAGGTACAAACGTAGGGATAATATTTTCAAGACACTGGGAAACAGGTTAACGTGTAGCAGACTGCAGTAATGATTTTGGTTCAGTCCTGTCCTGTATCTTATTCCAAGCAAGACTGAGCTGTAAAGAATGCTCCTCAATCCAGAACCAGATAATAATGCAGACAATAACTCCACATGGGTAGAATTTAAGAGTAATATCCTGAGGCTCAGCTTTAGTGAGGGTTATGACTGCTGTGAAGAGACAGGAAGGCCATGGCAATGCTTACAAAGAAACCATTTAATTGGGGTGGCTTGCTTACAGTTCAGAGGTTCTGTCCATTATCATCATGGTAGGGAGTATGGCAGCATGCAGGCAGGCATGGTACTGGAGAAATAGCCAAGTGCCCTACATCTTGCAGGTAACAGGAAGTCAACTGTCACAGCCCGCCCCCATAGCAACACACTTCCTCTAACAAGGCCACAGCTCTAATGGTGTCACTCCTTTTGGGGGACATTTTCTTTTAAACCACCACATTCCAATCCCTGGCCCCAAAAGGCTCATAACAAAATCATAATGCAAAATGCATTCAGTCCAACTTCCTGGTACCAACTTCTGGCTTAGTGAGGGTTACTATTGCTATGAAGAGACACCATGACCACGGCAAGTCTTATAAAGAAAACATTCAATCGAGGTGGCTTGCCTACAGTTTTGTAGGCATAGGCCATTATCATCACAACAGAGAGCATGGTGGTGTGCAGGCAGATGTGGTGCTGGAGCCGACAAAACATCTGCATCTACAAAAATGTAAACAACAGGAAGTCGACTGACAGTCACACTTTGGGAAGCTTGAGCAAGAGAGACCTCAGAGCCCACCCCCACAGTGATACACTTCCTCCAACAAGGCCACACCTCTAATGTGCCACTCCCTTTGGGGGACATTTTCTTTTAAACCACCTCAGGCTCCATTATAAGAGCAAAAGAAGACAGTGCAGGGGTGCTGGCTGGCCATACACTAAAGGGGAAATTGGACTATTGCACAGAGCCATTGCCTAACACCGCTTTAAATCAGTCACGTTATCCCAGAGGATGCTAGAACTTTCCATTGTGTGATTTTACTATATGGATAAACTCTTAAACTTTTTAGATAGGTGGAAAAGCCAAATCAATCACAGACCAATTTCATATAATTTATTTACAAATATCAGTGTTTTATCAACTAAAAATAGGAGTTACTAGTACTGAACCTAAACTTAGGTTTCTTCTGAAAACCCAGCCTAAGCTTTTATTTCAAATAAAAGAACCCACCTATGTAAACAAATATCTTACTAGATTTGTAAGATTTTAAAAGAGTGTTGGAAAGGTAAGAGCAGTGTTTTAAACTATCCTTGGGAGAAACCCATTAAATTTTAAAAGGAAATTAATTTTGAAGATTTATCACATAATTGAACCCATAAAATGATGCTATTCCAGCTCAGAACAGCCCAGCACTAGGTACATTTACTCTTGCTTCAGAAAACTGCTATGAATGTCCACTCTCTGTCATCCTGTACATTCATCCTCGCCATGGAAATGAGCATTCCTCCTTGTGTGTCTTGATGAGACCAAGTGAGGCAGTATCAGGCTGTGTCAAATTAGAACAAGGACCAACTGACTAATTAGGTCATCGCCTGGTGGTCACACTCCTCCACAAGCTGCTCTTTACTTTCTTTCTTAGACTTATTTACTTACATAATTTTATTTGGTTTAAAATAAATCTAGATATTGAAGACCTTGATACTTGGTACAGAGAAGATGGTATTGCTGTGTGGTGGGTCTAAAACCCAAGCTGGTTGGAGGAGATAGCTCAGAGCAGCACTTGCTGCTTGAGCAGGAATTAAGTCTCCAGAAGTTAAAAATAAGACCAAAGTCACAACCAGGCAGATGGCGCTTGTTTGTAATCCCAGAACTGAGGAGGCAGAGAGAGGAAGATCCAGCACAGCCTCATCTACAAACCTCAGGCCAATGAAAGGCCCTTCCCCAAATCCCACAATCCCTCCAGTGAATAAATAAGTAATTCATAATATAAAGAAACTTCCAAACAACCAAAACAAAATGACCCAATATTAATGGTGACTGAGGAAGAATGATACTCAAACTCTTCTTCTATTCTTTATACAAAAATGCATACATGTGCAACCACACACGCGCATGCACAAAAGCTCCTTTCTATCTTAAAGAAGTCAAAGCTCAGCCTTTTCATCTGTCTGTTATCGAAATCTTTATTAGAAGAAAAAACCAAATATACAACGAGCAACAACAAATTCCATTAAATATTAAGCATTTTAGCTATCCAAGTGATTTAAACCATACACTTTGAGTGTTCCTGCATAGCAGGGACACAGTGATTACATAACCCACACCGCCATGGGTTCAGGAGAGCCCAAACCACCAGGCGTGGGGCGGGACGGGGTGAGCCCACACCGCAAGGCGCTAGTGGGAACTTTTTGGTATAAAAGTATCTGAAGTGACCTTCCAACAAACAGATCATTGATAAACATTATTAAGTTATTATTGATAGACTCACAAATCTCCACCATGTGGTTGACTTGCTGTAATTCTGACTTGGTAAACTGAGTCAGTTCTCCTAAAACTTAGCAATCTTCATAAAACTATTCAAAATGGAATAAAAAACAATTCCTGTTTCTATTGGCACAATAAAAAATCAACAGGTAAACAGGTTGTTTCATATAAAAAGTTAGTGGAAAGACATACAGAACATGCTCTCACGGAAGAGTCATGTGTCAGGGAGATGTTCAGCACAGGGCGCACCTGTTGCTACCCTCTGAGGGGGAAGTTTCCCTGTGTAACTCCCACAAGTTGCCCTTTCGGGTATGGGTAAGACACTAGATGCCTAGATGCAGACCTACTGTATTTTTAAGGAACAACTATAGAAAAGATTACACTTTAAAACTTCTCTTAGTAAAAACAGACAAATCCAACACATTTTTTTCTCGGGTTGTTTTGCTTGCGTATAGCACCCATCTGTGAATGTCTATGAGGTGCAAGGGGAATTGTTTGTGTCACACAATGTGCTCCTGTGGTGGTGATGGTTATCAAAAGTAATTAAATGACTAGAGGTGTCCAGTTGGCGAGCAAGATGGGAAAAAAGAGAACAAAGCAAACTGAAAACGTGGGAAGACTTTTCATCACTCAGCATTGCAGGGGTTGATTTCTTCGAACAAGATCCAGGAAGTACTGACCAGCCAGGAAGGCACTTGGGAGGGAAGCGAGTGGTAAGGCCCCGGTGGCTGACTGGCAGCTCTCACAGGAAGCATTCTCTACCTAGACAGGAAAAACCAGAGGCGGTGGTCCGCTTAGCTGGTTGACTGTCAAACGGGAGCCGGGAAAGGGCCTTAAAACGTTTATCTTGCTTTAATGGTCACATTTCCCTGCAGAAGCTTTTCAGTTGTCGTCTTCAAAAATATATCAGAAGCTATTGATTTAAATCATGTGTCCTTCATTAAGTTAATACTAAAAAAGAATATGAGTGTATTCAATATATTTTTCAAAACATCCAAGCCACTTTATGTAAAAAACAAAACAAAACAAAACAAACAAAACAAAAAAAACAAAACGAAAGATCTTAGCATAAAAATGTTGCATGTTATTAACAATTCCCTTGCGACTTCTGATGGCTTCACAGGTTACAGTGTGGGCTTTGGTATAAGACGCGAACGCAAGCAGCAAGGCCGTGGCTGCGAATGTCCCCAGCCAAAGCACTGTGGAAGGACTGTAGAGTGGACACAGGAGGTCACACCGGCGGCAGGTCGCCCAGCTGGCTCTCCTACTGCTTCGCAGGCTTGTTCAGGGGCTCCAGCAGAAGGTTCATGAGAGTCGGAGTGGTGAAAAGGGGTCTTGCGCCAGAGCCCTCGTTTATCTCTAGGTCTTCCACTAGGAGGGAGGAGGGCAGAGCGTCAACAGCACAGCAGAGCGGTAGGAGGAGCAACATCGCCACCTGCTGCCCACTCGCTGCACAGCAACGCCAGACATCGCTTTTAGACACACATCAGTATCATTGTAAACAGCTATGGAAAACCATCAGCCCTTGTTAATAAAACGAAAAGCTACCATTTCATTCTGTGTCCCAGGTCAGTTCTGGCAACAGTTCAAGCCTTTCCATGGAATGACTGAGGAAATAACATTTACTCCCCACCCAAATTTACTTTCTAATTTACAATATCCGTTTCCACATTGTCTCTGTTTTGCCTATGACAATTTAGATAGTAAAACCCTGACAAAGTGGCCTTTATGTGTAATCTCAAATCTTCCATGGACAGTTCTGAAAATATTGCTCTGTATTTTAAAAACTTTAATTGCTGTGTAAAAAATGGCTTCTAAAATTCTCCTCAAAAACAACATTCATTTTTACTCTATACATTTTAATTACAGAAGTAATAAACAGAGACTATTTTTCTGAGCAGGAATACACCATAGCACAGCAAAAAGACAGCTGATTTCTCACATCTGATCTATAGCAAGTTTTTGTGTGTAGCTGAATCAACTAGAGGATTTTATCACTGGGTAAAGTGGACACCTGTGGCTATAGGTTCACTAGCAGATGTCACATTCTTAAAGGTCTTTGCTGAGGTCCTTGCATGGTTGAAAACAAAAGACTACGAAAATTCAAGAAAAAGACAAGCGATCGATTTTCTCTCCTTATCAAGGAAGGATGAGGAAGGTTCTTTGCCAAGTGACATTGGGACCGAATAATCTCAATAAAGTAAGCCCAGAACAAGAGGCTGGCAGTCACGCGGACCAACACTTTGAAAACCTTCTGGAACAATTGACTCTATGTAGGAAGTCTTCATAAAACCATTCTAAATCTAGGTCCACACACTTCATGATAAGTAAATAAATTAGCGTTTATATTAACTTATAACTCAAGGATATATTTCCGACTCTCAAACGTGAGGGCCGTATTGATATCCACACATTCCATTATTAATATATAGACAATCTGACATGAGTTTAGTGCCAAAAGGGCACTGATTAATCCTGTGCTCTTGGAGGGGCTTTTGTAACTAGCCATAAGGTCCACCTCCACACACAGGGAAGAGCAGGCAAGGTGTACTGGTCCAATTCACACTTTTCTGCATCATGAGAGATTCAGGCATGACCACAACAAACCAGCTTCTTTTCTAAGCCCTGGGGTGATGGGGCGTGGAATTTCCAATGTGAAACACACACCCTGATAGAAGGCCTATTAGAGTAAAATCTGAACAGACCCATTTGCTTCCTTCCCTCACTGGAAGTTGAAATCAGACCTTCTGCATAAGAAGTCACACAAAACACACATGTGTACTCACGAAAAGGAAAGTCCACAGGCCTTCTATATGTCTGGAACAGGAAACTCAGGCAAAAGGCAAGAGATGAGTGAGACAGCCATTTCTGCTCTGTTTTCAGAATATTCTCAGGTGGCCAAAGGTTCATAGGAATGGAAATGATATTTCCAAACCTAGATTTGACCCCAATATGAGTCTCATTTCTGAAACAGATGGACCACTAGGCCTCAGATTCACTTCATCTGTAGTGATGTTAGCTGCTGAACCCATGAGACCCGCACCTCTACATGCTTGTCATGGACTAACTCGCCCACTTGAAAAATGCTTTCTAGGGAACCAGGGTTACAAGTTGAATCACAGTTTTAGAGAGCTGTTCACCAGCTTAAACAGTAACTATAACCATAGCACCATATTTACAAATTTAGTTCCATATGCTGGTCAACTACAATATTTTTATGGCTAATTGATTACACATTTATAGTGTTGTAAAAAATTGCCTGAATATCCTTTACAAATACACACTTATAAAAAAGAAAGGCTAGCAAAGTTATAAAAATTATTAAAACATTGTCACCTACAATTTTTTGCAGTTGGGACCACAGTCTATAAAGTAAGTTAGGCCACTGTCAATCAAACCCCTGACCCTCAAATGGTACCAATTGCAACCTTTTCAGAAACAGCGTGGAATCTGCACACTGCTCCAAAGCAACATTTTCATATTGCAATCAACCTAATTCACAAAACCCCTGCTTGGAGCTTTTCTATTCTGTCTGTCTCTGGGGAACTGGGTGCTTCTTGGTCAGAATCCTGTGCAGGCTGGGGGTTACAAAGTAAGGTTTCTCTGCAGATCCATCATTTCTCTCCAGATCTTCACCTGTATCAGCAGCCAGGGCAGGGCAAAGGCCAGGAGCCACAGCAGAGCAAGGACCCAGAATTTTACAAATTGGAGAGTCGAACAGGGAGAAACCAGAGAAATGAGTGTTAGCATGTCAGAGATAAGGCCAACAGATGTGACAGTGGTGGTAGAGAAGGCGAGAAGTGGCCTCCACCAGGAAGCACAACCCCTGTATCGTCACACTGGGCCCATAGGCTGGCCCTGGGAGCTTCATCGCCATGGTTCTAAGGAAGCTCTTCCTGGGGTCTCCAAAGTATCACCTTTCAACCCTGTGACTGTTCATTTCAGAAAGTAACCAGCTGCCACACATTACTAACTCCATGGAAGACGTAAAACGAAGACTGAATTTCATAGCTCAGGTCTACTTTTGAGATAAGGTCTTGCTATCTAGCCCAGGCTGGCTGGGGTTGGCAGTTCTCTTGTTCAGTCTCCACAGCACTGGGGTTAAAAGCTGAACTATTGTTCTTACTTATTTGTGTGGGTGCACATGTATGTGTGGGCACATATGCATGCATGTGCATACCCATGAAAACTGGAGGTCAACCTTAGGTGTAAGGTACAGGTAAGCCATGAGCCACATGGCAAGTTATAGATGAATAGAAATGGGTTAATTTAAGATAAAAGAAGTAGATAACAAGGAGCCTGCCATGGCCATACAGTTTATAAGTAATATAAGCATCTGAGTGATTATTTTATACGTGGGTTGTGGGACTGCAGGGGCTTGGTGGCACCTGGAGAGAAGCTCTCAAGCTACAAATGGCATCCAACGTGGGGCTCAAACCCACAACCCTGAGATTAAGGGTCTCATGTTCTACCGACTGAGCTAGCTGAGAGAGGCAGGGCGAGACGCTGCCAGCCGCCGCCATGACAAAGGAGATGTAAGGTACCAGTAAGCCACGAGCCACATGGCAAAGTATAGATTATTAGAAATGTGCTAAATATAAGAGTAAGAGCTAGACAATGATAGGCCTGAGCTAATGGCCAAGCAGTTTAAATAATATAAGCGTCTGTGTGTTTATTTTATAAGTGGGTTGTCAGACTGATAGGGCTTGGAGGGGGCTGGAGAGAAGGTCTCCAACAACACTCAGGCATCATTCCTCAGGAGCTGCTGACCTTCCTTTCTGAGATGATGTTCACAGGCCTGGGGCTTTCCAATTAGGCTAGGCTGGCTCATGAGCTCCAGGGATACACTGTTCTGCCTCCCCAGTGCTGGGGTTCCAAGCATTCACCGCTATGTCCAACCTTTTACATGGGAGACTGAACTCAGATCTTCATGCTTCTGTGGTAAGCATGCTACTGACTGAGCCATTTCGTCAGTCATAAAGTCATTAAAATTGTTTTGTTGGTGTGTGTGTCTATGGGAGGTATGTGCACATGACTGCAGGTGTCCAGAGGCCAGAGGTGTCTGGTCTCCCTGGAGATCTAGTTATAGGAGGTTGTAATTCACCCTTCATGGGAGCTGGGAGCCATTGGAAATCTAACTCCAATCTTCTGCAAGAGTGTATGTTCATCAATCCAGCTCCCCCCACTTTTTTTTAGTTTTATTTTTTATTACATTCATTTATTTATATGTATGTGCATGTACATATGGGCTATGATTCATGCATGAAGGCAAGGAGACAACCTGCAGAAGTCAGTTCTTTCTTCCACTATGGGTGTAGTGGTTTAAATAGGTATGGTCCCCATAGACTCACATGTTTGAATGCTTGGCCCATAGGGAGGGGCACTATTAGGAGGTGTGGCCTTGTTGTAATAGGTGTGTCTCTGTGGGGGAGGGCTTGGAGGTCTCATATGCTCAAACTACACCCAGTGTGGGACACAGTCTCCTTCTGCTGCCTGTGGATCAAGATGTAGATCCAGACCATGTCTGCCTGCATGCTGCCATGCTTCCCACCATGATGATAATGGACTGAACCTCTGAATTGTGAGCCAGCCCAATTTTCTAAGAGTTGCCATGGTCATGGCATCTCTTTGTGGTATCTCTTCACAGCCATATAAACCTGACTAAAACAGTGGGTCTTGCATTCAGATCATCAAGCTTGCTAGCAAGAAATTTACCAGCCAAGTGATCCTTTCAGATTTTTTTTTTCCATTTTCTTATAAAACAGAGGCCCTAGGCAAAGATTACACTTCCAATTTCCACATAAGCCAGACAAGCAATCTGGTGCATAAAGTTTTCAGATTTCTTTGTTTATTGAAAATTGATTTTAAAATGCTTAGAAAAACTTCAGATCATGTTATTTTCTGGATTTTTCCCTTCAGCAATTATTTTCCTTCCTGACCTGCCATAAAGCTGCCAGTCTTCCACAAGGGACTTTCTCAGGAAATAGTCTCCTCTGCCTGCCTCTCTGAAGGCTCCATGTGACAGGGAAATTATCTCTCAGCTACATGGCTACTTGGTTTTGTTCTCTCACATGCTGACCCTACCTCCTCCTGGTTTGCTAGAGCTACAAGGAGGGAAGACCAGGCAGAGATCTTCTGGGATGTTCTAGGTCGGGGCTAGTAGAAAGCACCTGTTTGGTACATGTAGGTTGTCTGCCCTCCAGGGCTGGTGACAAGAGCCCCAGGGAAAGCTTTTAATGCTGCATCTCTGTGCATGTTCCTAAGAGGCTTGTCTCCTCATCGTGGTTCACTGTATGCATTGACCCCACGTCTCTTCAAAACCTTTGCATCTTGACTTCACAAGAGTCCATATATATGAGTGTTCATTGAATTTCTACAGCCAAAGTAGGGATAGAGCTTAGAGTACTTACCTAGCATGGGCAAGGACCTAGGTTCAATCCCCAGAACCACCACCATCACCATTATCATCACCAACCCCCCCACCATCACCCCCACCCCCACTACCACCACCATCATCCTTCTCTAGCTCCCTCTCTCCCTCTCTCTCTCTCTCTCTCTCTCTCTCTCTCTCTCTCTCTCTCTCTCTCTCTCATTCCCCCAAAGCAGAACTAAAGAGCATATACAAGTAATGTCTCCTACCAAATAAATGCTGCTTTGCATTTGAGGCTAGGTAACAGTAAATCACCAAGCCAGGCAGGCAACTGAATTTTTACCTTCTCATCTTTGAGCTTTCCACAAACACACACACACACTGTGTACTTACAGAAGCAGATGAAAATGGTTTCAACACACATTGAATAGACACTGAAGAATCCGTGAGCAATCAGGTAAGATCCAATCACGATGGTCTGTGAACAGAGAAGAGGACCAGCACATTACTGACTTCACTCAGAACAATAATAATGCAACTGTAAAAAGCAGGCAGGACAGGAAGTGTTGGAGTACTCTGTATTGGGGACATCTGCAACATAGATACTTTTATTTGATGATAATATGTTGTCCTGATATTTAAAAAATTGTACTTGCTCATAAGACCACCAATACTTCTAGTACCTACCTAAAGAATCTCAGCTTTGAGTTCCTGCACATCAAGGCAGAACAGTCTAAGAGTTAGGAGCATATGCTACCTGGGCCCTCAAAGTTACTCAGCCTCTGTGCTTTGGCTCTGACACTGGGGAAGAGAAGCGTTTCCGTCACTGTACGAGACCCAACAGGACTTCACTCATCTCTCTCCTAGTTGTCTGCCCATTCATCCCCAGTGATTGGGAATGTCAGCTACAGAAGACTCAGATGCTTCTCTGCACAGACATCCATTCCCTTCGGGGAACCACTTCATCCAAGTTAGAGCCCATCTGGGGGGTCAGCTCCTGGCTAACAGTTGCTGACATGATTCACAAGACCTGCTTCTTTTCCAGAAGGTCCTGTCATTATATCTGGGGACACAGCAGTGTGGTGGTATATTGTGTCCCCCAGTATTGTGTGCCCTAATAAAGTTTATCTGAGGATCAGAGGAAAAAGCCAGTTACTATAGTAAACATAGAAGTCAGGCTATGGTAGCACATCTTTTAATCCTATCACTTGGGAAGCAGAGATCCATCTGGATCTCTGTGAGTTCAAGGTCACACTGGAAACAGAGCCAGGTGTGGTGGTACATACCTTTAAACCCAGCACTAACCATAAAAATCTGAAGGTCTGTACAGACAGACAGGAAGTGACAGAGCTGGGCAGGAAGAGGAAGTGATTTAGCTGGGTGGAGAGAGGAAATTAGATGGTAGAACAGAAAGACATATAGGTGTGGGTATACAGGAAGTAGGTCTCTTTGGAGACTGAGGTGTCAGTGAGGTGAGGTTGTCTATAGCTTGTCCTATTCTGTGGTATTGTATTCCCCAAAATATTGTGTGTTCCCTAAAATAAATTTATCTGGGGTCAGAGAGCAGGATGGCCACAATGTCAAACATGAGGATAGGCAGTGGTAGCACACACCTTTAATCCTAGCATTCCAGAGACAGAAATACCTCTGGATCTGAGTTCAAGGCCACATTAGAAACAGCCAGGCATGGTGACACATGCCTTTAATCCCAGAAATCCAGCCTTTAATCCCAGAAATCCAGGCTTTAATCCCAGGGAGTGATGGCAGAAAGTAGAAAGGTATATAAGGCATGAAGACCAGAAACTAGAAGCATTTGGCTGGTTAAGCTTTTAGGCTTTGGAGCAGCAGTTCAGCTGAGATTCATTTGGAAGAGGACTCAGAAGCTAGCAGTCTGAGGAAACAAGGCCAGCTGAGGAACTGATGAGGTGAGGTAGCTGTGGCTTGTTCTGCTTCTCTGATCTTCCAGCGTTCACCCCAATAACTGGCCTCAGGTTTGATTTCATTAATAAGAACTTTTAAGATTCCCGCTACACTATTCCTCTGATATCTCAGTTTTTCACCTAAATATCTGGCTCTGGGTTTTTATTAATAAGACCATTTAGCATTCATCTTAGACAGCAGTAAGTATATTGTGAGCTAGCTCCTGTGACCCTGCCTAGCCCTCCTTACTTCCTTATGAATGTAACTCATGGAAGAGCACCCAGCAAGCCTTCTGCATGCAGCCTTATCAGCAGAGCAGTCCTTTCCACACCAAAGGCAGGAGGCTCAGGTGAAGACCAATGCCACTTGCTGCTCCACTGTTTGTTTCCTTTTCTTATGCTTCTATCTCGTAATAAATCATGATATAACTGATGCTAAGCTTCCATAGACTGAACTGCTCCCCACATTCTTAAATTAAAACTACAATCCCCAGTGTGATAGAACTGAAGAGAAAGGCAATGGGAAGAGCTATGGGAAGTATTGAGTTACAATGGTAATATCTTTATATAGAGATTATGCCCTTCTACACAGAGACTTGGTCTGTCAGAGGAATCAACCTCTGCTCTGCTGGTATCTCCAAGCCTTCCATTTGTGAGGAATACATTTCTGTTGCCAAAACCATTCACCCTATGTTGTTTTTGTTACTGTGTCCCCAAGTGACCAAGTCACCAGTTCTTACCAGGAAAGGTACCCAGTAGTAATTTAAAGTCGTTGGTCCTTCTATAATCCTTTGCAGTCTCTCTGTGAAGAGTAGGAAGGCCAGGACACCTATGGTGAAAAAGCAAATCATGGATATTATGCATTGATAAAGGTTACTGAGATTTTTGTAGCACAGCAGTTTCCAAACTCCTTACAGCTTTGAGTCCATGTAGTTATCACTACTCACCGACAATCCCAGAAACTAGAATTTTTCCCAGGAGTAATACAAAGTGTGTGACTTCATCTGTAACTGCAACTCTGAGCATCAAGGGGAAATAAGAAAGTATAATTCAGTGTTTGAACACACCCAGTGTTTGAAATATGCATAAGGTAGAGACTCATGGGTTCAGTTTGTGTGTATTTGGTGAAATTTTATTTGGCAATTGTTAAATGCAAGAAATGAGCATGGATGCCGGACAAGGGGTTCTTACTTCTAATGAGGCCCAGAAAAGAGGACATTGTAGGACCATGGGTGATGAGTAATGGAGGTGTCTGATTCTCTCTCTACTTCCTAAGGTGATGGACCAGCTTGACTCCATCTTATGGATGGAAGCCATTTTGTTATAAAGTAAGAACAAGCTCATTTCTGTTTTCTGAAAATTTCCACTTGATCATGCTTTAATCTGTTTCTAGAATTTGATAAGATAGGATGTTCTGTCAAATAATTTTGAAATGTTCAGCCAAGTTCCTATGTAACCATAATTCAGGAAATCCCCCAACCCTTGAAAAGCCCTAGCCTTGCAGATTTTTGACTATATAAACCACACCTTCTCCTGTGTTTGCTGCTATTTTCCTCAAACCTCACTTTAGGGTGATAGCCCTCCCTGACAGAAAATAAAGGTTGCTTAATTTGACCAAAGAATTTAGGTAATGGTCTTTGCTGTCTTTTGGTGGGAATAACAGACACTCTGGATCTTGAGTATGGTGAATTTGTTCTCTGATTCTGTACACCCATTTTCCAACCATTTTGAGAGGAGAAAATGGGCACCAAGGAGATGCTAATGTAAGTCACCTGAAGAACTTCTTGAGCAGAAAGGACAATACAAATTATGTAGCCACCTAGGTAGATGAAGGGAACTACAACTTTGAGATATGAAAAGAAATGAATGTTGATTAAAATCTATCAAACTAAAAGTTAACACCCATGGCTAAGAAGGCCAGCAACATCCTGGGTAACTACAAGCAAAGGATGTCATGCCAAGTCTCACCAGATTGTCTATGGCCATTTTCAGCCTGATTACTTACTTCAGAATGTTTCTCATGAGCAGATAGAAAGCATCCTTTGTTGAATCACAGAAGTTTTTGCCATATAATGAAATCTAAAAAAGATGATTGACACATTTGTTAGTAGCACAAACAACACCCAGGAGAATCCAGCTCATTGCCATCTTCTACACTAATAACCCTGTTGTCTTTCCAACATTTGGGTTTGTGGGATACCTAGGCACTCTCTGTCCTTGATGCCATATAACATTCAGGGTCATTGACACTAAGGGGCAGGCCTTTCCCTTAAGTCTAAGATGAGGGAGTCTATCTTTGAAACATTTGGCTGTAGTAGGTATTAAGTGGATTAAATATTGTCATCACATAAAAAATTACTCCTAAGGAAGGCCAATCCCTTCTGCTATGAGAATTTACTGATTAAAAGGCTCAGCACTATCTCTCACTGCCGGTAAATTAATTGAATCTTCGATCCATGACTATATGACTCCAATCTCTAGCCCCTCCCCCACTGTGATGATAAGCAAGCATTGTAATTTTGCAGCTTCTGCATTTTGAGAGTTGTTTTTTTTCTGTGTACTATGTAAACAAAACAACTCTTCAGAGGCTTCCACATTCTCACAGGAAATGAGACAGATTTGCCCAAGCATTGCCACTGCTTACTCTTCCTTAACACAAGATTCATTACAATGATCAATCCTTTCTTAAAATTATGTAAATCCCTCTATTAGAAAAGCAGTTCCTTCTCTGAGGGAGCCAGGGTCAACAGCTTTCCTCATACAGAATTATTAGACATACAGCACCATTTCAATCTACTGTACTTTCAGTTTTATCATTTTGAAGTTTTATTACATTTATTTTGTATGTGTGGACCAGTATGTGTACGTGTGTGTGTGTGTGTGTGTGTGTGTGTGTGTGTGTGTGTGTGTGCTCACTCTACAGCTTGCCTATGGAAGTCAGAGAACAACTTTCAGGACTTGGTTCTCTCTTTCCACCCTGTGTGACCGAGGGCTGGCTTAGCTTGTCAGGTTTGGTGGCAAGTAACCTTACCCTTAGAACCATCTCTCTGGCCTTCTAGCATACTTTGGGAATTTCAACACAAATATTTCTCCTTAAATGAGATATTAAAGGTAATAACATCTCAAGAAAAGTGTAGCCCTGATTCACATGTGGGAGTCACACCCCCGCATATCACAGTAATGAATTCAATCATGTGATACTGGAATGCTCTCCAGGAATTAGGGTAGACATGAGGTCAACCGGGCAAAACAAGGGCACCATAAATAAACAATAGACTACTTACCATGATATAGGCATTTCTGTTTAAGAACTTCACCAACTTTTCTAAACACCAGAAACAACACTGTAGGCAGCCCTGTAGGAACTTGGAAACTCTGTTCTCTTTCTCTGTGGGAGGGGTATTTAAGTTCATTAGTGACTTTTAGCCTTCAGACCCAGAATGACAACCCTGGAAATAAGGCTTAATTTTTTTTTTATTGTGATGTATACCTAACTGACATTTTAGCCATTCTTCGACACACAATTTGGTGGTCTTAGCACATTTACAATGTTGTAAAATAATTTCACTATCCATTTTTGGAATTTCTTATCAAATAGAAATCAATGTCCAATCAAAAATCACCCTTCTAAGTTCCCCTCATATTCGTTCCCCATAGCTCATATTTTACTTGATAGTGTAGGGTTGCCTTTTCTAGGAATACTAAGTGGAATGATACAAAGAGGATTCTTTTTTAAATCTGGCTTCTTTCACTTAGCATAATGCCTTCAACCTGACCACTTTGTTTCTTTCTGTAACACTCACATTCCACTGCAGGTATACAATGCATTCCTTATCCTGTCCACAATTGGTGGGCACATGGGTGGTTCATCCCCTTTAACTATGGTAAATACTGTTACCATGGATACTGGGGAGCAATGTAGAAGGCATTTTCTGGGTTACTATGAAATTTTATTTTTAGTATTTTACAAACTGCAGCTGTTCTCATGGTGGCTATACTGTGCAGCATTCGTATCTAAGAATCCAGCCTCTGTACAGCACCATTCACAGCCCACTTGCTGGGGTTGCTCTGACGGCCATCCTAACGGATGTGAGGTGGCATCAGAATGTGGTTTGGCTTGTATGTCCCTGTATAATGACAATGAGTCTTTTCAGTCTTTGTTGAGCGTTCTTGTCTATATGAAAGGTCTTCTTAACACCTTGGGCCACCTTGAACTTTCATTGTTTGTTATTGAGTGATGGGAGCTCTATGTGTGTTCTGGACACAAGCCCATTATCTGGCATATTATTTGCAATATTTTCCTCTACTATGTGGGTTGTCTCTTGACTCTGTAGTTCCTTTGATGCACAGGGGTTTTTAATTTTCATGAAGTCCAATATACTTTTTCTTTCTTTATGCTTTTGGTGTGAAATCAAGAAATTGCCATCAAATCCAATGATATAAAGATTTCATTTTTATGTTTTTTTCTTAAAGTATTATAGCATTTTCCCTTGTGTTTAGATCTTTGATGCATTTTGGGTTAATTTTGTATTTAATAAAAGTACAGGTCCAAATTCATGCAGTTACATTTGGACACTCCAATTTTTCTATCACCATTAAGCTGACAAACAGTCTTAAATGGGAGAATTTATGTGTGGTATACACATGCTATCCCAGGTCTATATGTTCCCTTGATTGCCAAACCATCCTGTTTTGATGCTATCATTTTATCGTAAGTCAGGAAATGTGAGCCCTCCAACTCTTTTTCCCTCTTGATTATCTTTTATGACACACCGTGAGCAGGGCCTGTGTGTCTGTAGACCGCATGTGTATGAAATGACACACTGTGAGCAGGGCCTGTGTGTCTGTAGACCGCATGTACTGTGTATGAAATGACACACTGTGAGCAGGGCCTGTGTGTCTGTAGACCACATGTGCTGTGTATGAAATGACACACTGTGAGCAGGGCCTGTGTGTCTGTAGATAGCATATGCTGTGTATGAAATGACACACTATGAGCAGGGCCTGTGTGTCTGTAGATAGCATATGCTGTGTATGAAATGACACACTGTGAGCAGGGCCTGTGTGTCTGTAGACCACATGTGCTGTGTATGAAATGACACACTGTGAGCAGGGCCTGTGTGTTTGTAGATAGCATATGCTGTGTATGAAATGACACACTGTGAGCAGGGCCTGTGTGTCTGTAGATACCATATGCTGTGTATGAAATGACACACTGTGAGCAGGGCCTGTGTGTCTGTAGACTGCATGTGTATGAAATGACACATTGTGAGCAGGGCCTGTGTGTCTGTAGACAGCATGTGCTGTGTATGAAATGACACACTGTGAGCAGGGCCTGTGTGTCTGTAGACAGCATATGCTGTGTATGAAATGACACACTGTGAGCAGGGCCTGTGTGTCTGTAGACAGCATGTGCTGTGTATGAAATGACACACTGTGAGCAGGGCCTGTGTGTCTGTAGACTGCATGTGCTATGTATGAAGAGTGATGTCACAGCTTACAGTTGTCTTAAGCCTGGCAGACATGGAACTATACATGTGACATCTCTACCATGCTCCTTCACAGTAATATGTTAAGAGAGAATTCTTCAGTTCCTCTTTGAAATTTGCTTCTTCTGACTTCCACAAGATCAACCATGAGGACACCAGACATGCTCCTTCCCCACCGTTACCACCGTCCTCTCAGTACCCAGTCCTTAGCAAGTCTGGTTGGGTTGTTTCACAATACATTCAAATCCCTGCCACTTCTATCCTTCCCACCCTGATCTGCACTAGTCACCAGGTCACCTTGTACCCCAGCCCATCCCACTCTAATCACAGAAGTCTGTGATCAAGTCTGCAAACTTACTTTTAAGTCGCCTGTCCAGGTATTCTAAGATCACTTTGAACATCTGAACTGATGCCAGGATCAAAGATCCAAAGGCTAGAGAACCCGTGTGATATCTAGGTGAAGACAAAACAGAATGGAAGATGAAGTGTTGTTCTGCATGTACAAGGTGCCTCTTGAACAGTTTTAAAAGGGATCAGCAGAAATGAAGGGCTTGTTGTGATCTCTTATTCAAATTCATAGAGGTTTCCACAGGAAGTCTGAAACCAATTATCTGTCTTTTCTCTATAATCCATAATATGCTCTCCTAAAAGAGGACTTGGCCTGATCAGTGGGGACACAAGTTAATTCCTTTGGTCTCCAGCTCTATCCCCTCTCATCTCTGGTAACCTACAGGATTTAGGACATTGACTGGGGCAAGAGATTTCAAAGCTGTGCAACTAGAGGCAGTGAGCATTGATGAATCTCAAATTTTATTTTCGATTCATTAGTACTTCGCCATTGGAATTCCCTAGCTAAGAACGAACACCAGAGCACAAACCATAACTGAAGAAGGGCTGCAGGGGTCAGCGTTGAGCTTACCGTACTGCTCGTCCAAATGAGATGAAGAGCGGGTACTTGGGGATGTCCTCAGGTTTTCTCATGGCCCAGTAATAAGAGGCGAAGGCACCGGCGAGTGTACACTGACCCAGTGCAATGACGAAGTTTATAAGCCAGAGAAAGGCAAAGAGGTTGTAGATCTGGAAGGTCACGATGTAACTGTCATACACACTCCTTCCGCCATAGAAAGCGAAGTTACATGATGCCCCAGGGCAGAGTTTGGGAATGTTAGTTTTAGGAAAAATCTGCACTCAGAAGAAAATAACAGAATATGGTATTAAATGTAGTTCTTATCTTTCCTTGTGGTCCCCAACTGGATATTCTGTCTCTTTCCATTACTTTTGGTTGTTACTTCTCTGATCTATAACTGATAGAATTCTTTAGAGTTCTGGAAAGGGCTCACTTTCATCTGTGTGTGCAGATCTCTCTTTCCACTGTGCTTTTACTTTGTGTGTGTGTGTGTGTGTGTGTGTGTGTGTGTGTGTGTGTGTGTGTGTTTGTAGCCACACTGGCTTCTTGGGTTTACTGCGGAGAAGGAAGCTCTGCTGCATTCAATACTTTCCTGATGAGACCCTCCCTTCCTCTGTGTGCCAATTTCCCCTGTATCAGCTTCATGATTCGCTGTAGCAAAATTCTTTTACTCACCTCTGGGTCACAGATTTCATCTTCATATCTACATTCTCCTTCTGGGACCATAACTTTGAATATTGGTACCCCTGATGTGGCCAAGAAACTGAACAAACTTGATTAAGGAGAAACTATTTACTGTTAAATTGAAGGTAAACAGACAAGAAAAATGATCTACAGATTGGAGAGATGAGCTTTACCCATCGTCCTCCTAGGAGGCTGATACTGGTGCATCAGGGGCCAGCTGCACTGAGATGGCCTGAAAAACCGGTGAGATACATCAGACACTTAGGTTATGGACAAGAGTACACATCACAAAAGACCCCTTTAGGGGGACATTAAATTTGATTGACCAATTTGAAGGCTTGGAGCCTAATCTAGTTACTTTTTAGGTGGTTCCTTGTCTTCAGGGGGATGAAAAACCCTGGACACAAGCTCTGGTCCTGAGCAACAAGGTGGACTCTAGAGATAAAGAAATATGTTATGGGGGCAGGGAAGGAAGTACAATCATGTGTATATATATGTATGTGTGTATACATATTGCATACATGTATGCATATGAAAATGTCCTAGTGAAATCTATTACTGTGTACACCAACTTAAAAAGATAACAGCAGAAGTCAATTGCCAAAGGATACATGGCTGTCACGGCCCAGTAGGAAATGCAGATTGACAGCAAGAAGAAAGTTAAAATCGGGTAGACTAAGGTGCTGGGGATGTAGCCAATGGCTCTGAAATGAAGCAAATAGTTGATGTTCAGAAGGAATCTGGATCAGACCTGTGCTTTCCCTATAAGTAAATGTCCGCCATTTAAGAGCTAGATGCAAGCCTCAGAGTGGATTCCTGTAATAGCAGAAATAGTCACTGATAATTTTCTTCAGTGATCAAGGTGCAAGTTCTGAGCTGGCTTTGGCGTTCATTCATTCATTTATTCATTCATTCATTTTAAAGTGGGGTGTCTTCCCTGCTGTGTTTGCCTCCTGCACAAGACTTCCCTCGGTTCCCCTCCCTTCTGACTGTCCAGTCAGGTTTTGACAGACCGTAGTCCTGTGATTCCCTCCTCTGCTTGGATTCTTAGCTTCCTAAAGTGACAGAAGGCCTTGTGGGCCTTCTGTTAAACCATGGATTCCTTTCCTGAGCCAGAAATCAGGCACTGCGTGGGGAGCCTCTCCTCCAGGCTGTGGCTCACTCCATCTTAACAAAGTGCAGGACACCCTGCCCCCACACCCATTTGCCAGAGCCCCCAGCCACTTCCTGAGACTTAGAAACCAGCCCCAAGCTTCCATCCTGCCCGGAACACCCATCTGGACCAGAGGTGAGTGCGTGGGGTTGGAATCAGAGGCAACCACCTCAATGTCCCACCCCTGGACACCAGACATCCCGGGAGGACCTGCCCAACTTGGCCCCAGTTTCTGGCCAATCAGTGGGCCCTGCAGGAAGGCACCCAGTTTCCAAGATTGCAGGCAGACCCTGCAGTCTCCACACCCTGCCCCCACACCCATTTGCCCGAGACCCCAACCACTTCTTGGGACTCAGAGACCAGCACCCAGCTCCCATCCTCCCCAGAACTCCCATCTGGACCAGAGGTGAGTGCCTGGGGTTATAGTCAGAGAGGCAACTGCCCCTGGGTCCCACCCCTGGACACAGGCCATCCCGGGAGGACCTGCCCAACTTGGCCCCAGTTTCTGGCCAATCGGTGGGCCCTGCAGGAAGGCTCCCCTTTTCCAAGACTGCAGGCAGACCCTGCAGTCTCCACACCCTGCCCCCACACCCATTTGCCCGAGACCCCAGCCACTTCCTGAGAATCAGAGACCAGCCCCAGCTTCCATCCTGCCCTGGAACTCCCACCTGGAGCAGAGAACTCCCATCTGGACCAGAGGAACTCCCATCTGGACAAGAGGAGCTCCCATCTGGACAAAATAAGGAGACCCCAGGGACTTCCCGAGACTCAGGGTCCAGCCCCCAGCTCCTATCTGGCCAGCACTCTCATCTGGACCAGAGCTACCATCCGGCCCAGAGCTTCCATCTGGACCAGAGAGAGGCTCCCTAAATCTGTCAGCTCTGTCTGGATCAAGTACACTGATAAGACCAAGAACGAACACAAGAGGAGATGGGCAGACGTCAAGGCAGAAGTACATACAACAAAATAAAGAGCAATACAGCATCACCAGAACCTAGCCCTTCTCCAACAGCTAGACCTGATCATCACAGAATGGAAGAAGAAGAAGAAAACAACCTTATAAGTAACATCATGAAGAAGCTAGAGCCTTATATAGAAGAAATCAAAAATAAAGTGGAGGAACAGACAAACAAAAAATGAGAAGAATGCTATAAAAAACTAGAGGAAAGGACAATTAAAGCAGAAGAAAACAATAAGTCCCTGAAAGAAAATCATGAAAAAGCAAGGGAAACAGTCCAAGACCTGAAGAGGGAAATAGAAAAAATTAAGAAGACACTAGCAGAAGGAATGCTGGAAATAGAAAATCTGAGTAAACAAACAGGAACTTCAGAGGCAAGTATAACCAACAGAATGCAAGAGATGGAAGAGAGGATCTCTGGTGTTGAAGATAGAGTAGAAGAAATAGATTCATCAGTCAAAGAAAACACTAAAACCAACAAAGTCATGACCCAAAATGTCCAAGAAATTTGGGACACCACGAAAAGACCAAACCTATGAAAAATATGGATAGAGGAAGGAGAAGAATACCAACTCAAAGGCACAGAAAATATATTTAACAAGATCATAGAAGAAAACTTTCCCAACTTAAAGAAGGAAATGCCTAGGAAGATACAAGAAGCCTATAGAACACCAAACAGACTAGACCCCCCCAAAAAAGTCCCCTTGCCATATAATAATTAACAACTAAACATACAGAATAAAGAAAGAATATTAAGGGCAGCAAAGGAAAAAGGCCAAGTGACTTATAAAGGCAAACCAGTCAGAATAACACCCGATTTCTCAATGGAGACTTTGAAAGTCAGAAGGACCTGGATCGATATAATGCAGACACTAAGAGACCATGGATGCCAGCCTAGACTAATATACCCAGCAAAACTTTCAATCATCATAGATGGAGTGAACAAGACCTTCCAAGACAAAACCAGATTTAAACAATACTTATCCACAAACCCAGCCCTACAGAAAGCACTAGAAGGAAAATTCCAACCTAAGGAAGGCAGATATACCCATAAAAACACAGGCAATAGATAACACCACAGCAGTAAATCCCAAAGAAGAGAAGTACACACACACTACCACCAAAAAATAAAAATAATAACAGGAACGAACAATCACTGGTCATTAATATCCCTTAATATCAATGGACTTACTTCACCTATAAAAAGACACAGACTAACAGAATGGATACAAAAACAGGACCCATCTTTCTGCTGCATACAAGAAACACACCTCAAATTCAAAGACAGACACCTCCTAACAATAAAAGGCTGGGAAAAGATTTCCAAGCAAATGGTCTTAAGAAGCAAGCTGGTGTAGCCATCCTAATATCCAGCAAAATAGACTTCAAACTAAAATGAATCAAAAGAAATGATGAAGGACATTACATACTCATCGCAGGAAAGATCCACCAAGATGAAGTCTTAATTCTGAACATTTATGCCCCAAACACAAGGGTACCCACATATGTAAAAGAAACATTACTAAAACTTAAATCACATATAAAACCCCACACATTAATAGTGGGAGATTTCAACACCCCACTTTCACCTCTGGACAGATCGGCCAAATTGAAACTTAACAGAGACATAATGGACTTAATTGATGTTATGGCTCAAATGGACTTAATCGGTATCTACAGAACATTCCACCCGAACAAAAAAGAATATACCTTCTTCTCAGCACCCCATGGAACCTTCTCTAAAATCGACCACATACTTGGCCACAAAGCAAATCTCAACAGATACAAAGCAATTGGAATAACCTCCTGTGTTCTATCGGACCACCATGGTTTAAAGTTAGATTTCAACAACAGAAAAAACTACAGAAATCCTACAATCTCATGGAAACTGAATAATGCTCAACTGAATCACCAATGGGTTGAGCAAGAAATAAAGAAAGAAATTAAAGACTTCCTAGAGATCACTGAAAATGAATACACCACATACCCAAACTTATGGGACACTATGAAAGCAGTGCTAAGAGGGAACTTCATAGCACTGAATGCCCCCATAAAGAAACTGGAGAAATCTCATGCTAGTGACTTGACAGCACACATGAAAGCCCTTGAACAGGAAGAAGCAAAGTCTCCCAGAAGGAACAAATGCCAGGAAATTATCAAATTGAGAGCTGAAATCAATAAAATAGAAATAAAAAGAACAATACAAAGGATTAATGAAACAAAGAGTTGATTCCTTGAGAAGATCAACAAGATAGACAAGCCCTTATCCAAACTAACCAAAAGATAGAGAGCATCCAAATTAACAAAATCAGAAATGAAAAGGGGGACATAACAACAGACAATGAGGAAATCAATGGAATCATCAGGTCATACTCCACAAAACTGGAAAATCTACTCCACAAAACTGGAAAATCTAAAAGAAATGGATAATTTTCTGGATAGGAACCACATACCTAAGTTAAATCAAGACCAGATAAACCATTTAAATAGTCCAATAACCCCTAAGGAAAAAGAATCAGTCATTAAAAGTCTCCCAACCAAAAAAAGCCCTGGACCAGATGGTTTCACTGCAGAATTCTACCAGATCTTCAAAGAAGACTTAATACCAATACTCTTTAAATTGTTCCACACAATAGAAGCAGAAGGTATATTACCAAACTCCTTCTATGAGGCTACAATTACCCTGATTCCTAAACCAAACAAAGATGCAACAAAGAAAGAGAACTACAGACCGATCTCCCTCATGAATATTGATGCAAAAATACTCAATAAAATTCTGGCGAACAGACTCCAAGAACACATCAAAACAGTTATTCACCATGATCAAGTAGGCTTCATCCCAGGGATGCAAGCGTGATTCAACATATGAAATCCGTCAATGTAATACACCATATAAACAAACTCAAAGAAAAAAAATCACATGATCATCTCACTAGATGCAGAAAAGGCATTTGACAAAATCCTACACCCCTTCATGATAAAGGTCTTGGAGCAATCAGGAATACAGGGAACATTCCTAAACATAATAAAGGCAATCTATAGCAAGCCAACAGCCAACATCAAATTAAATGGAGAGAAACTCAAAGCAATACCACTAAAATCAGGAACAAGGCCAAGCTGTCCCCTCTCCCCATACTTATTCAATATAGTACTTGAAGTTCTAGCCAGAGCTATAAGACAACACAAAGAGATTAAGGGGATACAAATTGGAAAGGAAGAAGTCAAGCTCTCCCAATTTGCAGAGGACACGATAGTATACATGAGTGACCCCAAAAATTCAACCAAGGAACTGATACAGCTAATTAAAAACCTTCAGCAACATAGTAGGATACAAGATCAACTCAAAAAATCAGTAGCCCTCCTATATACAGTAGATAAACAGGCTGAGAAGGAAATCAGAGATACATCACCCTTTATAATAGCCACAAATGATATAGAATACCTTGGGGTTACTCTTAACTAAGCATGTGAAGGACCTATATGACAAGAACTTTAAGTCCCTGAAAAAAGAAATTGAAGAAGATGTCAGAAAATGGAAAGATCTCCCATGCTCATGGATAGGCAGGATTAACATAGTAAAAATGGCGATCTTACCAAAAGCAATCTACAGATTCAATGCAATCCCCATGAAATTACCAACACAATTCTTCACAGATCTGGAAAGAATAATACTCAACTTCATATGGAAAAACAAAAAACCCAGGATAGCCAAAAGAATCCTGTACAATAAAACAACCTCTGGAGGCATCACGCTCCCTGACCTCAAGCTCTACTATAGAGCTAGTGTAATAAAAACAGCTTGGTACTGGCATAAAAACTGACATGTGGACCAATGGAATTGAATTGAAAACCCTGACATTAACCTGCACACATATGAACATATAATTTTTGACAAAGAAGCCAAAAATGTACAATGGAAAAAAGAAAGCAACAAATGGTGCTGGCATAACTGGATGTCAATGTGTAGAAGGCTGCAAATAGATCCATATCTGTCACCGTGCACAAAACTTAAGTCCAAGTGGATCAAAGACCTCAACATAAATCCAGTTACTCTGAACCTGATAGAAGAGAAAGTAGGAAGTAGTCTTGAATGCATTGGCACTGGAGATCACTTCCTAAATATAACACCAGTAGCACAGACACTGAGAGAAACAATCAATCAATGGGACCTGTTGAGACTGAGAAGCTTTTGTAGAGCAAAGGACACAGTCAACAGGACAAAGGGACAGCCTACAGAATGGGAAAAGGTCTTCCCCAACCCCACATCTGACAGAGGGCTGATATCCAGAATATATAAAGAACTCAAGAAATTAGACATCAAAATGCCCAACGGTCCAATTAAGAAATGGGCTATAGAACTAAACAGAGAATTCTCCACAGAGGAAGCTCAAATGGCTGAAAGACATTTAAGGAATTGCTCAACATCCCTAATTATCCAGGAAATGCAAATCAAAACAACTCTGAGATACCACCTTACACCTGTCAGAGTGGCTAAGATCAAAAACACAGAAGACAGCTTATGCTGGAGAGGATGTGGAGCAAGGGGAACTCTCCTCCACTGCTGGTGGGAATACAAGCTTGTACAGCCACTTTGGAAAACAATATGGCGCTTCCTTAGAAAATTCAATATCCATCTCCCCCAAGACCCAGCTGTAGCACTCTTGGGCATATACCCAAGGAATGCTCAATCATACCACAAGGGCATTTGGTCAGCTATTTTCATATCAGCATTGTTTGTAATAGGCAGAACCTGGAAACAACCTAGATGCCCTTCAACTGAAGAATGGATAAAGAAAATATGGTACATATACACAATGGAGTACTACTCAGCAGAGAAAAACAATGATATCAATCATGAGGTTTGTGAGGAAAAAAATTAGAGATACATTTTACAATTGCAAATTGCTGACTTTGCTTCTGTAAACTTGCTTGCATTAGATACTGACCCATCCTCTCCCTAGAAATAAGTAAAAAGTTTCAGAGCCCAGCCGTTGGCCTTGGGACAAGGTCTGCAATTATAGATTAAAATAATAATAAGTCTCCGTTTAAAAAAATTCCTCAAATGGGACCAAAGATAAGGACTATCTGGCGAGTCAAATGTCAGCCAATCACAAGCATGTAACTATGCAAACTCCCCTCCAGAGTAACCGCTCCCCCTAGACCTCCCCTGAGCCAACCAGTTTATGACTGTTACAAAATTTCCCGTGTAACAAAATGATTGCTGAAATATATGATGATTTTTAAATTGGGCCAAACCCAGGGCACCTTGTATCTTATGCTAATTTTGTAGTTTCTGCCTTTAAAAATGCTTGTAACCACTGCTCAGGGCTCTCTGACTGACCAGGACAGAGAGCCCGCTTGCGCCAGTGCTGAATACATTCCTCTTGCGTGTTGCATCTGCTGGTTTGGAATCTTGGTTTCTGGGGGAGCCCTCTCGCAGATGAAAGTATCCCAGGGGTCAGGGGTCTTTCAGTTTTCAGGCAAATGGATGGATCTAGAAAAAATCATCCTGAGTGAGGTAACCCAGACTCAGAAGGACATGTATGTATTCACTCATAGGAGCATACTAGATATAAAACAAAGATGACTAGACTGCTACACAACTCCTGGGAGGCTACCTAGAAAACGGGACCCTAGGAAAGACCCAGGGATCACCCAATGACAGAGAAATGGATGAGATCTACATGAACAACCTGGACGACAGTGGGAGTAATGAAGGGCAAGGTTTGAGGGAAAGAAAGTTTAGGGGAGCAGGATATCCCAGCTGGATCAAGAACAAAAAGGGAGAACAAGGAATAACAGACCATGATAAATGAAGACCACATGAGAACAGGGATAGGCAGAGTGCTGGAGAGGTCCCCAGAAATCCACAATGATACATCCTCTGTAGACTGCTGGCAATGGTTGAGAGAAAACCTGATCTGATCTGACCTAGTCTGGTGATCAGATGGCCAAACACCCTAACAGTCGAGCTGGAACTCTCATCCAATAACTGATGGAAGTGGATGCAGAGATCCTCAGCCAGGCCCCAGGTGGAGCTCCAGGTGTCCAACTGGCGAGAAAGAGGAGGGACTGTAAGAGTGTGAATTGTTGAATCCAAGATTGCAAAAAGCACAGGGACAAGTAGCCAATCGAATGGAAGCACATGAATTATGAACCAAAGGCTGTGGAGCCCCCAGCTGGATCAGGCCCTCTGGATAAGTGAGACAATTGAATACTTGCACTGTTTGGGAGGCACCCAGTCTGTGGGACCAGGATCTGTCCTCAGTGGCTGTTTGGAACCTTGGACTTACACAGGGACACATGCTCAGCCTGGAAGGAGGGGACAGGACCTTCCTGTACTGAATCCACCAGGTTTAAATGAATCCCCAGGGGAGTCTTGGTCCTGGAGGACATGGGAATGGAGGGAGGGGCTGGGTGGAAGGTGGGGGTGGGGGCTGGAGTGGGGAGGACAGGGGAACCCATGGCTGATGTGTAAAATTAAAACACATAATAATAATAATAATAATAATAATAATAATAACAATAATAAACTTTAAAAAAATAAAAAAAACTTAAAAAAAGAGTATAGCAAAGAAATGACTCCTAATGACATTCTGCTGTACTCCGAGATCAGCATCTTGCTCAGCCATCATCAGAGAAGCTTCCTCCTGCAGCAAATGGGAACTAATAGAGACCACAACTAGAAAATGTACAGAGAGTGAAAGACCTTGGAACACTCAGTCCTAATCAGGATGTCTTCATCAAATCCTTCAGGTTTAGGGTATGAAGAAAAGGCAGACATAGCCAGAGGGGATGGAGTACATGGAGGAAACAAAGCCCTCTAAATTAGCAGGATCAGTGCACATATGAACTCAGAGACACTGAAGCAGCATGCATAGGACCTGTACGGATCTTAACCAGATGGGATCCTAGAGCTGAAGGAAGTAAACACAAGCCCCCATCTCTAACCCAGAAGCTATCTCCAATCAATAACTACTGCAGGAGAAAAACTAGTTTTCTCCAACAGAGTTTCCATTGGGTATATACAAACCACACTCATGGGCAGGCCCTACACCCAGCAGTAAATGGCCAACTCAAAACAATGGTATTTGGGGAGGATTTCTGTCTCATAATGTTTTCTCTAGACTTTCTTTTTTTAACATTACAAATCTTTTGCTTATATATTATGGTTTCCTATTTTGTTTATGGGTTTTCTGTGTGTGTGTGTGTGTGTGTGTGTGTGTGTGTGTGTGTGTGTGTGTGTGATTTCTTTTTGCTTTTTCTTCAGCTCCTTTTTTCTATTTTGTTGTTCTATTCTGGTTTGTTTGGGGTGTTGTGTTTTGTCTTTGTTGCTGTTGCGTGTTTGTTTTCAAATCAGAGAAAGAAAGAATGTGGATTTGGGTTGAATAGGAAATGGGAAGGGTCTGGGAAGACTTGGAGGAAAGGAAACTGTGACCGGAATATATTGTATGAACAAAATATATTTTTTAATAAAAATTATGATTATAAAACATGAAAAAAACCAACAAAGTGCGGGACAGGTCATTCTCCTCTGCCCTGGGAAAGAGACAGCTGTGTTATCACCTCCCACAACATAGAGAGCCTTTAGCTAACCCTCAAGGATGTCTCCCCGTGTGGCAGTTTGCAAAGTGTTCCCAGCTAGTTATCACTAGCAGCTTTTCAGTGGTCACTTTAGTCTGTGTCTCCAGATTGAACTCATTCCTATTCAGTATTGCCAAGGAGAAATACCAAAGAAATCTCCCCACGTCAAATGCACCAGCACACGTGCCTCTACTGGTCTGTCTCACTGCAGAGCTCTGCGTCTGTCTGTCCTTCTTGTACACTCTGAATTTAAGTTAAGAATCCAAGTTTACTCTGAACTCTGACCTGTTTGTTCCAGCTCTTACTTCTCCTTTGACAGCCTATCAGCCTGTCACAGTGATGCTGGCCCTTCAACACCACACACACACACACACACACACACACACACACACACACACTCACAGACCACACATACACACTCACAGACCACACACACACACTCACACACCACACAAACTTCCATCCCAACACACTTAGCCCACACATTCACCACAGCACATTCACACAGACACACACATTTACACACCACACACACTCACCACATACACACTCACACCACACACAGTCACACACCATACACACACATACACTCACTCCACACATGTGCACACACACACACTCCCATCGCACACACACTCACCCCCACACACTTACCCCCCACACACGTGCACACACATTTAAGGTGTAAGAAGTGAGTTGAGTTATAGTGAACTACACAATAATGTACCATTTAAGAAATAAATTCAGAAAATCAGTAGTTTCAGGGGATAATGAAAGGGCCTCATTTATTGTAAGAGGGGAAAGTTTAACCAACAGCTTGTCAGCTGTTTAAACCATGGGCTTCGGGTGGACCTATTATTACAATAATACGGCAATTTTGTTAAGATAGTCCTTAACGACAATTAAAAATAACTCAGTCCTTGGTGGTTAACAACTTAGTTTCTACTGTTCTAAGCAGAGGGTCTATGGCTTCCCTGGAGTGTTTTTCCTCTCTTTATTCAAAATCTGACTGCACAGATTCTCTTAAGTGACCTTTTGGAATAGTCTGGAAACTATAGGTGTTATTGAATGTTATGAAAGATGGTTTATTTTGTAACATTTTTAAAATGAGAGTGGCCTTGGGTATCAAGTGTGCCTGAATCATGTGTTGTACATACATACTATATAGTCAGGCACTTAAGAATCACCACTTTGTCCATTAGAAGAGCATATCACATGCACACAATGCATAGTACACAATTGATCTCAGGTAATTACAGTGATTCAGAGTTCTACAAATTCTCTCAATCAGTAATGTTAACACATGAACCACCACGAACTAATGCAACCCATGGTATAGCCAACTCCATATAGTACTTCATTACTTAGGTCCTCCTAACACACACATGTTCATGCATGTGTGCACAGCTATATAGATTCTTTGTTGTACTATGGTTTGGGAGATAAGGGTTTGTTAGAGGTGACTGTGACCTGTCCAATAAGTGGCAATATCTGAATTTAAATGAATGTTCTTAATGTTCTTCAATTTCTTCCTTAAAAAGTCCTGGTGGTAGGTGGGGGGGGGGGCAGGAGGGTGGAGGACAGGGGAACCCGTGGCTGATGTGTAAAATTAAAACACAAATATAATAAATAAAAAAGGAGGAAAAAAGCCCTGGTGGTGTGGGAGAGTACAGGGAAGATGGCTGACTCGGTGAGGGGCTTTCTCTGCAGCATGAGGGCCTGAGTTAGCTCCCTGAAACCCACCTCAAGAGCTGACATGTGGTATACACCTGCAATCCCAAATGCTGAGGAGGTGGAGACAGAAGAACACCGGAGCTTGCTAGCTAGGAAGTCTAGTTGAAGCAGTGAGGTCCAGATTCAAGGAGACATTCTGTCTCAAAAACTAAAGTGAAGCTATTTCAATGTGTGGCCTCCACACTAATGTACACACACATGTTCACAAACACCCCTGTACACACACACACACACACACACACACACACACACACATCTGCCACAAGCGCTGGCTGAGGAGTCCCTTACTTGCTTCCTTCCTTCAGCAGGATGATGGCCACGAGGATCCGCCTCCTGAAGAAGATCAGCACAATGATGATGACGGCTTCAATGATGGACAAGATGATCACTGAACAAGAAAAGATGTCAGTTTGCAGTACAAGTCAGCACCAGAAGCAAGCTTAATCTGCAAACCTTGGTCTGAGTTTATCAGGCCATTTCTGCTAATTCTGGTACTTCCTAATATAACAAAACTCCTTGGGAGGTTGGCTGCCACAGCCTTGGTTGCTGGACAGCTGTTTTGTTCATGGTGAGCATTTCAGTGGTGGGGTGCTTATTGCCTCCTTCAAGCACTCCACCACTGTGGTTGTGGCTTACACCACACTCCAGGGAACATCTAGAAATCAGTTAACCCATGTCATGGGAGGAACTGATAATGATCATTGTGTGTCCCTGCCTTCTTTTAACTAAACAATGCATTTTTTCATAGGCATATCTTACTTTCTTAAAACACTGATTTGAGTCCACAGCTGTGGAGTATACCCATATGCTAAAATTGTTTTCCTTGAATAAACCTAAGAAAATGAAATATATGAAAATTATTCTGTATTCTGAAACTGCATTGTCAAAGAACACTGTATTAGATTTACACATTTATACAATGGTTTGAAAATACACCAGAGAACTTGATTGTCCTTTGAATTGATACACTCTGGTATCTGTTTTTGAGTAAGAACACACAGCAGAACTATATTTAACATAAAGCAGTCACTATAACTGAAGAGGAAAAGTAGGTCTAGGGCTGAGACTTATCCAAGGTCAGAAATGGAGCTAACAGCAAAAGCAGAAATTGAGCTATTGCCTATCACAATCCAGGGCTGATAAAATAGTCATTTTTACATTTATAATTCTATTTGCTTCTGGGTTCTTCTGAAGCAATATACCTTAACATGCATGTCCTTCTTCCTGGTACCCCACAATTTTTCCCAACCTGGATAGAGAGTGGGGAACGTAAGGGCATTCGAGCAGAGATTGGTATGGCCAGGCTTTTAAACATTTTTAAATGTTTAGAAAGTGCTATAGTTTCCTAAAGGCACATCTGTTGATTTCCAGTGGCAGGCACTGACTATGGTGATATTTTATTTGTACAGAAATATGATTTTATTTGTATGTTAATATATAAAGTTGCCTGGGGGGTCAGAGCTAATAGCAAGCCATAACAGAAGCCAGGTGGTGGTGGTGGTGCTGCTGCTGGTGGTGGTGGTAGTGGTGGTGCACACCTTTAATCCAGATCACATGACAGGCAGATCTCTGTGTATTCAAGGATACAGCCAGCATGGAGACACATGCCTTTAATCTCAATACCAACAATACAAGATCTGGAGGTCTGTATAGACAGGCAGTGACAAGGAGGTCATGTGGTTGGGTTTACAACCAATGAGAAGGTAGAAAAGAAAGTCAATAAGAAGACAGATACACAAGAAGTAGCTCTCTTTCTGAGGGGAAGGGCAACACTGGCAGTGAAGGATAAGAAAGGCTATTTTAGTATCAGCTCTTAACTACTGCTCTGACCTCTTGGGCTTTTAACTCTGAATTTGGCTCTGTGTTTCTTATTTAATAAGACTGTTCATCTACATTTGGTGCCCAATGTGGCAAGAATTCATTAAAAACCACTTGGCTTGGCTTGGAGGAGGGCCTGGTTTCCCATGGTGGCAGCCTGGCTCCCTAGCTCAGGCCTAGCTCGGCCTAGGCCCCAGGCCCGACTGACCATAGCTACAAGCGGTTACCCGCAGCTGGAGCTACTTGCTTAAAGCTGGTGCTAGTAACAACTCAGGCCTGTGGGAGCTACTGTTAATTGCTGTAGCTACACGCAACTGCAGATAGGCTGCTTTTGGCTAAAACACCAACGCATGTGGACAGAGCTTAAGGAAGCCAGAGCCCAGGCTTGACTTGGCTCAAGCAGGAACATGTGGCTGGATTTAAGCTTTTAAGGTAACAAGGTAATGATGAGATTGATAAATTATTGATAGGAAATGAGCTGGAGGCCTCAGAATTTCAAAAAAACCATCATGTCAATAGTAAAGGTTTAAAAAAGGATTTTTCTATAAGCTGGCAACAAGCCAAGGAAATTGTAAGGAAATTTCCTACTTGTTCCTTTTACAATCAGACGCCATTACCAGCAGGATGTAACCCAAAGGGTACTCAGAGGAATGAAATCTGGCAGATGAAGGTGTTTCACTTTGCAGAATTTGGAAAATTGAAATATGTACATCATACCATTGATACTTATTCAGGATTTCAATGGGCAACTGCTTTGAGTTCTGAAGAAGCTGATTCTGTAATCACTCATTTGCTAGAAGTTATGGCCATTGTGGGTATACCTCCACAAATTAAAATTGACAATGCTCCATCATATGTCTCTGTTAAAATGAAACAGTTTTTTGCTTATTACAATATAAAGCATATTACAGGTATACCACATAATCCAACAAGCCAAGCAGTTATAGAAAGATCAAACAGAACTCTAAAGGATATGCTAAATAAACAGAAAGGGGCAACAAAACCCTCCAGAAATAGACTGCACAATGCTCTATTAACTTTGAATTTTCTCAGTGCTACTGAGAAAGGAACAACAGCTGCAGAGAGACATTGGATAATAGAAAAAAAAAAAACTACAGAATCAAATCAGCCTATATACTTTAAGGATGTGCTAACCTCATAATGGAAACCAGGATATGTGTTACACTGGGGACGAGGTTTTACTTTTGTTTCTACAGGAGAAGATAAGCTGTGGATACCATCAAAATTGCTAAAGGTTCAGAACAAGAGAAACCTCTTAATTAGAAGAGGTGATAGTTCATCAACCAGCATGACCATCCAATTTAAACTAACTTATACCATTATCACATGCCTTTTCATTTAATCAGATAATAACTTGCTGAAAAGGAACCTCCCCAAAATTAGTCTTGGGGGAAAGGTTTTTGTTTTTGTCTTTTAGGAAAATGAAAGCTAAGGAATCTGAAAAACACTGGACAAATGAGACACCTGAAGAAAAAAGACAAATCATCTGTCCCAAGAAAAAGAGTAAAATGGCCTATTCGTATATCAACTATAAAATTACGTAAGTTTTCCTAAATGTTTGTTTCTGCTCTTCTCTAAAGAATTTAACACTATTGGTCTTCTTGTAGTCCCAGTTCAATTAAAATTTAAAGCTGATTTTGGACTTGGAGAATGGCTCTCTCTTCCTTTAAACTCAAGCATGTTGTTAAAAGGAAAATGCAAACTCCCTGTATCATACCAGAAGAAAGAGCCATCTTCTGATACGGGACAGGAGAAAAACCAAATTAATTAAGGGATTATCTATTACTACTAATCTCAGCTCTTTGATTCTATTCTGATTCTTTAAACTTTTCTTAAAGTATGAATTTTATATCAAAATTTACAAGATTTATATTATATATATATACACACACTTTAAACTTTGTTAAGATATTAATGATCATACAGAGTACTAACTAATTCTAGAAAAAAGGCTTCAATTAGCTGCCTATAAATGTCTTTGTGTTTGAGTTTCTTATCAGTTTTCTGCAGGAAATCATGGCCAGGCCTAACATCAACTGAAGTCTCCAGGAAGAAGATGGGGCCCCACAACAACAACAATTCCACATGGACAATAATAATATCACTAAGCTGACAAACATCATCTACAGATCAGCTTTGGACTACAAAGTGCTCAGAGCAATTTTGAGAGGGCTAGATGAAATGATCCAGTTTCAAAGACTACTTGAATAAGGACTTAAGATAAACCCTTAACTTTGGCATTATAGATAATGAAGAATAGAACCTTTCCTAGAATTTGACAATTAACCCAAAATTTTTCTTTTCAGAATAAAGATACCTAGCAGGAAGCAATTTTAAGAATACAATGTCCACATTCCCAAAGAGGTGGTGTGGGCCGAGTGGTATTTTTGGTCTTTTAATGGGTTTTGGGGCTGGGATAATTTTCATTGTTTAGGAGGGTTGGTTACAAGTTGTTGTTAAGGGTTAGGAAAAGGGCCAGGCAAAGGAGATTAGACTTAAAGTGCTTGTTTAAAAAAAAAAAAAGACAGTTACTAGTTTTAAGTACTTTACATTGGATTGGATTTTTTTTATATTGTATACAAATTATATTGAGATTGATATTGTTAGAAAATGCTATACATATATTTCTAATCTTGTTCAAGATATTGTACTTACACTGTTCATTTAACAATTTAATGCAATTTGCTGATCCTTGAATGTTATTATTACTATTAGGATATAAAGAAATGAAAGTTAGTAGTTAGACATTACAATCAAACTTGTTGTCATACTACGTATGTTTTCAAGATCAAGCAGATATATTTTAGATAGACAGGTCATCTTCAAATCCTTCAGAGGTCTACAGAATATGGCATTTAAAATGTTTTAATAACTTAGAAAAAATTTTTTTTTGTTATGACTATGAGACATGTCGGCTCCTGGTGGTACCAATCTACTTTAGAGAAAATATGGGCATTGAAGAAACCGCATATGGAGTTAACTTTCATTTTGGCAAAAGTTAACCACTGAACAAAAAAGTTTCCTTGAATCGACTGCTGACAAACAGGACAGACAGGACACGAAACAAAGGACTACCAATTCCTGCCAAGACAAGTGTGGTTGTGGCTTTATCAAAAGGCATCTTCTGAGGCCAGGACAATATGGCACCATCCCTGAAGTGGCCTTTGCAATCCGGAAAAGGTACTGTGCCCTTTTCTTCAAAGGCAGCTGAACAGGCAGTGGGCCAATGACTTCTGAAGTGCAGTGGAACAGTAGCTAAAACAGGTATTCTTGAAGAATAACTAAGCTCACACTTCTCAATGGTAGACTGGCATTTAATAGAGGGATGCAGAGAAGAATGGGATGCCGAGATGAAGCCACATATACACAGCCAAGAAAAATGGACAGCTGAATTAAAAAAAAATCAACAATTTCCAGAATTTAAAATCCTGAATCATGACATGAAACTAGTGGAATTCAGGTGTTTCTGGTACATGGACTATTCTCATCACCAAATGTGAGGTCGAACTGTTAACCTGTGTACATCCTAGTTCACAAATGAGTCTGTCAGATACGCTAAGCCTATAGGCTGAAGATGATGCCCCAACACTGTGGAGAAACCTCAGATGACTGTCCAGGCAGCTGGCTGTTTCTGTCAACTCACATTTTTTTTTTTTTTTGAAGCTGCTTGAATGCACTTCCTGTTTTTATTTTTTATTAGGTAATATTATTTCCTTCCTGGGTCTCTGAGGGAGTTGAAGATTAGTTAGTCATAGTTATAGTTTTCTTTGTTAAGAATTTTAGAAAAAAAAACTTGCTAAAGAGCTGTAAGTGTATAAATTTGAAAGACGTTATAAGACAGTTCTGTTAGCTATATAAGTTAGGATAAAAAGTGAATCAGGTACATTTTGGACTTACCAAAATGGGATAGATAATGGAATTGTTTTCTCTGAATTTGTCAAATATAAATGGACTAGACATTGTTTAGGTATTTATTGCTTGTATAAATGGTATATAGTTATTGTACTTTTGTATATACTTTTTCTTATATTAGTTATAACTTTTTCCTTTTATTAAAATAGAAAAGGGGAAATATGGTGATATTTTATTTGTACTGAAATGTGATTTTATTTGTTTGTTAATAAATAAAGTTGTCAGAGCTAATAGCAAGCCATAGCAGAAGCCAGGTGGTGGTGGTGGTGGTGGTGGTGGTGGTGGTGGTGGTGGTGGTGGTGCACACCTTTAATCCAGATCACATGACAGGCAGATCTCTGTGTTTTCAAGGATACAGCCAGCATGGAGACACATGCCTTTAATCTCAATACCAACAATACAAGACCTGGAGGTTTGTATAGACAGGCAGTGACAAGGAGGTCATGTGGTTGGGTTTACAACCAATAAGAAGGTAGAAAAGAAAGTCAAGAAGAAGACAGATACACAGGAAGTAGCTCTCTTTCTGAGGGGAAGGACAACACTGGCAGTGAAGGATAAGAAAGGTTTTTTTAGTATCAGCTCTTAACTATTGCTCTGATCTCTTGGGCTTTTAACTCTGAATTTGGCTCTGTGTTTCTTATTTAATAGGACTGTTCATCTGCAACTGACCATCTCCACGGCATTTTTATGGGTGATTCCTCAGAGACAGCTGAGAGCATGTGTGCCTAGGCCCCTACCAGAATGGTATTAAGGTGTTAGTGAACCCTGGGCAACAGTGCTCTCCTTTGGAAAGGACTAGCAACAGTGTGTGGATGCCTGGGGCTTGAGGAGTCACCCAAATTCAGGGAATGTGAAGAGAACTCAATTCCAGATTTTGCAGGTAAAAAGAAAAGCTACAGCATGCATCATTGAAAAATAATGAAAACAAAAGGAGTCATCCTGGGTGAGGCTGAAAATGGGTAGGTAAAATCCAAGAACTTGGTCTTTCCATCAGGCCTATGTAAGGGACAGAGAGCAATTGGATTTCCCAGATGGAATAATGTGGTGGAGACATGTGTGCCAAAGTCTGGTTGGGAACAGAGAAGATAGGCTCAAGTCCTTTGCTCAAAATGCTCCACACTGGTGACCATGACACATTTTCCTCTTACACAGGACAATGGCTTCCAGATAAAACCTGGTCACCTGGGGACAAATTCTCACCTGCCCATGAATGCCCAGATTTCTTAGATGAAAAGGCAAATATAGGTTTGAAATTGATAAAGGCTCATGCTGGGAATGCCTCCTCAGACACCCATTACTGAGTTCCTCTGACATGTAAGGGCCAAGATGAATGACAAAAGGGGAACATTCAAAACCAAAATTCAATGAGAAATGGTCAAAACCTAGATATTCGTGACCACGAATCTCCAACTATAGAAATGTAAGACCAATGCCATCTTCGTCTTGCTTTATAAATTACTGCCAACTTTAAATAACTCAATAATATAAACAATTAAGAATGTAAATCTATTTTCAGTTATTTCTTACAATTCCTGCAATAATAGAGTGTTTTTCTATGAAAGTAAAATAAGTATCTCCTTTCTTCTAAAGAAAGATCATAAAAATCAGCTATTTATTTTTTTCACAGGTTAACATCAATCAAGTTCTCACAATCAAACCATTTTAAACAAAAGGCGAGTGGCCTGGGATTCTTCTAAAGTAGTGTTATCTTAGGCTATATAGCAAGTTCACAACTTCCCCATTTACTACAGGTCATAGACATTTAGAGTCATCACAGAGTGATGGATGTGTTCAGCAGGATGTTCCAAACTTAAGCTTCCTCTTGGAAAAACAAGCCTTTATTATTTCCATTTCAACAAAACTGGTTCTGAAAATCTACTCACTCATTGAGAACCACGTCTGTTTCAAAGGAAAGACTATGCTTATGTTGGTCTTAATCCCAATGTCGTAGATCATGAAAGCTGACTGTGGTTTTTCCTGAAGGTCATTGTATTCCAGATAACAATACCATATTCCTTGAAAAGAAAAGACCAATACCCAGTGTCATTTTCTGAAGTAGAAGCTATTTGCTTATCACACATACCTACATAAAAATGATCAATATGGCTATTTCTACAGAGTTAGAATCATGTTTGGCTGCAGTAGTCTAACTGCTACTCCAGGTGACATAAATGCTTTCTGAATTTATGTGGCTTTCAATGCACTCCTGGCTTGTAGCAACCCTAACACACACCAGCAGGACTGTTTTAATATGCTACAGTACATCTGTCCTGCAGAAAAATGTGCTGACACACCCTTATTTATACTCAGTACTAATTTATTACTTACTGGCTTATCTTATGTACTTGTATGAATTTTGAGAGTACTTTAATGGATGCATTCATGTTTAGAATTGGTTTTGTTTTAGGGAACTGGGCTGGTTCTGCTCCTAATAGCTTTATTTCAAGTTCTATTTTGTCTGATGTTATTAATCCCAGGGTCATGGATTCAAGTCCCATGCTCTACCAACTGAGCTAGCCAGGCTCTGGGAGGCAGTGGGTCTATGCCTCTATCAAAGCAGCATGTAGCCTTAAAACTTCCTCTTTTTTCTGTATCAAAACCTACATCTACCATGCACCATGTTGTGTGGCTTGCAGAAACCTCTGTGTAACTTGGTAGGGATGTGCTGCCAACCTGCCATAGAGTAGCTCAAGCACACAGGCTGCAGCTAACTTGAGAGATACAATAGGAAGTCATTTTTAGCTCTGTTTTAGAATCTTCTTTCTCAGGTTTTTGGTGGACATTCTTGCCCCACATTGGGCGACAAATGTTGCCAGAAGTTTTCCTGGTCCCACCCAGCTCACAGCCGCTCAGACCAAAATAAACACACCGTTGCTTATATTAAATTAAAACTGTTAGGCCTAATGGCTCAGCTTCTTGATAGTTAGATCTTACACTTAAATTAACCAATAATTCTTATTTATGTTTAGCCATGTGGCTTGGTACCTTTTCCCAGTTCTGCCTTCATATCTTGTTTCTCATGGCAGAGGCTGGCGACTTCTGACTCAGCCTTCCACTTTCCAGAATCCTCTTCTCTGCTTATCCTGCATATATTATACTTCCTGTCTGGCTACTGGCCAAATCAGTGTTTTATTTATCAACCAATCAGAGCAATACATGTTCACAGCCTATAGAAAGACATTCCCAGAAAGCTACTATAGATTTCTTTTCATAACTGCTGCTCTTTAAAATCAATTCTTCTACTTTTAACTGTTATGTTTCCTTACACATTCTGTAAAGTTTGTAAATAACACACAGTTCCAACTTGCATGTGTACATTTTAATCTTAACTGACAATTTCTGTGCTGTTTTTATTACATATGTTCTCTTTCTTCTAGTTCACTGCCATCTACTCTATTTTTATAACCACTCTTGGAAATTTCCCACCTGCTGAGTAATCAAGTTCTATTTAACAAGGAAGTGCAAGGGCCTTTGGTTACTTGGTGGTCACCCCCATTCTGCTCCAATATCTTAGTTACATGTGTTTTAACTAAAATTGCATCACTTTTTTTCTTTTTAAAGACAGGGATTCTCTGTGTATCCCTGGCTGTCCTGGAACTCACTCTATAGGCCAGGCTGGCTTAATGAACTTAGAAATCCAACGACCTCTGCCTCCTGAGTGCTGGGATTAAAGGCATGTGCCACTACTGCCTAGCTAATGTTATTATTTTATCTGAGTAAGGTTTGCTACACTTTACCTACTGTTTGCCCACTCATTTTCTTTGCTTACTCTCCTTCATGAGGCTCATATTATTATGAGGAATCATATATTTTCCTTTACTCTCTCTATGCCAGGCATCAGGAAACACATCTGGTTACACACACAGACGTCTCCACTGCATTCTGGTACATGACTATTGCAGTAGCCGCCCAACTCACCTTGTTGTTTCTGCTCTTGTCTTACTTAACATGGGGACCACAGTCATCATCTCTCCTCTGCTCAGAACCATGCAGAGCTTCTCTATTTCGTTCCAGGAGATAACAATTCCCTGTGTGGCTCTGATCCTCCATGAATTCTGTGACCTCCTTTCCTCCCACTGCCCCTTTACTCAGATAGCCACCTCCTCAGCCTCCTAGCCATTCCTTCAGCATGTGGTTTCCTCGGGGCCTTTGCTCCAGCTGTACCCATGGCTAGAGCATTCCCTGGCCTCCACATCATAACTGCATTGCTTCCTCCAGGTGTTTTCACATCTGTCTTCTCACAGAGACCTACTTGGGGCTGAGGGTGTAGCTCAGTGTAGAGCCCTCGCCAGAGAATAGCGACAGGAGCAAGGACACCAATCCTCCCTCCTAACCTGCAGTGCTCACTCCTCAGCCTGCATGGTGTGCTGTGTATGGCTGCTGGACTTCATGGTCTTCCTATAGCAAACCATCACCTTCAAATGTACGGTTTCACTGCAAGCTTGAAACAAGTGAAGCCCTTCATTTATTGTGAAGTATTATGAGAAGTGACATCTACTGTGACATGTTAAGAGTCCTGTACAGTGTGTGTCATCATTGCTTAATTGATGTTCCATGAATGTGCATAAATGAATGTATGATCTCATGCATTTCTCGTCCTCTACCTTCCTTGGTATAACTATGGCCTCCTGGACCTATGGATCTTTATCTTTCCAATATGACGGATACAGATGACATCATTCTTTCTGATTCTTCATCTATCTCTGCTTTATCCACACAATAGTATTTTTGTCACATTCTGCTGTATTTAAATAATTCTTTCAGATTCATTCATCTTTCAATCCATTGGTTCTCTATTTTGGCATTTAATATACCAATTATTTAAGTATGTGTGTGTGTGTGTGTGTGTGTGTGTGTGTGTGTGTGTGTGTGTACGGTCATGCATGTGCCATATCATGTGTGTGGAGATCAAAGGACAACATTCTAAAGTTGGTTCTCTCCTGTGCCTTCATGTAGGATCCAGGGATAGAACTCAGGTCATCAGTCTTGCATAGCAAGTGTTCATCCATTGAGCCATGTCACCAGGCTTTGATTTAAGTTATAATCTAACGATTTGTTATTTTGGAAAATTCCATGTGGTTCATCTTTACATATGTATAGGCATCTCTGTTGTTGTCTTAGTTCTGTGATTTCATCCTTCACTCATTAAACATTCTATACATGGTTCTTGGTAGTATGATATTTTGTTTGTGTTCTGACAAAGAAAGCTTGCCTGGAGATCAGAGGGCAGAGCTAGCCACTAGTTAGCCATAGAAGCTGGGCAGTTGTAGTGCACAATTTTAATCCTAGCGCTTGGGAAGTGGAGACAGGTTCTCGGCCCCCATCCATTCAGAGGATCTGGAAAGGTAAGAAGTCACTGGCAGCTGCTCTTCTGCTTCTCTGGTCTTTCAGGTTATCACCCTACTATTTGATTCCTGGTTTTGTTTGTTTGTTTGTTTGTATTTTTTGTTTTTCTTTTTGCTTTCTAGACAGGGTTTCTCTGTGTAGCTTTGGGGTCTGTCCCAGAACTTGCTCTGTAGACCAGGCTGGCCTCGAACTCACAGAGATTCACCTGCCTCTGCCTCCTGAGTGCTGTGAATAAAGGTATGCACCACCACTGCTCGGCTTCGACCTCTGAGTTTTTATTGATAAGACTAAATAGATTCATGCTTCAGTTATTTTTGCATTTTTTTCTACAGCTGGGTTGATTGCATATCTTAGTCTGATGCTGATGCCTTCTTTCCATATCCATATCTGACTCCTTCCTATGATGTTGATTTTGAGATGAGGGCACTTTCATAAATTGAGGGTGATTCCATCTACAAAGGATTGGTGTTTGCTTTGTTGGCAGCCAAAGTGTGCTGCAAAACACAGACAGCAGCATCTGGGTCTCTTTCAGGATCTTAGGTTGGTCAAAGGAGCGTCATGAGACTCCACTGCTCCTAATAGTGTGTTCATCTTGGTGAGGGTCTTCTGTTATTTTACACACACACACACATACACACACACACACACACACACACACACACACACACACACACACACACTTTCACACAGTCTAGCTTTTTAATCCACCCACTGTGACATATCCACATTATTTTATGCTTTAGTAAATTTGATACTATCAATAAGAATGTTTGGTTTTCCATGATACTAAATAATCAGTTGTCCAAGACAGCCACAGAGGCCAGTCACATCCAGTCTCATTTACTGATAGTTTTCAACCTGAATGGATATTTTCTCACTGTGAATGACTTCAAGCTTAATTGCCATGCAAATAATTGCTGGGCTAGCACGGCCTCAGGAGTCCATAGGCAGCTGAGACTGGAGGCTTTGTTTGCACTTTGTCTGCATGGCCATCTGTCCATTTGCAGTGTCAAGGCCATTGCACAGCCAGTCTCAGGTCTCTCACCGCTTAAGACAAGTCAGCGAAGTCAGTTTTACTGCCCCTCCTGCCTTGATGACAAACCAAAGAGAGATTGGATCACACATCTTGACTCTCCAGTGGAAATCCAGGTAGAACACACAGAAAGATTAGGGACAGTAGTTCCCAGGCCCCTCCTAAGACTGACCTCTGCTCCCCTGGCTGTGCTCAGCAGGACAGCAGGGCAAACAGAGAATGCTAAGGAGGGTGGGACTGTTTACTATAAGCTCTCTATTCGACAGCCTGAGATCCACATTTCCTATCTTCTGAGATGGAGAGTCCATCATTGGGCTGAGGATACAGATGTGGGAGCTAGGTCTTGTAATCTTAAGAATGTTTTCCACAGTTATTCAGTTATGCAGTCTGCAGCTGGGTTATAGCCAAGGCTAGGTACCAAACATGAGCCTGTCCACATTCTTACTATATAACATGTGCAAACCTGCTTACGCATCAGTAAGAGGACCTGGTTATTTTCTGTGCCTACTACTATAAAAATTATGTTGCCAATCCAAATTGTGTTGTGGGAGAAATAATTCTTTTGAATATAAATTGCTCTATATTGTTCCATCTGCTGTTTAGAAGGCCCAAAGCAAATGTCCATTGCTGTGGATATCACTCTGTGTAAATAAAATTCTGATTGGCCAATGGCCAGGCAGGAAGTATAGGCGGGACAAGAGAAAAGAGAATTATGGGAGGTGGAAGGCTGGGGTGGAGAGATACTGCCAGCTGCTGCCATGACAAGGAAGATGTAAGGTAATGGTAAGCCACGAGCCATGTGGCAAAGTATAGATTAACAGAAATGGGTTAATTTAAGATAGAAGTAGATAACAAGAAGCCTGCCATGGCCATACAGTTTGTAAACAACATCAGTCTCTGTGTGCTTACTTGGTTGGGTCTGAGCGACTGTGGGACTGGCGGGTGGGTGAGAGAGATTTGTCCTGACTGTGGGCCAGGCAGGAAAACTCTAACTACAATCCATAATGTTATACAACCCCGTGGGAGGCATGCTGTGGGATGTCTTTCTGTAGGCTGTGAATCTGTGTTATTCTGATTTGTTGTTAAATAAAGCTGTTTGGCCTATGTCAAGGCAGCTTAGAGGCAGGTGGATAGACAGGAAGAAGAAAGGCAGAAGGGAAGAGATGAAAGACAGCCACCCAAGGAGCAACATGTAATGGGACGCAGGTAGAGCCACAGAATACATGGCAATATATAGATTAATAGTTATGGGTTAATTTAAGATATAAGAGCTAGCTAGCAAGAAGCTTGAGCCATAGGCAATCAAGTTCATAATTGATAAAAGCCTCTGTGTGTTTACTTGGGTCTGACCAAGTGGTCAGGACCAGGTGGGACACAGGAAACTTCCAGCTATAGAGGCACTTGAATTCATTTATTTAGTGTTCACATCAGGCCCAATGTACACAGCTTTTGTTGAGACTGAATTGAACCCTTCATCCATGAGTGTGATTTAGTGTTCTTGCCTCTAGAGGTGATGCCTCACTACAGGGACCAACTACTAAAACGTATGATAGCACCTGATTAAAAGTATTATCAAATCTGCTAAGAAAAATTGATCAAGCTATGCAGCTGTGCAGACCTGGTCACTGATTGATAGACAAGTTACAGGGGAAGACAAACTGTTTGAAATGGTTTTATTAATCTAAAAGAATCCTTTCTGCTCCTTCCTGATCCCCATCAGGTCCAAGACCAAAGGCTGCTAGGGAAAGGAATACAGAATTTTTCTCCAAATAATAACAAAAAGAGCTATGGAGAAGATATTTGTGAATGTAAATAAATTTTGTAAAGTTAATTGTAGTTGATATATTGTGCACCCCAATAAACTTATCTGGGGGTCAGCAAACAGAACAGACACTATATTAAACATTAGTTTAATCCTTTAATCCTAGCATTCAGGAGACAGAGATCCATCTGGATCTCTGTGAGTTCAAGGCCACAGTGAGAACAGAGCCAGGTGTGGCGGCTCACGCCTTTAATCCCAGCACTTGAGATCTCATGTCTTTTGAGAAAGACATACACCTTTAATCCCAGGAAGTGATAGTAGGAAGCAGAAAGGTATATAAGGCGTGAAGACCAGAAACTAGAGGCTTTTTAAGCTTTGAGGCTTTTAGCAGAAGTTTTAGCTTTTAGCTGAGATCCATTCAGATGAGGACTCAGAGGCTTCCAGTTTGCAGAAACAAGATTAGCTGAGGAGTTGGCAAGGTGAGATTGGATGTGGCTTGTTCTGTCTCTCTGATCTTTCATAATTTACCTCAATACCTGGCTCCAGGTTTATTTTTATTGATAAGACTGTTTAAGATTACAGTTAATGATTCAAACTAATTAAGCCTAAGGCAAGTAAATGCTTTCCAATAATTGCTAACAATGAGGAAAAATTATTCTGATATTTAGCAATTTTAAGAGTTGTGTTACTTACCATATCCTAGAATTCCAAGCACACCAAATGTGAAGACCCAGAAGAGGAATCCAGCTATGAACCTCAGGAGTATCAAAAAAGTCCAACTCAGCACCATGGCAATGGTCAGGCCACTGGAGGGAAACCCACGACACACATGGTCATGTGTGCTAAGTGCAACATAAAGCCAATATCAAGACAAGAGCCTTTTCCACTTGAAATCACTCTAGAATTTCCTACTTTACTTGGCTGGAGTAACACATATGATTCTAAGAAGTATAAACAATGGTTTCATTAAGAATTTCACGTGAGGGGCTGGAGAGATGGCTCAGAGGTTAAGAACATTGGCTGTTCTTCCAGAGGTCCTGAATTCAATTCCCAGCAACCACATGGTGGCTCACAACCATCTGTAATAAGATCTGGCTCCCTCTTATGGTTTACAGGGATACATGCAAACGAACACTGTATACATGATAAATAAATAAATCTTTTTTTAAAAAAATAATTTCACATGAAAGAGGAGAGTGGAGAGCCAGTGAGCACTTTACACTTGAAACATTCTGCATGTCTCCAGAAACCGGACCCCCAGCTCACAGTTTTAACCTGCCAGATACACTTTCCAAATTGCACTCTTTTTCCTTCACACCCTTCTAGTTAGTGATGTTATATATATATATATATATATATATATATATATATATATATATATGTCTCAAAAGTCATCTTCTAAGAGATCCTTCATAATATTTGTCACTGGATAGATGAAAGCGTGATATTGAGGTTCTTCTCAGGTCATGAAGGAATTTCAGAAGCCTTTCCCTCTTGAAATTATAGAAACTTGAATGGTTAACATTTAAATATGGCTGAAGGGTTACTCTTTTGCATGACCCAAAGGGAATAGTTAAAACAGTATTTATGAAAGATTTTGGAGCAGAAAGGCTGGAAATAAAGGGAGATGCTTAGGGTCCAGGGGTGTGAGGGGTACAGAGTGCACACAGGTCAGGTAAGGTGTGTCCAAGCAATAGAGGGCAAAAACCAAGGGAATAAGAATGAAAGAAATTACCTAGTGGCATTAGTTTGTGAATAGGAAATCCCATTTAACTATTGTCAAGTGCAGGTTGCAATCTTGACTGCTGTGGATATCGCTCTGTGTAAATAAAGTTCTGATTGGCCAGTGGCCAGGCAGGAAGTATAGGCGGGACAAGAGAGAAGAGAATCCTGGGAAGTAGAAGGCTGGGGAGACACCGCCAGCTGCCGCCATGAAAAGCAACATGTAAAGACACTGGTAAGCCACAAGCCATGTGGCAAAGTATAGACTAACAGAAATGGGTTAATTTAAGATAGAAGAAGTAGATAACAAGAAGCCTGCCATGGCCATACAGTTTCTAAATAATGTAAGTTTCTGTGTGCTTTCTTGGTTGGGTCTGAGCAACTGTGGGACTGGCGGGTAAGAGAGATTTGTCCGGACTGGGCCAGGCAGGAAAACTCTAACTACACTTGACTATGGAGTTATTGCAGCAGAACACTGAATGAGTAAAACCTCACAAAAGAAACTAGCTCTAACATTATGAAAATTATTTTTTAGTATTTCACTGAAAATACAGTGTTAAAATTAGCAAATTCCCTGTGCTTAAAGATGTGGTATCTGCTTTTTCCACTCTTAATTTTATAACTGCCTCTGAACTCACATTTCTGTATATCTACTATGTTTTAAGAACTATACTGTGAAAGAAAAAAAGAACTATACTGTGAGCTAGGGAGATAAAGGGTTGATAGTTTAGCTGGGTATAGTAGTCTACACCACTAATCCCAGCATGTGAGAGGTAGAGGTAGGAAGATCAGGAGTTCAAAGCCAACTTTTTCAGTTACTTAGAAAGTTCAAGAACAACCTTGGTTACAAGAGACATAGTCTCAAAAGACAAAAAGGAAAAAAGAAGAGTTGTCAGTCTATCAGAGGAAAGAACCAGGTAAATAAAATATAGAATGAAAGATTTTATGTAGAAGATAAGTATCTATGTGTATATAGAGGTATGTACATATAAACAATGGATATGAGTGCTGTGGAATAATTCTTCTGTATATTGTGAAAATGTGTTGCTTTCATTGTTAATAAAAAGCTGATTGGGGCTGGGGATTTAGCTCAGTGGTAGAGTGCTTGGCTAGCAAGTGCAAGGCCCTGGGTTTGGTCTTCAGCAATACAACAACAACAAAAAAAAAAAAAAAGAAAGGAAAAAAGCAGATTGACCAATAGCTAGGCAGGATTTTTCAGGGCAGAAAGAATGCTAGGAAGAAGGGAGGAGTCTGAAGAGTTTCAAGCCAGATACAGAAGAAGCAACATGGAAAGTTCATAGATGAGATAAATGAGCCTTGGGCAGCGCATAGATGAATAGAAATGGGTTAATTTAAGTTGTAAGAGCTGGCTTGAGACAAGTCTAACCTATTGGCCAAGCATTTATAATGACTAAAAAAATCTCTGAGTGGTTATTTGGAAGTGGCTGCCAAAACATAGAAACTCCACCTACATATGAAGGAAACAGAGGACTGAAGTAATTTATCTAGGGAAAATAATACAAGTTTTGTAAGTGTCATTAAACTGATTTTAAAAGATGAAGTGCAGGGGTTGGAGATGCAGCTCTGTGGAAGGGTGCCTGCCTAGCACATTAAAGCCCCAGGCTAGCTCTCCAGTACTTTAAAAAAAAGTGAAGTGGAGTCACCCTAGACTCTGAGAAGTCTATGGGGAGTAGGAAAAGTCATAAAATGTGCAAAGACACAGGATTTGACAAGCAAGGGGTGCAGATTATTTATATATAATTATTATATTTAGATAATTATTTATACCTAAATTTATATAATATAGATATATATATCTATGATTATATAATATATAATTATAAATGTATATAAATAATTAACACTATATAATCAGATATCTCTTATGCTTATAATCCCAGCACTTGGAAGGCTGAAACTAGCGGATGTAGTTCAAGACTTTCCTCCATGGTTACACAGTGAGATCTAAGTCAGTCTAGACTACAGAAAAATACTTACTTTTATGTGTGTGTATGTGTGTATGTGGCTCTGTGTGTGTGTGTGTGTGTGTGTGTATGTGTGTGTACCCGTGAAGGCCAAAAGAGAGCCTTGGATTCTTTGAAGTTGGGGTACAGTCCATTGTTAGGTATACAATGTAAACTGAGCTATAGGTTTCTGCAGGAGCAGCAAGTGCTCTTACTGAGCCATCTCTCCACCCACTAAAATAAAATATGTAAGGCTAATCAAGAGAGAGACAGGAATGAACTTGAGAAGCTGTGCTGATGTGATTACAAAGCACCTTGGAATTACTAAGGAAGCACTGATTTTATTCTCTGGTCACTAGGGAAACACAGAAGCTTCTAAACTCTGGAAAGTGGTGCAAAGGTAGAGAGGACAGGCTTGCATGTCACACACATTCACCTATGTCAGAAGAGTGATCCCATTCTTCAGCTTTCCAAAATACCAATCTTATGTCTGAAAATTCAGATCTCTACCTTTCTAAGTATTTTAAGTTTCTCAGAACTAGAATAGCCTTTCATGGTAATAATTATCATGTATGAAAAGAATACAGTAGCAATTACAAATGATCCTTTGGGGTCTAGGGAGGGACAAAGGAGGAAAAAGCCAGGGAAATCAAACCATGCCCACCTCTGTGACATGTGAAGAGCAAAACACAGGACCCCAGACACTGTGGCAAGGACTTGGTACAAGTACCAGTTCTACTAGTGAATTAACATATAAGCTTGAAACTTAGGTTCTTATGGGCATGTTTTCAAAAATATTTGCCCTGTCCTTACCCTCATGTGAGAAAGAAAATGACACTGAGGTCTGAATCCACTTTTCACCCTTTAATAAGAGCAGAAGTGGATGGGTCTACAGAGGTCACAAGAAAACATCTAGAGAAGACATGCACAATTTCACTCACATGAGAATCCACTTCCATGAAGTCACATAGTCTTCAAATACCTTCATCCCAAATGTCCTTGCATTGAGGAATTTAGTGATGCCACTGAGTTCAATGAAGAAAAAGTTAATTATTTCTGGTTAATATTAGAAAAATGTCCTTGTAATAAAAAAAGACTTTGCATGATTCTATTCCAGGCATGCTTTTAGACAGCGTCTGCTCTAGTGACTCTTCACTAGCCACAACCACCTATCAAATGTCATTTCAGGAAGCCTGCAAGTGTATCTGTAGTGCCATATACAGAGGAGCTGGCCATGAAAAACAGGGGTGGATCCTTATGCAGGACACACCATATCCCCCCAGTATTGCAGAAGCTCCCCTGTAAGAGCAAATTTCAATGACAGGATCTAATTTACTAAGTTTCTAGATCTGACCATGTATATCATCTTAATCTCTCTTCCTGCATCTCTGTCATGTGGTAGCCAGACAGCATTACAGAAAACAGATCAAAGTATGCACAGATCACTGTGTCCAACACAATGTGTGGTCAAGGTGAACACACAAAATGGCACTGTCAAATTTTTCCTATGGCCCCCCATCACATCATGTCCCTCTTCTAAAGTAACCATCTTACTACCATGATATGTGTGTGCATCACAGGACAATGGATTTTTGCTCTGTGTTTTGTGTCCATGGAGTCACATGTATGTCATTATTTTATAGGTTTCCACACAGCTTCCCATTTCTGAGGTTCATTCACATTGCTATTAAATTCCACATATAAAGGAGGGGTACTGTACCACCCGCACTGTCAATGTCTTTTAAGAAAGAGAAATCGGTTTTCAGGATTCCTTTCATTTTGTTCTTCACTCTGCAAGTGAGCTATGAAAGGGTTATGCCTATGCACATGTGAACATGCACACATCCAAGGAAATGTATTTCTCAACAATCTAGACTACTGTGTGCCACATACAGCCAAGCAAACAGCAGGCAACTGGCTGTGCTCAAGTTGATATGTAGACTGAGCTGGCAGCCTCACTTTTCTTCTCACCAAATCTTTGTGCTTGCTGATAAGGGAAGGCATGACCACCCTGAAAGACGCTATTCTTTCTAATCTAGAGTGACATGTGTACTTCATTATGCTATAGAAGTGATTTCCTGTAACCCAGAGTGGTACTTTAATATTCTATATACTAACAGAATGCATCAAAACAACACAGAAACGTAAACATACTTCGCAACCTCCGTGAGTTCTATGACATTTCTGCTCCTCCCACTTCCATCTTCAAATTGCATCTCATTTCCTATGGTTAAATTTCCCTTGATGGAGGAGAAGTAAGGCAGACATCTCTGCAGGACTGTGAAAGAGAACAAAAATCACAGAAAACTGCTTTGTACTAGTCTATCCTTTAAAAACCCTCTGTTATCTACAGCCAGGTTCTTGCTGGGCATGAAATGTGCTCAGGGCAGATAGCTAATTGCCCTTTATTGACATCTTCAGGACTTTCTGGTGTCTGTGAGACTGAAATGGGAGCACCATCACACTGTGAAGTCCCATTCCAGCCTGTTGATATTTTTACACATGAAAGATTTATCCAACCACACAGATAAGATGTGTAGGCGAAGTGGCATTGGCTCATACCACATATGCTGAACATGCTTTGATGGAAAAGCTGTTTGTATGGTGGGAGGAGTGTAGGGCTGTCACCTAACAGATTCTGGATGGGGCAGGTTTGTAGCTTAGTGAGAACAGTGCCTGTGTGGAGCCCTGGATTCAGTCCTGAACACTGGATAATATGGTGGGCTCCTGTGATCCCAGGACTTGGGAAGTGCAGGCAGGAGGATCAGAAGTTTGGGGTCACTCTTGGCTGTCTCAGGTCAGCCTGGGATAGATGAGAGCCAGTTTTGAAAATAGTCGTAAGTATTAAGTATTAGACTCAGGTTCTTTAGGATAGGACACCTTTTGGAATGATCTTTGTAACATGCCACCTACCCACACTCTAGACTTCCCTGGATTTTAGTATGTGTTTTTTGCTTGATATTGTTTGCATTGATTGTAATTCCAACTTCTCTAGGTCATTATCCCTCATTACTCCTGGACAATATTTGATAACCATTTCTTTGTATATAGTCTTGTATTAGGTTAGAACCTTCTTATTTAGACAAAAGGGGGACATGTAGTGGGTAGCCATCCCAGCCTTGGCCTGGAAGTTCCAACCCCCATTGAGGCTTTGATAATGGTCACGCCCACAAGGCGGGGCAGAGGGAGGAAGCTGAAGACCCAGGATTGAGAGGAGAGGCTTCTCTTGGTTCTGGGATGCTGGACGCTGGAGGTAGACAGAGCAGAGTTCTCCAGAGAACACCGCCGGACTGTGCCATACCTTTGCCAGACCCTATAACCTATCCCTTCATTTGTAAGTTACCCCACAAAATAAACCTCCCTTTTAACTACGTGGAGTGGCCTTAATAATTTCACCAATATCTTCTCAGTAAAACCTTGGAAACTAGAGTTTAGTAATTATTCCTGCAAGAATAAGAACCAGCTCAGGCTTCCAGCTCCTGTGAAGACAGGACTTCTGGTGATGAATTCTTAGTAACTTGCCTCCTTGCCAGTAACGTTCCCTACATGTCTTTGAAGGACAGAAACTATCAATGGAGGGCCACACTGTTTGACTGATGTGATTTCTGAGAAGAGTTCAATTGTTGTCCGGTCTTCTGTGGTCTGTTTGATCGAATGGAGTGCTAGCTCCTACTAATACACCACTTCAATGTGTGTTGCGGTGCGAGGCACCAAACATACTCTAACATACTAGAGCTCTAATTTTAAATGAAGAGGCAAGAGAAATCAGAAGTGGATAGATAATTTCCATATTTTTTTTCTTGCAAGTAGTTTCACTAATTTATATGTAGAGCTTGGACCTAAAATACTGAAGTGATTGATATAGGGAACAAGCTTCTTTATGAAGCTTTCCAGCTCTCCTTGTCTTGCCCATGCCACCCATCTCCAGCTTTCAAAGTCTAATGATTGTAGCTGATTTCTTTCATAATGCTCCCATCTTTCTCCTGCTCTGCCTTCCCTTCCGGGCAGACCAGAGGTGGTAGCCTCTACAACCCCTTTCTGCTCTCTGTTCAGTCAGCTCCTGGCCTCCACCTCTCTCCAGATGGCCTTATCCTACTCCTTCCCCGAGGGTGCTCGGCACACAGGAGGGTGCTCGGCGCACAGGAGGGTGCTCGGCGCACAGGAGGGTGCTCGGCGCACAGGAGGGTGCTCGGCACACAGGAGGGTGCTCGGCGCACAGGAGGGCTCAGTATCTTTCTTCTCTCTCATTCTTTCTAGTCTTTTTTTGTGCTCTATACATCTTAAGTGTAAGTTTTCACCCAGAAGTTCTCCTGGCCCTATTTTACATATTACTTCTGGTAATCACTTCCAGTCTGTTAGTGCCCATTCACTAATACGCTCAGTATTTATTAGGAAAGCACAGAAAATATGAAGAAAAGTTACAGAATGATACACGGTCCAGCCACCCACAGTGAACCATGTGACTTTGCTGATCAGTTTCCTTCCCATCTTCTACATCTCTCCCCTTTTGAATGCCACAGTAACACAGGCAACAGAATTCTGTTTGCTTCTCCCTCTCACATAATCTTACTTTGTCTCCTTTTAGAAACAATTTAAGGACTACATGTTATTAGTTGTACATTGTACCACTTAGTGGTATACTTGATCCTCTGTTAAGAAGAACACAAGCTGGTTGTAATGTTGATCTTAATGTCCCTTTCATTATTTCTTTAGACTATGAGAGACTGTGGATTATTTATTTTTATATCCCCAATGTATATTTTAAAACATGTGATTTTAATCAAAATCTAATTGTGAGAACAGCTATTTTTCCTTTTCCCATAAGAAATTTCCATGCTGTTCTTGACCACATACAGCGAGCACCTAGGGCTTCCTGGTGATTGCCATTTCTCGTGTATTAGAAAATACATTATCTCTGCCTTGGGATCTTTAACGGACCAGAGAAAGGTGAGGGGACACTCAACACATGGATTTTGTGGCAACCAATTCAACATTGACTTCCTACTTAGATTGGTGCCTGTTGCCTTTCTTCTGCTTTAGAAGAACTAGACACTCAATGTGGAAGAACTGAGTAGCAGAAAACATGAGAAAGAGAAAATGGCCAGTTTTCTCTCCCTTCCCACACCATCTGGCAAACAATTCCTTAAGAGTTTTGGTATATTTCTTTCTGATCTTTTTCCTTAAGTAATTTCTGGGATTTGTTTTAATTTCAATATACTTGACATGATGTCTGCAGCAGTTTGCATTTTGCTGAGTATTGACCGACTTCGCTCTATATTTATTAGTTCTACAATATCTCTCACAAACACACTGTATTACTTCAGTGTTCTCTTGCTCTTGGACATTGAAAACTTTCTTTTGTTTCCAGCCCCACCATCTGTGATCTCTGAGTTCTGTATTAATTTTTCTGAATGAACTCTGTGTTAAGAATCTTCATATGAAGCTTTTTCTCTGTAATTAGAATGACATCCTTCAGAAAGAAGAGTGAGTGGTTATTTCAGTTTTTCTAAAGAGCCCATGAGTTTATACTCAAACAGTAAAGAAACAAAATATATATTCATCAAAGAAACACAGAAGAATTTCAAATGTCACTTATGAAGACAAGATATACAACTTAGAAATTGCTTCTTGGGCAATTTCTGAACATTTTTGGCTCAGTCCAGGAGTGGGTGTGCATGACTGTTTGTGTGTGCTGTATATGCTTGTAGGGATACATAGGGTCACATTGATGGGCCTCTTAAAATAAATCATATCACTTGCCAATGTGTTTACGTAGCAAAGCCCCAAACCTCACAGAGCTCTAGTGGAAATGCCCCAGCTGGAGTGAGGGCAGGTGTGACCAGAGACACTGCTCCTAATTAACACTGGACTCTCAGGGTGGGACTGGACCTTTCTCAGCCTCAATCAGTCGAGACCTTATCAACTGAGGAAACACAATTCAGTCATATTTTGGTAGATTCTATGTTTCAAAGATAAAAGAATTACCACTTACAAGGTCTACTTGGATAAACTGCTGGGGGGCAGTCACCACGGGACAGATCTGAGAAAGTCTGAAAGGAAAGGGTCATGTTAACACTTCAAAGCCAGCACTGATCAGTTTCACTTCAATATCTGAATTCTGAGCTTGAAATCTTAGCTCCACATCTCATTTTCCCAAATTGTCTCTCCACTGACAATAATTATAAGTTTATCACATACAAATTATTGTTGAAAATGCCTCTAAATGCTCTGAATGAATCAACAAAGATTTAAAAAAACAAGATCTTACAAAAGCAAGGCACACCTGTGAAGATATCTTAGTCATACTCTGAATCTCTTACCCTTCAAAATTTTACTGGAAAAACAGCATTTTCTATAATTAACAACCAATTAATAGTATTTAATACTATAAAGCTTTAGAAATCTCCTGTGTATGTCAAACCTAGGAAAGGGTGGGCTTGAATATTTTATTGGACTGTTTCATTTAGTGTGTGTGTGTGTGTGTGTGTGTGTGTGTGTGCACACGTGCGTGCATGTGTGTGTGTGTGTGTGTGTGTGTGTGTGTGTGTGTGTATACCATGCATGCTAAGGCACACAAGTGGAGATCCTAATGCTAGATTCTGTTTTTTCCTTCCATCATGTTGGTTTCAGTGTGAGGAATGAATCAGGTCAGGCGGCACACACCTTCGTCAATTAAGCCACCTCGCAGTATGGTTTTGTAATGATTCTAGATGGCATAAAATTCTAGCTCTTATCAGCAACAACCCCGTCCAGGTATAGGAATTCTCTCAGTTGGAGTTACCTAAGCACACTTAATAGTCTTTCCTACTCAACAAGTGTACACAGGAATACCTCATGAATGGTGTGTTTCTTTGTCTATATCATGAATATTCTGTGTTTTGATGAGTGTCTACACAGTGATACACCATGGACACGGTGTTTTTGAGTGTTCATGTGAGCTTGTGTTTTATGGGAATGACACCATTAATATTCATTTTTCTAGATCTGGATATTTTTCCAGTAGCAAACTAGGATGTCACACTTAAGTTGAGAACAGCAGCTAAGTTCCTTGCAGGCGTGAGTACACGCACCGTTGCAGGCCTGGCCGTGGCCTTGCAGAACTGGCGGTAGTATTCCCAGTGGCTTTTGTCTCTTTCATTAAAGAATTGCATTTCGAAGTAGGTTAGAAATTTCTCTGGGCACCTGGAGACGCAGATCTGTGGAACAGAGAAGCACAGTGATGGGAATGAATGGGAACAGACCAAGAAAATGCCTACAAGGTTGGATGGGCTTCTGAATTCCCCACCAGTGTGAAGAATAAAGCATCATTTTTTATCTAAGTGATTTCAATCATGTTTCTAGTTTTATTGTATAAAATTAAATTTGCCATAGAATGTTAACAACTTGTACTTCTTGCTTCCTTGGTCTTGTGTTAAAACAAGATTTTGAACAATAATGACATTTTATGCTTTGATTTTGAAATCAGCATATAGTATGTTAGAGACCATGGCAACATTTTCAAACCAAGCGTTTTTGTGGTTCTCCTTTCCCACCTCCTCCATACAGTTGCCTCTGTTCCTCTTGTATTCCCCTATTATCTTCCCATTTCCTGTCCCAACTGTCCCTCTTCCCAACCTCTCTGGGGAAAGGATAATGTTGAACGAGGTGGCCCAAACTCATAAGACAAGACCAGCATGTTCTTTCTCATATGTAGATTCTGACCTGTGACATGTAAAGTTTAAAAACTCTAGATGGATTGATTTTAACTTGATTTTTAAGATAAATGTAGATCCACAAGTAGTTGTGAGAAACTGTACTTTCCACATGCTTGTCACTCAGATCCCCAACAGTCATACTTTGTGGAACTACAAGGTAACATCATAACCACTCTCTTCATTTAGATTGAATTAATTTTATATTCATTCTGTATGTGCCTGTGAGGGATAGTTCTATGTGCAGATTTGGGGCTTCTATCATAGAACAATTATGATTTTTAAAGCCCCTTTTAAAGGTTTCTATTGTTATTATTTGTGTGTATGTGTGCTCATATGGGTCCAAGTCAATATGTGCAATGTGCATGCAGGTGCTGAAGAGGCCAGGAGAGTCCATGGATTCCCTGGGGCTGGAGTTATAGGAGGTTGTGAGTCATCTGACAGGGATGCTGAGGAACTGAGCCCAGGTCCTCTGCAAGAACAGCAAGTGCTATAAACTATCTCTCTGTCTCTGTCATGAATTTTAATAAGACATTTTCTTATGATTGTCTGGCTTAATAGATAGGAGTATAATTCAAGATAAATTCTGCAGTCTCTATATATCCTAGGTTAGAATCTTGATTTGTTTTCTATATGGATAAAATGACTTTGAAATTTTCTGACATTTGTTAATGTGCATGGGAAATATTTGTCAGTGCCCATGAGTTCTCCATAACTGTGAAAACATAATTAGACATTGTCACCATGAGAAATAAGCAAAATACATATCTGCCACAATTAATTACCAGTTAAGTCTTTTAACAACACTATCTAGACATGGGCAAGAGAGGTCACCTGTGCAACTATTTTACAATAATAGACTGGGGGCATATCAGGGATGAACCGAGTCACTGGGGTCGTCCTTAGAGCCGAGACAGAGTGACAGTAACCCAATGTGCAATTTCATAAAGGACGGTGGGAACAGGGAGGTGCAGTCTGTTGGCTTTGCTTTTTGCTTATGATTTTTTAATTTATTTTAATTAATTTATTTTTTATTTTATGTGCATTGGTGTTTTGCCTGTGTGTGTATATCTGTGTGAGGATGATGGATCCCTAGTAACTGGAGTTACAGACAGTTGTGAGCCACCATGTGGTTGCTGGGAATTGAAGCCAGGTCCTCTGGAAGATTCCCAGTGCTCTTAACCACTGAGCCATCTCTCCAGCCCCTGCTTATAATTTTAAAAAGAAACAAAAGCCACATCAAACTGGGAAAGCTGCATCAACTTCCGAGAATCTCTCCATCAGTTCTGCTCCTCCTGTGGAAATCCCCCAGACATGGCCTGTTCCATCATCTCCCATCAATACTTTAATATTTATTTTTTCTTCAGTGTTTTAATGTTTTGACAATTTCATACATGCATATCATGAATTTTCATACTCTGTTACCTCTCTCTTTCATCTTCTTCCCACTCCTGCTGAAACTCTTCTTATTACTTTTTTTTTTGCATTTTTATGACACATTAAGTTTAATTGGGGGTGTTTGCATGACTATAAGCATGGAGTTTCATCAGCAGTATAGACAACTCCTCATCATGCACCCCGGCATCAACTGCTCACAGTGTTTCAGGGAGTGCTTCATATTGTTTGGCTCGAACTGTTTGGGGGGCACCCAGGCAGAAGGATCGGGATCTGTCCCTGGTCTATGGGCAGACTTCTGGAATCTGGTGCCTGTGGTCTGACACCTTGCACAGCCTTGGTACAGTGGGAAGGGGCTTGGACCTGCCTAGGCTCAGTGTGCTGGGCTCTGCTGACTCCACATGGGAGACCTCGATCTGTGGGATGTGGGGATGTGGGGTGGCTTGGGAAAGAGGATTGGGGGGGGGGAGGAGGGATGTGGGGGTCTGTGGATAGCATGTAGAATGAGTAGAAAATTTCTTAATAAAGGAAATTGGAAAAAAAGAAGCCATTTTGGGGACTGAACAGAATTCAAATCTTCATAAAGCTCAGGGATGCACTCTCATGGTGTGGAATTTTCCATTTGTGGTGTCATTTCAGCATTAAAAAAGTGAATTAAATTGTTTTTGAAGTTTAAAAAAAGTGAGAACTCAAGGAGTTAATATTTTATTGAGCTTTATATAATATGAGGTACTGCTTCCGGGACCCTGGCAAACCTATACTTACAAATACATGCATATGTATACTACACGTACAGACTGGTGTATACACAGCGCATAAAGAAAGCAATTAAAATGGAAAAAAAAGTAGTTTGTCAAAGAGAATCACATCAAACTTCATTCCAAACACAAATCAGCTGTTTAAAAAAATCCACAGCAACTACTCTTTCTTCTTTCCTTCCATCAGACCAATTTGCTCACTTCAAATGGGATGCTGATTAGAAGCAATCAACGTATAATTAGCCACAGAAGAAGGTCACACTGAGGCTGGGTGTCCTAATTGATCCTGGTCTGTGCTTCAAGTGCCTGTGACACATGTCTGGACCATGCTGCCAGTTGATAAGAATGTAACATGTAGAATATAGCTCTGATCCATAAATGCACTGTTGCAGGGCTAATAGATGCAGGATGCGATACTGCAGTCATGACATACCCCACTGAGCTGTGATCCCTATGGATTTCACAGGGCTCTTTGAGCATCATTCTTCATACCTGTTGTTACATCATCAATTCCAGAGGTTTAAACACTATTATAAATAAGAATTAGATGCCTGGGAGAGTGGGTTGCCCTGAAGATTAAAATACTACATTTGCTAAGTATGTTTCCTACATAATCTAGGAAACCATTTATGAAAATAATAAACATGTCATTTTTGTTTTAATATGGGGGCATTGGTTTGTATGGTAGAGTGGAAAGAGTAGGAAGATAGTCATTCATTGATTTACTAATTCCTTCATTCTATAGATACTTATTAATCATCTACTCTGGGGTTTGAAGGTAGTGTGAACACAGTGGTAAACAAAACAGGTGAGAAGCCTTACCCACAAGGTGTTTGGCTTTTAGCACAGGAAGAAAGACAGTGAACCATCTGTTTGTTACTGAAGGCTAGAAAAGAGATTCAAGAGTGAGGGGTGGATGGGTGCAGCTCCATTTTACGTGAGAGGCCTTGGGCTTCTCAGTCAGTAAACTACCTTCATACAAGCACGAGGACGTGAGTTTGGATCCTTAGCACCATGTGGAAAGCTAGGTGTAGCATCAGGCCCATGGTTTCAGAGCTTGGGGACAGACACTAGACCTCTGCAGTCTCTGGCTAGCCAGCCTAGCTGAAACAGTGCGCTTTGGGTTCAATGAGTCTTAAAAAATGAGGTTGAGAGAAATAGAGGACACTCCAAGTCGGCCTCTGGTCTCCACAGGCACACGTGCACATTTGCACACACATGATCTCACTAGAAAGATAACAATCATAGAAAGAATTGCGTATTGGTGGTTGATCCAGGGAGCCATCTGGAGAAGATACTCCGGCCGGAGGAGACTCGGCAGCAGGAGCCTGCCTGCATCCTTCAAAGAATGCAGAAGGTCCAGGGCAGCACTCAGAGGAGTTTTGTTTCACCTTGCCTTGTCTGGGCTTATTTATTTAACCTTATAGAGCTTTCTGCTTAGAGGGGGATGTGGGAGTATCTTCTAGACTCTCATGTAGTGGGCAGCTGTTCTAGCTTTGACCTGGAAGTACTACCCTCAGTAAGGCTTCCAGTAACTGTCAAGCCTATCTACGACCAGCCCCTGAGGCAGGGCCGAGATGGGAGCCCTTTGAGACCTGAGATCTGGATGTGCCAGCTCTCTTGGTTCCTGATGATCCTGGACGCTGGATGGTAGACTGAGCGGAGTTCTCCAGAGCTGGACTGCACTTCACCTCTCCCAGATCCTGTAACCAACCCCTTTACTAGCTATAAGTTATCCCTACCCCCCAATAAAGCTCCCTTTTAACTATGTGGAGTTGCCTTAATAAATCTTCCAATAGTGTCACAGGCTACAGAGCTCAGGGAAGCTAGCAGTCCCTCTTGATATGCAGAGAAAGGAAGCATCTAAAGCCAGCAAAGCAGGTAACTGGCCAGGACCTCAGCCAACAAACAATTCCAGCCTGCATGACAGGAATGACCAGAAACTCCAGCTACAACCACCCTCCACCCACAGATCCCATCATCAGATGACCTGGGAGAGGAGCCTCAAGTCTCAAGACTTTTTATTTTTATACTTTTTCCGTTATATTTTTAGTATTGTTTTTATGTCATTAAAATATTTGTTTTTTCCTCTTCTTACTCTTATCTAATTTTATTTACATATTTTCTCTAATTTCTGATCATGCATTTATCTCTCCCCATCACATGCTCTTTCTCTCCTATTAAACCTTGGTTTCCCCCTTTCACATCACTTTCCTTTATTTCACTATTATCTGAGTTGATTTTAACTTTCTATCTTTTCTCCATTATTTTAAGCCATTTTCTTCTCTATGTGTTTTGGTGGTATAGTAGTAGAAGATTTCACTTGATTTAACTAGAGTTTACCTGGGGTTTGTTTCTCCTCTCCACAGATCCAGCCTTAAATGACTAGAAAGAGACACACATCTTAACAGATGCACAAATCAAAGCTTAGAATCACACAAATCATGAAAAAGCAAGACAACATGGCTCTTCCAAACATTCACAACTCCTAAATAAATGAATCCAAAGATACAGAAATTATTGGAACCCCAGACAAGGACGTATGGGCTGTGGTTACTTATAAGAGCAAATGGTCAGCATCTCCAAGGTTCCCTGGTAACTCTGAAATAATTCATCTCTGCCATAGCTTTGATTAAATGTAAATGTACACGATATCAGGCTTCCATGTTCCTACCACACAGACAGACTCAACACGGACTTTCTGAATTCACCACAAATGTTGGCGACCACTAACACCACCATGAAGGCAGCCTTCGCCTTACCTGTGTAGTAGGGCACTGTAGCCTCGGCATCATGGAAGAACCGGTACACCTGAACAGGTTAAAGTAAAACAAAATGGTCTTGTTCCTGTTAACAAAAGGAAACACAAACAGTTTTTATCAGTGACAGTGGGAGTGCTCTACAGCACATCAAACACAGATGCTTTTGGTGCATTGCCTTTAAAATCCAGCTCCATCTTCTGTATATGGGTGCAGCATATTCTCAGACTGCCTTTCCATTGCCTAACAATCACAACACTGTTTTGTGATTATTAAAAACTGAAATACCTTTTCTGCATCTAGTGAGATGATCATGTGGTTTTTTACTTCGAGTTTGTTTATATGGTGTATTACATTGATGGACTTTCATATGTTGAACCACCCTTGCATCCCTGGGATGAAGCCTACTTGATCATGGTGGATAATTGTTTTGATGTGTTCTTGGAGTCTGTTCGCCAGAATTTTATTGAGTATTTTTGCATCAATGTTCATGAGGGAGATCGGTCTGTAGTTCTCTTTCTTTGTTGCATCTTTGTTTGGTTTAGGAATCAGGGTAATTGTAGCCTCATAGAAGGAGTTTGGTAATATACCTTCTGCTTCTATTGTGTGGAACAATTTAAAGAGTATTGGTATTAAGTCTTCTTTGAAGATCTGGTAGAATTCTGCAGTGAAACCATCTGGTCCAGTGCTTTTTTTTGGTTAGGAGACTTTTAATGACTGATTCTATTTCCTTAGGGGTTATTGAACTATTTAAATGGTTTATCTGGTCTTGATTTAACTTAGGTATGTGGTACCTATCCAGAAAATTATCCATTTCTTTTAGAATTTCCAGTTTTGTGGAGTAGAGGTTTTTGAAGTATGACCTGATCATTCTCTGGATTTCCTCATTGTCTGTTGTTATGTCCCCCTTTTCATTTCTGATTTTGTTAATTTGGATGCTCTCTGTCTTTTGGTTAGTTTGGATAAGGGCTTGTCTATCTTGTTGATCTTCCCAAAGAACCAACTCTTTGTTTCATCAGAAGGACAAACATGGTATGTACTCACTCATAGGAGGATACTAGATGTAAAACAAAGATGACTAGAGTGCTACACAACTCCAGGAAGACTACCTAGAAAACAGGACCCTAGGAAAGACCCAGGGATCACCCAATGACAGAGAAATGGATGAGATCTACATGAACAACCTAGACGACAGTGGGAGTAATGAAGAGCAAGATTCGAGGTAAAGAAAGCTTAGGGGAGCAGGAGATCCCAGCTGGATCAAGAACAGAAAGGGAGAACGAGGAATAACAGACCATGATAAATGAAGACCACATGAGAACAGGGATAGGCAGAGTGCTGGAGAGGTCCCCAGAAATCCACAATGATATATCCTCTGTAGACTGCTGGCAATGGTCGAGGGAGGGCCTGATCTGACCTAGTCTGGTGATCAGATGACTAAACACCCTAGCAGTCGTCTTGGAACTCTCATCCAATAACTGATGGAAGTGGATGCAGAGATCCTCAGCCAGGCCCCAGGTGGAGCTCCAGGTGTCCAACTGTCGAGAAGGAGGAGGGACTGCAAGAGCATGAATTGTTGAATCCAAGATTGGAAAAGCACAGGGACAAATAGCCATCGAATGGAAGCACATGAATTATGAACCAAAAGCTGTGGAGCCCCCAGCTGGATCAGGCCCTCTGGATAAGTGAGACAATTGAATAGCTTGAACTGTTTGGGAGGCACCCAGTCTGTGGGACCAGGACCTGTCCTCAGTGCATGAGCTGGCTGTTTGTAACCTTGGACTTACACAGGGACACATGCTCAGCCTGGAAGGAGGTGACCTGCCTGTACTGAATCCACCATGTTTAAATGAATCCCCAGGGGTGTCTTGGTCCTGGAGGACATGGGAATGGAGGGGAGGGGCTGGGGGGAAGATGAGGGTGGGGGCGGGAGGGGGGAGGACAGGGGAACCCATGGCTGATGTATAAAATTAAAACACATAATAATTAAAAAAAAAAAAACTGAAATAAATTGTCCACCAGCAAGAAAGTTTATCACAAGGCAGAAGATCACACTGTCATTGGGAATGATGTTGACACACATGTTTAATGGAAGGTGTGTGTGTGTGTGTGTGTGTGTGTGTGTGTGTGTGTGTGTGTGTGTGTGCGCGCGCGCACTCAAATGCTGATTCAGTCTTCTGTGGCATCTGTGTTGAAAGCCCAGCAATCTTCATGAGCCGAAGTTCTTGTAGTGGCCAAAAGGTGGCGGTACAATCAACCAAATTTCCACCTTTTAGTGGAAATACTGAAGAACACGTCTTCAAGCCACAGGTCAGGAGTAGCTTCCTGTGCTGAAAGGCATTGAAAGTTACACACTGAGACAAAGCATATGTGCCCTCTGGAGCTGGGGTTTCATCTGGTTTGGTATGTCAGGAAACCGGTGTTTCTCCCATAGTCCTTTGGGTTGGGCACAGCTGAAACACAAAAGGCCAGATTCTTCTCCATCCCAGGTACAATGAAGCCCTCTCCAAACACAGGCTCTCCGCCCGGTTATGAAGAATCTCTCCCAAGGACAGCTGCAAGGACATCACGACCCCAACACTCCAGTGGTTATGCTGTGGCCCTGGAGTGGCTTTACATAAACTATTTGCTAGGCCTGAGATGCACCCACACTGTGTCCTGGCACAGAAGCACGCACATTTATTTAGTGCCTTACTTTATCTAATATGTTTCTGTGTGCGCTCAGGCAGCAGGCACATTACTAAGTCATTTCCCCAGCCCTCCTGTGGAAGGCTGAGGACGACTTGCAGGGGCCACTGAGTTTTCTCCTTCCACCCTGCAGGTTCCAAGGATTGGCTCAGGGGCCAGGCATGGCAGCAAGTGCCTTTACCCACTAAGCCATCTCTCTGACCCAGCCCGACTTCCTGAACTGACACCATATCAGGCTCCCTTCCACGTCAAAAACACACCTCTACTCAGTAACAGTTAAACAGTTAAAGATGAGTGGTATTTCATTATTTAGTCATATCATAGCCCATACAATCCATCTCTTTGGACAGGTCAGTAGACTGCATTCTGTTCTGACTGCTGCACGGAACTCACTACATTCTATCATCTAGTTTCACTGCTCTTGTTTAGGCTGTGACAGGAGACAGTATGAATCTCTCTGGAAGTTCTTTCATTGGCTATGCCTCAAAGGCTCTATCCCAACCGTGACACTCATGGGAAGTTTTTGAACCTTTCAGGGGTGGGTCCTACTGGGAGGAAGTACAATCATTGAGGGAGACCCTAATGGGGACATGGGGCCCCTAATGGGGAGGTGGGGCCCCTAATGGGGAGCTGGAGCCCCTAAGGGAGAGGTGAGGCCTCTAATGGGGAGGTGGGGCCTCTAATGGGGAGGTGGGGCCTGTAATGGGAGGTGGGGCCTCTAATGGGGACATGGGGCCCCTAATGGGGAGATGGGGCCCCTAATGGGGAGGTGGAGCCCCTAATGGGGAGGTGGGGCCCCTAATGAGGAGCTGGGGCCCCTAAGGGAGAGGTGGGGGCCTCTAATGGGGATGTGGGGCCCCTAATGGGGAGATGGGGCCCCTAATGGGGAGGTGGGGCCCCTAATGGGGAGCTGGGGCCCCTAAGGGAGAGGTGGGGCCCCTAATGAGGAGCTGGGGCCCCTAAGGGAGAGGGGGGGCCCCAATGGGGAGGTGGGGCCCCTAATGGGGAGGTGGGGCCCCTAATGGGGAGGTGGGGCCTCTAATGGGGAGATAAGGCCCCTAAAGGGGAGATGGGGCCCCTAATGAGGAGCTGGGGCCCCTAAGGGAGAGGTGGGGCCCCAATGGGGAGGTGGGGCCCCTAATGGGGAGGTGGGGCCTCTAATGGGGTGATGGGGCCCCTAAAGGGGAGGTGGGGCCCCTAATGAGGAGCTGGGGCCCCTAAGGGAGAGGTGGGGCCTCTAATGGGGTGATGGGGCCCCTAAAGGGGAGGTGGGGCCTCTAATGGGGAGGTGGGCCCCCCAATGGGGAGGTGGGGCCTCTGACAGGCAGATGGCACCCTGGCTGGTTTTTATTTCTTTGCTTTTTGGCTTTCAGGAGATGATCATACCTCATCTGCTGCAGGCTTCCACCTTAGTATACTGTGCAGCAGCCAAGCAACACAAAAGTTTAGGACCATGAAAGCATCAACTGAAACCTTTGAAACCACAAGGCAGAGCAGAGTTTTCCTCTCTTAACTTGTTTATGTATTTTCTCAGAGTGACGGAAAGCTAGCACAGCTCATATAGTTTTAAAAGACGCATTCAATTTTCCTTTCAGTTAGTTTCTAGGCAGAAAACCGTTGAATCACAGAGTAAATGTTGGTGAGTGTTTGATAAAACCTTGCAAATACCACCATAGTACACTGCCAGCAGCAGACAGCAGTGTTCTTATTTCTTACTCCACCAAACACTGGACATTTCAACATTTTTGATTTATTTGACAATCTCATGGGCAAAACAATTTTTAAACTTGCATTTCTCTTTCGAACTGTGACAAGGTTCCTGTTGCCACTGGACATTGCCGTATGCTATTTCTTGCTTGTGACTTTCGTCTTGTTTTCAGTAGAGATCAACTTTTGTGTTTTTATGTTGGTGTGTGTGTGTGTGTGTGTGTGTGTGTGTGTGTGTGTGCATGCACGCACAGGAATTCATGCTCGTGGGAACCAGAGAACAACTTCCTGGAGCGAGTTTTCTCTTTTCACCTTTACGCGGGTTTCTGGGCTCAGAGCCAGGTCATCGGGCTTGCACAGGAAGGATCCTTACCAGCTCAGCCACCTTGCAGGCCCCTGGATGGAAAGCATCCTTTCACTTCAGATTTCTGTGTTTAGATCACAAAGCCATTGTTCCATTTGTCATGAATATTTGCTGAATGTGTTTGTTTTTCCTGGACGGCCACTTATCTTTAATTTTGTTTACAGTGATTTTGGTGGTTTCCTTTTTTTCCCTGTTTAAGACAAGATTTCTTTGGTCTGGTTATTCTGGAACTCACTATGTAGACCAGGCTGGCCTTGAACTCACAGAGATCCACCTGCCTTTGCCTCCTGAGTGCTGGGATTACAGGGATGAGCCACAATGGCTGCCCCTTTTGGTAACTTACTTTCAATGACAGGATTCTTAAAAATTTCTATTGTGTTTTTGGGTTTGGTTTTATGTTTAGAAGTTGTTGTTTAGCCCACAGTTTTGTTTTTTATTGTTTCTTTCAGCTGTATATTTTAAATGATTTTATAGTATTTATTTCGTAGCTTTATATTTTAAAGTAAACACTTGACTGTTCTCATCAAACTACGAAACAATTATTGTTGCCTTCTTAAAGAGATCACAGTAAGAGTGTAACACAGAAGAGCAGTGCTGACAACCACTGGACTGCTTTCTCTTCTTGCCTCAGAACAAGTGATTGTTGGAGATTTCACTGTCTCAGAGGTACTGGATCTTTGGTTCTGAGTTCTCCTCTAGGCAGAGTCTGCAGTATGGTCAAGGATGTCCCTTTTCTGTTTTGTATTTTGCAGAAATTCTTCACCATCCTTCTTGGCACTTATTTCTGAACCCATCTTCTGAGATTTACAATTTTTCTTTTTCTAAATGTTTTCAGAATTATCTAAGTCTTTATTTTTATTTAAAGGATCCTTTTGATCAATTTTCTTGATTTCTTTTATTTTCTCCTCAATCAGCATTTTTGACTTCACTTCTCTTTTCTTTTTTCTGCTTTACTTTCTTCTGGTTTGGTGTTTTGCTTTCTTCATCAGAGAGATCAGAATCAGAGCCTGAAAGATCATGGACGTATTTCCAGTCTTCCATAGTGCTGTGGTTGGTAGGGAGCCTTCTTTGACCACCATGGTTCAATTTAAACTTTTGGTCATGGAACATGGCTCGAAACCTCATGTCAGTTTTGACTTTTCTGTCCTTTTTTGCCATTTCCCAAAATCTGGGATCCTTTGATACCCACCCTAAACTGCTGGTCATTCATTATTTCTTGCTTGGATGACATTTTTAAAGTCTTACTGAAGAAATCTCCTGAGAAACCAAGTAAAATCTCAAGGAGATCTTGTTGGAGAACCACACAGCTCCTCACCTCTCTTTTTGGATCCTAGTCTGAGCTCCTAGCCCAGTCTTATAAATATGCCCCTGGCTGCTATAAGCTTATGATTTTTATCTTATATGTATATAACACCTTCACTGCCCCATTCTTTTAGATATGAATTATGATATACATGTAGTTTTACGTCCGTGAATAGCATTTCATTCAATTCAATTCCATTCCCTTAATAATGTATTTTCTGGGTACTGACTTGAATGGCTATCTCTATCACATTGAAAATCTGGTTGTGTTACAAATCCAATGGCACAGGCCTGTAACCTCAGCTAGGCCAGAGGCACAGGAAAGGAGATGGCAAGTTTAGTGCCTTGGTTCTGAAGTGAGTTCAAGGCCACCATAGGCAACTTAGTGAGACTCCGTTCCATAACAAATAAATAATTAAGTAAATAGGGGCCAGATATACGACTCAGGTAGAGCACTCATCTCCATGTGCAGGCCCTAGAGTCTATCACCAACCCTGAAAAAATATATATTTACAATTGGATTTATTTGTACCTAGTTTTATTACCATTCTACACTTTAGAATAATGTGATTATTGTGATGAATTTAGCCTAACATTTTCCTTAGATATATTTTTATTCAATTACACCTATACATATTTAAGTTTTAAGGTTTATTTATTTTATCTTCTGTTTTGCTGGCATGTGTTTATGTATACACTGTATGGATTGCCTGTTGCCCGAGGAGGCCAGAAGAGGGCTCTAATCCCCTGGGACTGGAGACTATTCTTAGGATCTCTCTGCAAGATCAGTAAGTACTCTTAACTGCCGAATGTCTTTCTAGCCCCTTCTTAAGTTAAAAAAGAAAAAAATACCTTTATTTTTATTGTATGTATATGGGTGTCTTGCCTGCATGACAGCTGTACATCATGTGCTTGCAATGCCTATGGAGGCCAGAAGAGGGCATTGGAGCCCCAGGAACTGGAGTTAAAGGTGATTGTGATCCTCCATTTGGGTGTTAGGAATTGAACCTAGGTCTCCTGGAAGAGCAGCCAGTGTTCTTATCCACTGTGCCACCTCTCCAGCCTCTTAACCTAAAAATTTTAATATTGAGTCAAGTTTGATTTTCTTCAAGTATTTTCACTTACCATTAAATCTATAAGCATGAACATCAATTCCAGGGCATCTGTCTCAGTCAGGATTACAATTGCTGTGATAGAACACTATTATTAGCATCATAACACAGATGCAACTAAAAGGAACTATGAAGAAAATTGGCTATTGCAATTGTGAGCATTTTCTTCAATGGGTCTGTTAAATGGATGGACCTGAACTGTCACTCACATGTTGTTGAGATACATTCCATTTCAAATTTATATTTATCAGACATTTCATTTGAATGAATAATCTGGTAAGCAAGAGTCACCTCTGGACAGTCTTTATATACTGAAATTTGGGGTGCAGCCTCTTGTCTGACATAAGCGGGCCGTGGGCTTAGGCCTGGAAGACTTGCTGCAGAAACCCTTCTAAAAGCAGTGTGTTTCAAGGTAACTGAAGAGGTACAGATTTCTGTGTTTTCTTCTCTCTCCACCTGGTGATTTCTTTGCCCCCCACAGTGTGAAAGTCTGGGGGAAGGTTGTTTGTTTTAGGTTTTTTTGTTTTTGTTTTGCTTGTTTGTTTTAGGTTTTTAAGGTTAAAATACAACTACAGTCTGGATTCAAATTTAGTCCAGGTGTCTGTTACTCAGAGGCCTTTTATAAGGAAAACTTTCTCCAAATCTACCTTGATAAGGTTAAGGGTTTCCCTCTTACTTACCCAGATTTCTGTTTTCTCTGTTATCTGCCATTATTCTACCCCATGAATCTTCAGCTCTTTACTGAGTGTCTGTCTTTAAATCTATGTATCTCTTGGCATAACACATTCTTGGTTCTCCGTGGCACTGCAGAGACATGACAGGCATCTGGACTTGTTGGTGGAGCCCCTGTTGTTAACTGGCCTTTTGTTTTTTCCATAATTACCCAAAACCAGCAATCACAGAAACTCAACTGGTTGCAAAGAGTGAGAAGATGTAGCATTAAGCCATTTGTGAAGAAACAAGAAAGAAATGGACCATGAGAAAGGGGTAAAGGTTTTCTAAAAATGTGAGACATGGCTTTTGTCTGCTTGATTTTAGGTAAATAATAGAAAACTTGCTTCCAAACAGAAACACTTATGTTTTGATTGATATTGGACACTTTTTTTCATAACGCTATCAGTGCACTGTTCACTGATGAGTTATTCCCAAAGATCACTAAAGATCTGGGGACACTTCAAAAGGCAGAATGATTGTTGGTAAACATTATGGCAAAAATGGCCAAATAGTGCATGGTGCAGGCATTTCAGCAGCTGCTCAAGACAGCCATACAATATCCCTATCCAAAGGGCATGCTCTAAATATGGCTGCTGGGAAGTCCCTAGTCCCATCCTTGGTTTAGAATTTTATTTTCCCTGATAAGAGAGGAGATGCGGAGAATGAAATCTCCAAACCTCTTCAGGCTGTCCGTAAGAACGGAGACAGCAGAAGCTTCCTTCATGAGTGTCAACCTTCCCCAGGGATCCTGCGGGACTGATGCTGATGTGTTTAGGTTCCAGTTTCAGGAAAGCCACACAAAGCACAGTGGCCGTACTCACTCATTGGGGGTTCCCTTCTGGCCACAAAAGTGTCCCTGGCTGTCTGTAGGATAGGCCACTCTCCTGGGGTCACCATGTGTCCAAGCTGCGGGAACAAAAAAGGACAAAGTCCCCATCAGCAACATCTGGCTGAAGGTGGTCTCCTTTGAGAGATTCGAATTGCCACGGCAACGCTCACCTCTTCCCCTTCAGTCATAGAACATTATTGATTTTCTTCAAAGAGTAATTTCTTAATGAAAAGTAAAATAAAATATGGATGAATTGGTCTGGAAGCACGTTTTTCTTCTCTCTGGATTCATCTGGGCTGCAGCCAAAACATGAGGTAATGCACTTAGAAAATGACAGTTATTAAAATGAGGAGGAGAGGGCACGGACAAAAGCTCCCTTGGAAAAGAAGACGCCTTTTCTGAAGCTCAGGCACAAATGACTTCATGCCAGAGCTGATAGATTGACTCCAGGCAGCATGATGTAATGCTTTGGGGGGTATACAGAAGTGAAAAACACTTAAAAATTCAGCAGAATGAACGGACTAGTTCTCTGATTTCACAGGACATTCAAAAGGCAAACAAGAACACAGCGGAGGCAACCGGCAGGAAAGATCTGCCAGGCGTTTGTCCGGTAATCTCAGAGCTTAACACAAATACCATGCATCCCTGACCTCATGATGAGGACTAGCCTAATTTTCTGGGGAGACGCTGGGCTCTGCTTCATGCAAAGGCATCACCCCTGTTTGTTTGTTTTGGCGTGGTTATAAACTTGGTCTGACAGATGACAGACCATCAGAAAGTAACACCCATTACTACACTAGCTAAAACTTGTTAATTCTAACTGATTTTTTCTACCTTCTCAAAGTTTAAAAAACACAGTTGTTGAAAGTCTAGGCTGCAGCTGAAAACATATCATTTGCCTCTGATAACAGTGATCAGCCATCTCCTTCCCCACACTCAGTGGATGTGACAGTTTGCCTTATAATTTGATCACCCTTATTCATGTGGTTGATGTGATTTGAGATGATAAAAAAAATCAATTTTTCAAATGAGGACTTTTGGAAATCAAATTTCCAAAAGAGGATTTTTTTCTCAGTATTTTTTTTCTCATCAGCCCAAGCTTTTATCTCCAGTGTCTAAGTTTCAGGAAGGTTCCCTTGTCTACTTCTCTCTAATGTCACAGAGGCCAAACCAGCTCCATCTTCGAATACCATCTTGTGAGATCTGAGTGGCTCTCCGCACCATGTCTCCCTGTCCTTATTTTCCAGAATAAAGAAAGAACTGTAAGTTGGTATGTAAATAATATCCAAGTGCTCAGTGCTCAGTGAGATCCTTATTACACTGTCTCTGTGCCTTGGTTTATCACATACTGGCAAGCCCTAATAGAGATCCAATTTTATCCAACTCTATGCTTCAATGTGTCTTTTTCAGCTTTATCCTAAAATGTTTTATCCTGTTTTCCTAAATAATTATTAACTGAGAATTAGGCATCTGACTCCTTTTATATAATTTTCTTTACTCTTGAGGATTTCATGCATACATACACTGCAATGTGACCACCTCCACCCAAATTACCCCCCAACTCTCCCCATATCAACTTTATGTCTTCTTTTTGAATAACCCACAAAGTCCAGTTAGTGTTGCTCATATGTGCATGCATGTGGAGCCATTCAGAGGAGTATGAGCAACCAGCACCACACCCTCAAAGAAGATGATACTCCCTTCTCTTGGAATTGTCCATGGCCAAAAGTTTCTCAGTAAGGACTGGGGCCTGGAGAGTATTTACCATATTTAGGTATCTATTTCTTATTATCTATAACCCAGACCAAACTATTGACTTATTTTGAATCTCAACTTTCTAATTAGCTACTAAAGCACAAAAATAATGGTATAAAATGCATAGAATATTGAGGCTGCAAAAGAAGGTAATGGAAGTGGAACATTTGGTATGTGCTCAGAACCCACATGGATTCAGTAATGCTAGCTCTGTAATTTCTCAAAAATCAACATCTGAAACCAGACTTTGGAACATGTGCTTTGTTTAGAGGTGGGGACGGCTCTAGAAGCTTCCACAGGTGCAATTGGCTGGACTCTGGAAAGGTTAAGGACGCTAAAGGAGACAAGAAAAAGCAGGACACAGTGGCAGGGAGCTGTGGTTATCCGAGAACTTCTGGTCGTGCTTGTGGAGAGCCGCGCACACTTGCCTCCATAACTGTGAACACGTGTTGATGGGCTGAGAGGGAGTGGAGTCTCCCATCAGCAGCAGCTGCCATGATTTCTTTTCCCTTTACATCATCTAATTCAGACTTTCCTAGGTGACCACTCTGTTGTGGGTCAGAGGCCATCCCTGGGATGAATGCACACCAGAGTTTTCAAAGAGAATGGAGAGGGAGGACGAAGGTTTTAGAGGGATCAGAGAAAAAGTGGGACTTGAGAGAGGCTAAAAAAGGTTAGGATTTGGACATGGAGTTGGAGTGGGCAGGAACGGCAGCTGAAAGAACCGTGTGATGATAGAAGCTTCTCTGCATTATCTGCTTGGGACGGGTCAGAGAGTCCCTGCTACAGCTGGGGCCTCATGTGACTCACGCATCTCACAGTAACTCTAAGAGGTTGCCATTCTTTTAATCTAAGTTCTGTATTAGAGTTTATTTCTCAAAATCACAAATTTCTTAAGTGATATAACCAGAGCTTAAGGTTAGGTTTGTTGCTTCATGAGGCCTTTGGTTTTATCCACCATACTACAGTGGCAAGAAAGCTAAAATAGATGAATTAAATAGAAAATAATAAGAAATTTAGATACATTAAATATTAAAAAAATAATACCTTAATGAAAAGGTTTACATAGATTAAATAATGAAGCCTCTTGATGTGAATAAATTAGGAGTAAGCTTGTTTTAATTTCTTTTTTTTTAAAGAAATTTTTAAAATTCATTCTACATATCAAAGATTCCCTTCTTCCTTCCTCCCACCCCTCCAGCCTCCCCCCTCCCAATTCATCCCCCCATTCCCTCCTACAAGAAGGTAAGCTCTCCTATGGGGAGGTGCACTTAGTAGAGACAGGTCCAAGCCCCTCCCCCGCCTCAAGGCTGTGCTAGGTGTCCCATCATAGAAGTAGGTTCCAAAAAGCCAGCTCATGCACCAGGGATGGATTCTGATCCTACTGCCAGGGGGTATCTTAAACAGATCATGCCACACAACTGTCTCGCTATGCAGAGGGCCCAGTCCAGTCTCATACAGACTCTACAGCTGTTGATCCAAATTTCATGAGTTCCCACCAGCTTGTTCCAGCTGTCTCTGTAGGGTTCCTCATCATGTTCCTGATGTCTCCTGCTCACAGAATCCCTCTTCTCTCTCTTTGGCTGGACATGGTATGGACTCACTCACAAGTAGATACTAGATGTAAAGCAAAGGATAACCAGACTACAACTACAGCTCTAAAGAAGCTATCAAGGAGGACCCAAAGAGAAATGCATGGATCACCCTGGGAAGGGAAATAATATCTCCTGAGTAAACTGGGGATGAGGGGTGAGCAGTGGAGGGTATGGGTGGGGGATGAGAATGTGGTGGAATGTGATGGTCAAGCTGGAACAGAGATGGAGTGGGAGAGCAATGAAAGAGATATGATAGAGGGAGACGACATGGGGATAGGGAGATATTCACAGGGATGACCCCACCTTAGACTACTGGCAATGGTGGAGAAGATGCCTGTACTGGTTTACCCCAGTAATCAGATCAGTGAATACCCTAACTGTCATCATAGAGCCTTTCTCCAGTGACTGATGGAAGCAGATGCAGAGATCCACAGCCAAGCACCAGGCCAAGCTCCAGGAGTCCAGTAGTTTCTTTTCTTTTGAATACCATGACAAAAGACAACTCAAGGGAGAAAGGGCTTAGTTTAGCTCACAGTTCCATGTTATCATTAGAGAAGTGGAGGCAGGAACTTAAAGCGGCTAGTCACATGGCATCCACAGTCAACTGCAGTGGGCAGCTGTTCCAGCTTTGACCTGGAAGTACTACCTCCAGTGAGGCTTCCAGAAACTGTCACACCTACCAATGACCTGCCCCTGAGGCAGGGCCCAGACAGGAGCCCTTAAGACCCCAGATGCAGATGTGCTAGCACTCTTGGTTCCTGGTGATCCTGGATGCTGGATGGTAGACTGAGCAGAGTTCTCCAGAGAACATCACTGGACTGTTCTTCACCTCTTCTGGATCCTGTAACCTATCCCTTACTTGTTGTAAGTTACCCCAAAATAAACCTCCCTTTAACTATGTGGAATTGCCTTAATAAATCCCCCAAGAGTCAACAACAGAGAGAAATGAGCTGTGCATGCCTGTGCTCAGCTCCATGGCTCCACTCTGAGAGCATCCAGGGCCTCCTGAGCGGGTGGTAGTGCTGCCCACTTTCAGGTCAGCTCTCCTCCATCAGCTGAGGTCATCAAAATAACACCTGCCAGGCATGCATAGGCCAGCCTGTCTAGAAGGTCCCCAATGAGTCTCTCTTCCACGGTGATTCCAAGTTGTGCAGAGCTGACAATTATAACTAACCATGGCAGAGCTTGTTAATAGTAAGAACTATGGTTGGGAAATGAAGCGCTCCACCAATGTCTATGGAATCCCTAGTGCAGAATGTTCAGTGTGGAGGACTCTAGAAGGTGATTGGCTCTTCAGGACTCTGAAGTAATTTGTGGGGTAACCCATTGATAGCTCTGTGATTTGAAGGCATTGTTAAAAGGCGGTGGGAACTTTAGGCAGGAGGCCCACCTGAAGAAAGTAGGTCACTGAGGGGAAGTGTTACTGGTGGGCTAATATCTTGTCTCTGGCCCTCTTACCTTCTCTCTGCTTCCTGTCCACACCGAGGGACGCACCCATGATTTTCAGCCTCGTCTCAGGCATAGCAAGGAAGCACTGACCTTGGACTGAATCATGAGCCAACACAAGTCTTTCCTCTTTCCACACTCTCGCAGCTATATGTCATGGTGATGAAAAGGCTGACTCACACATCCAGAGACAAGAGAAAGAGATAAAGATGAACGTGTCCAAAAAGGAATTCCCTTTCCCAACTCCTGGCACTGCCCTGTGGCCATGTTTACTGAGCAGATTCTACCTTCTCCACTTAGCTGTGGTGAGGAGGCCAGGCTGGCCATGGATGGTGTGTGTTTGAGCTGGAAGTACTCCAAGCTGCTAGCAGAGGAGGAAAGGAGACTCAGCAAGAGAAACCATGTTTGACACTGTTCACAAAGTCAGGGCATCTATGTTTTACTTCATTCATGGAAGTTTTCTACACATGGAATTTCCAAAACAGGCTGTCTGGTGTAGAAGTCACATGTCCACTAAGAACTAAATGGATTATTAGAAGACACAGCTATGAATGCAAAATACATGACTAGTTTTATTTTATATTTTGAGACAGGGTCTAACGTATGCCAGGCTAGACTACAGACATAATGCTGGGATCATATGTGTGCACCACCATGCCTAGTTCCCTGGGGTGCTGGGGATGCTGTGAATGTGTTGCTCTGATTGATTGATAAATAAAATGCTGATTGGCCAGTAGCCAGGCAGGAAGTACAGGCTAGGCAGGACAAAAAGAGAGGAGAATTCTGGGAACTGGAAGGCTGAGTCAGGAGTTGCCAGCCAGACACAGAGGAAGCAAGATGTGAAGGCAGAACTGGGAAAAGGTACCAAGCCACATGGCTGAACATAAATAAGAATTATGGGTTAATTTAAGTGTAAGAGCTAGTCAGTAATAAGCTTGAGCTAATGGCCATACAGTTTGTAAATAATATAAGCCTCTGTGTGTTTACTTGGGTCCAAGTGGCTGTGGGACTGGCAGGTGAGAGAGACTTGTACTGACCACCAGCGGACTGGACACAGGAATACTTCAGCAACACTGGGGTTTTATGCATATTAGATAAGCATATTTTAAACATAATATGGACAAAATTATTATTAACTCACTGAAATAATTTCATTTTTTGATACTCTCATGTGGAAAATTAGAGATTATACATGTCATTCAAGATGTCATCTCTCTGTCAGATCTGGTCTAGGAAATACCTTCACAAATGTGGGCATCTTGTACAAGGTGGTGAACAGTATCATTTCATTGTTGATCCATTGAATAAGTCATCCAAAAACCTATAGTATCCAACACATTATTGTTATAACAAATACTTTACCTGTCCCTTTCAAAATCTGGCAATAATAGTCAAAAAGCCAATGTACAGTTAATGGCTGTTCAAGGAGGGAGAAGCAGTTTTCTTTAAAGGTGTGGCCTGTGGTTTGTCCACTGTGCTTCAGCAGATGGCCTCATCTTGGAGTTATTTTTTTTTTAATGGACATGAAGAGGCTGATTCAGAGAAGAGTTAGAGGGAAGAGTCGGGGTGAATATGATCAAAATACATGTATGAAATTCTCAAAAAATTAATAAAAATGTTATATTTTAAGAGTAAACTCAATGCCCCCAATTAATATAAATGAGAAATGGGAAGTAACTGGAAATTAAATAATATGCGTGCAGGCACACAGAAACTCAGGCTCAAACAGGAGACAGAGTGGGGTGAGCTGTGACACCTTTAGTTAGAATTTCTTCTTCTAAAGGTACTTTGAATGTGAACTGCACTTGTGACCTGCTTTTAAGAAACAGAATGTGAAGTACCATTGACCTTGGTAGCCTTCAAGAGTAGAAACAGAGGAGTGGATGGGAGGGCAGAGGGAAGATGTGGGGAGAGGGACTAGGAGGAAGAAGGGGAAACAGAGATCAGATTGTAAAACAAGCAAACAAATAAATAAAATTGTATATATATTAAAAGAGTAGGAAACATGACTGGCAAAAAAAGTCAATGAAATGATTCCTAATGATATTGTGCTATACACCTAGACAAGAGCCTAGCAGAGAGGCTTCATCCAGCAACTGATGGAAACAGATACAGAGACCCACAGGTGAATATTAGGCCAAGCTCAGGGAATCCTGTGGAAGAGGGGAGGAAGCATTGTAGGAGCCAGTGTGGTCAAAGACATCACAAGAACATGGCCCACAGAATCAGCTGACTGGGCTCATAGGGGCTCACAGAGACTGAAGGGTCCGTCAGGGAGCCTGTGTAGAACTGACCTAGGTCCTCAGCATATGCTAAGTTATGGTTGTGTCTTGCTGTTCCTGTAGAATGCCTAACAATGGGAGTGGGGCTGCCTCTGACTCTTCTTCCCGCTTTTGGGGTCCTTTTTCTCCTAATGGGTGCCTCTTCTAGCCTTGATATGAGGGTTTGTGCCTAGTCTTATTGTAACCATGTTTGGTTGACATCCCCAGGAGGCCTGCCCTTCTCTGAAGGGAAACAGAGGGGAGTGGATCTGGGGGAGGGGGAAGTAGGGGTGAGAGACTGGGAGGGGAAGAGGAGGGGAAACTGTAGTTGGGATGTAATATATGAGAGAATAACAATAATAATAAAGAGTAGTCATAGAAGGCACTGTAGCATCTCCCCCATCGGTCCCTATTCTTGCTCTCTAGCCCTAGGGGACAATGCCACCTGAAGACACTCAGCCCCATAGAAAAGCCCACATGGGGGAGGCTAATGCCTGTATTCCCAACACTTGGGATAGAAGCCAGTCTGGGCTTTATGGTGAGTTCGGGCCTTTCTGGGCTATAGCATTGTAGAAACCATGGGGGAAGGTGTAAGAGACAATGTAGAACAGTGTCATGGGTTCCAGCCTACCCTCCACCTCATCATACTTTTTCAGTAATTAAAAGTCACACATCCTAGTGGGAAGAGTATAAACTCTAGAATTAAACTGCCTGGGTTATGAAGATAAACAAAACCAAATAACAGTTTGCAGAGCAATTTATACACTTGAATCAATCATTTTATTCTCTTCATTAGCCTACTGTTTTAAAAATAACTTGTGTGTGTGTGTGTGCGCGCGTGCGTGCGTGCGTGCGTGCGTGCGTGCGTGCGTGTGTGTGCATGTGTGTGTGTGTGCATAATGGGGCTGGATGTCAACTTTGGTTGTCATCCTCAGGTGTTGTCTACCATGTTTTCTGAGACAGGGTCTCTTTCACCTGGAACTCACCAATTCTGCTGGGTTGACTGTCCAGTGAGCTCCACAGATCCATCTGTGCAGCTTCCCCAGAGCTCTGGGTTCCAGGTGTGCACCACCAAGCCCAGGTTTTTAGGTTGGCTGTGGGGATTGGATTGGGTCCTCATGTTTATGGGGCAAGCACTTAACTGACGGCACCATCTCACCAGCTCCTAGAAATGACTTAAAAAGACCACTTGGGCTGAATCTGATGCAGACTTGTATGGCATGTGTATGTGTATGGTGGGGACAGGGAGGAGGAGGAGGAGAAATTGTACACAAGCAAAAGTCTTATTTGGGCCAATGACCATATCACTCATCTCAAGGAAATATTTATCCCTGAAAGTCGAGGAGCGCATGTGTTAGTGTCTAACCTCCTTTCCCATTTTCAGATCTTCTCAAAGCAAGCTCCAGCCATGCTTTGGGGTGGAGTGCGAAAGTAGCAGCCATGACAAAGCCCTATGTCAAGGAGAAAATGATCAGATCAGACTATTCATACTGACACTTGAAAATGAACTGCAAATCTGTTTGGGGCAGCAGCTAAGGTGTTCATTAAGCACTTGCTGCATGGGGATGTTGGCTCTCAGATCAGTAATATGGACCCCTCAGAGGTACATCTTAACTGTTTTAACATGTGAGGAACAGACCTGCCAATTTGTGCTTATGGCTTTTTAACACAAGCAATTTACAAATGCAATGAAGAAGATAATGGGGCACATGAAGCGGGATCTGAAGAGCTGCCTTGTGGACAGGGCTGCCAACAAAGGGCTTGGGAACAATCCTGCCCCCAGTTGCCCGGGTTGGAAAGATGTTTACCATTTCACAGGCACCTGCCTCTTCCACTTGGTGGTGAGTTTGGGGTCTTGTTCTTGAGTGTAAGCCAGTCCCCCTTATTCTAACAACACTTCAAGGAATCTGAAAAGCACAGGTGTGCACAGCCAAACCCAATCAAGGGTCAAAATCATTCAGTACTGCAGACAAGCTCAAATCTTGGCCCAAACCCAAACATTTCCTTCTTAAACTGAAGAGTTCTGAAACAGAAGTGTGAGTGTGTGATTTAATTTATAGACATGTCTGTGTTCATAAAGAAAGCAAAAGACGTGTGACATTGGCCCTTGTCATCCCGTTAGTGCACAACACATTTTTCATTAATAAAAATGGGGTAGAACTATTCTCGAAATAATGGAAACAAATTATAAAAATTTACCTCTTAATTGAAGGCATTATTTTACTTTTGGTAAAACAATGTTTCTTAGCTATGACTTGACAGGTAGGTTCATTTTAGTCTTAAAGTAAACAAATGGCATGACCTGTGGCCAGTTCCCTCTAACAACGGATATTTCAGTAGATCTGCTTCTAAGAGAGAACCATAGGATGCCTGGTGGAGTGCAGAGGTGACCAGTGGTGAGGAGGGTGTGGGGAAGGGGAGCTCCTGTGGCCTTGCAGGTGAGAATGTAATTAGCTCAATTATCATGGAAAACAGTTTGTTCAAAACACTGAAATTAGAATTACCAGCAACTTCCTTCTGGGCACACATCTGAGGACAAGTAAAGAGGTGTCCGCATTCCCATGTTAGTCCTGATCCCAGTAGTGTTGCTCACAATATCCAAGACAAAGAAACAATCTGAGAACCTGTCAACAGGTGAAAGGCTAAGGGAAGTGTACATACACACACTGAATATGCATATAAATATCATTAAAGAAGGAAATGGTGGCAATGGGGGTGTACTCAGAGGTGCAGAAAAGCAACTGCATTTCCCTTGAGTTCACTCATATGTGAACTCTAACAAGAATCAAAGCAGAAAGTAGAGCTGCAGCTACCAGAAGTGAGGGGTGGGGAAGGTGGAAGACACAGATCAAGAGATGTAAATGGGAAGTAAAACAGGAGTGGCAGCAACAGCTGGATTGGGAAGGAGGCATATTCAAAATCCTCTTCAGGTACAATGTCTGTCTGAATGAGAAGGCTTCAAGGCCTTGACATGGATGGGATTAGATAGAAACAATTAAACATGATGGGGCCTTAAAGGGAAGGGAAGGAGCAGCTTCCCTTCAACACCTAGAGAGGAGTTCCATCCAGAGGGAGATAGGGAGGCAGGAGAAGGAGGGAAATGAGGGTGGAAGGGAGTGGGGAGGGAGTGCCATTAAGAGAGGGGAGGGAGAGAATGCCATTATTGGGGGCAGGCAGAGGAACCTCTTCAGAGAACAGCCTTCATCTCTGAACCAAATCCCTGATCTATCTCAGTGAGGAGTCTTGGATCAGTCCCCAGATCAGGGAAAGCCTGACTTCAAAAACACAAACCTTTCAGGGGTAGAGGGAAGTTTCACACCACAAGATACAGTTCAGCATAGTGTATATGACAGAGAGCTTAGAGAAGTCAGGGTTCATAAGTGAGAGCATCAAGTCACATCGAAGACTTCTTAATTCTGTGCCAGAGAGAGCTGCAGGGAGCATGAGATCAGGACTACAAGTGTTCACAGGTAAGTCTTTAGGTTCAATATGGATGATGTCTAGAGACCTAATGGAATGCATATGTGAAAATTTTCTCAAAGAGCACATCATAAGTATTTTCTCCCCCTCACAAAAGGTAATTGTGCCAAGGAATGAATGTTAATCAGCTTAATTATGATATTAATTATACAAGATATACTAATAGCAAAATGCCGGGCTGGAAACATAGCTCGGTTGGGAGAATGCTTTTTGTTAAGTTCAATCTCCAGTTTAAAAAGCCTCCATGTTGTATGTCTCAAATATCTAAAATATTTCATCAATTGTACATTAATAAATCTAAAAATGAAATGAACAAAATAAAATTTATAGTGTTTAACTATACTTACTTGAATAGAAACAGTCCCTGCTTTTCTATACAGACAAAATAAAAAAAGCATCCTAGAATTACCTTTGTTCTTGGAGAGGTCACATGAATGAGTGAGTAACCTTGCTCAGGGATAGGAGCTTTCTCCCTTCCTCATACCCTCGATGGGAAAAGACCAATTTGTTCTAAGAGATGAATGGGATAACCTTTCAAAATTCCTGAGACTTTACATCAGGATAGACCTACTTTTTCAGCTAGCTCTCCTGGCCAAAATGGACACAAGTAGCCCAAGCTAATGCCACGGAGACAATGCTATACTTCAGGTCTTGCTAAGCAAGGCTCCTCCTTCCTGATTCCAGGCTCTAATTCTCTGCTGTTTTTCCTTTAGGTACACTGTCTCAAGGTGCCTGCATTTCCTCATAATCTGAAGAGTTGGGGATTTGTGGGAAAGTTTGGCTTTTACGTGGGGGTCTCTCAGACAGAAAGTCAACATTCCAATAGGGGTTATTAGCCCAGGATGCCCAGTTCAGACTGTTGTCCAGACCCCTCCACCCATCCTGGAGGTTTTTTTCATTACCCAGGTTTCTCACAGGAGGACATAGTTCTGGGCTTGCCTGTATGAATGCCCCTATTAACTTCCCATCTTCTCAGCTAATAAGGGTAATTACTCCAGGAAAGCATTAAAAACCAAAACAGACTCTGGATTCCAACCTGAGTTTCTTGTTAAGAAAATGTAACAGTGAACTAACCTGTTCAACTGGAAATGCCCTTGGAGAGAAAAACAAAATGAAAATTTGTTGAATGTTAAAATTGTGGTATTTTTACATGTATAATGTTAGCCCAAGGTTTGCAGAAAACAATTTTCATATCAAGAATTCCTATTCTTATATTTTTGGTTGTGAGCCTAGCCTTTAATGGCTGAGCCATCTCTCCAGTGGTGGTGCACACCTTTAATCCCAGCACTCAGGAGGCAGAGCCAGGAGGATCTCTGTGAGTTCGAGGCCAGCCTGGTCTCCAAAGTGAGTTCCAGGAAAGGCACAAAGCTACATAGAGAAACCCTGTCTTGGAAAAAAAAAAAAAAAAAAAAAAAAGAATTCCTATTCTTTTTTCTAGTTAGTGCAATCGTTGAACAGCAACCACCTATGAAGGAGGGCAAAGGAGTTATAAATGTTCATGTGATCATCCAGGGAGATTGGATTCCCTTCTACCCAGACTCCACTCCATCTACTCAGTCAGGGGTTCTCTTCCTTTCAGCTGAATGCCGTGCGCCTTTCTTACATGCAAGTATCACCCTTGCTGGCCACACTCCACACAAAGTACAAAGAACAGTGTAGTTGGTTTCTTTTTACTCTTACTCTGAGGACCTGCTACCCAGCTCCCAAATAAAAACAGACTTATTCTTACTTATGTGTGGCTGTGTGGTGTGTGGCTGTGTGGCTGTGTGGCGGGTGGCTGTGTGGCTGTGTGGCTGTGTGGCTGTGTGGCGGGTGGCTGTGTGGCTGTGTGGCTGTGTGGCGGGTGGCTGTGTGGCTGTGTGGCTGGGTGGTGGGTAGCTGTGTGGCTGTGTGGCTGTGTGGTGGGTGGCTGTGTGGCTGTGTGGCGGGTGGCTGGGTGGCTGTCCCTGGCGTCCCCCTCTCCTTCTCTTCTTGCTCCTCCCTCTTTGCGTTTTCTCCTTCTTCTGTTCTCTCTGCCTGGCAGCCCTGCCTGTCGCTCTCCTGCCTTGTTGGTTTTTGGTGAGAAACAAAAATGGCTCTTCCAGGGTGTGATGGTTTGAACGAGAAGCGCTCCCCACAGGCCTGGGTATTCGAACACTGGGTCTCCAGGATGACGGTGCTATGTGGGGAGGTTTGGGAACTGCATCACTGGGGAGAGCATTGGGAGTTAAAGTCACTTCCAGTTTTCTCTCTCTGCTTAGGGCTGTGCTAAGAGACGTGCTCTCTCAGCTTCCTGCTGCCGTGCCTCCCTTCCACGGTGGACTCCCTTACCCTCTGGAAGCACAAGCTAAAATAAATTCTTCGTTTGCCTTGAATGCGGTATTTCATTACAGCCACAGGAAGTAACTAATAAGTGTGGTAACGCTCACAAAAGGATTACAGATAATCGATAAGTCCGTGAGGGCCCTGACCTTAGGAGATGGTCGCGCACCACCTGGCTTCTGATACCATCACATTGAGATGACTTCTCAAGGGAGGCCACACACTCTTTCATGGTACGGCCATTCTTAACATTTCTACTTGCCCCTGCCAATCGTACCCCTTCAGTCTACTGCCAGCCAACCTAACTACAGCAGCAATTAAGTTAATATTTTGAAATCAAACCAACAAAGCCAGCTATAGTTGAGGGATAAAGTATGTGTGTGGTGTTTACTGAATTCCATGAGTCCTTTGTTTCTGGCTGTAGTATCAGGATCAATCTGAGAGATAGGCTGAATTAATTTAATGTACCACATTGACTTTGATTGAGGAAAATTTATTCTCCAATTTCCATGTGAATTAAAACATTTACAAATGAAACCTGGAGATCTTGAACAAAAAGGTGACACTCTTGTCTTGCTCCAGAGGGACTTATGGTGGGCACTCCTCAACTGACCCTGCCCCAGCAGAGGTGGCTGGGCACTCCCCCACTGACCCTGCCACAGCAGAGGTGGCTTTGACAGTCCCTATAAGAACAGAGACCTATCCTACAGACAGACTCAACCTACTGTTGAGTTAGGCCTTGTAAGGATTCTGCTCACAGCAGGGGCCCTTTGGGGAGTTCCTGTGTACACTGAAGCTTTAATAACCAGAATTATGGGTTACAATAGAAACAACATTATAAATCACATTTGAAACAAATTTATTGCAATTTAGAACCACTAAATTATTTATGCACTGTCTATTACTTCACCAGCACAGCTGATATGATTAGGCATTTCAGTTCATCCCTTACAACTGGCCTTGAAGATCAGGGAGCATTTCTGTTCTTCCCAAGTGAGTGGTTAGTTATCTATACCCAACTAAATAGTATAAGAATCTAGACCTGCCTGACTCCAAACTCCCCCGCCCCCGTCTTATGCAACCCATTTCAATTCTGTGACAGTAAGCAAAAATAACCAAATATTTCTGTAGACTAGAAAAATGTGTCCTGAAGTGAGACAGGCTAAAATCCCACTTGTATATGAAAATATTTTATAATATTCAACCTACGGATGGTATTCAATCTATACAAATGCTTAGAAGTTCCAAAGTTAAAATACCTAAGAACAAGAAGGATATTCCACAAGCCTTATAAGAGCACATTATTTATTCTTGTGTTAATGCCTGTTAAATTTTTCTTCTTCCTATTTTTTATGCCCTAGATTTTATACAATTCTGTAGAGTTTGCATGGTGATACAGAGATTAACTTAGGGAGCCACTTTTTGAGGGCAGGGTTACTTTTAATTTCCATTCTCAGGACACTTCTCTTACTAGAGGATAAAAAGAAAGACCAAAATATTTTTACAGTGTTCTGCAGCATGGTGCAAATTAACCACATGTTAACCACAGGTCAATAATTATTGGTGCTAGAAGCTAAGATCTGATTTTCATGGCTCTCATCCTTACAGTGGTAAATCCAATTCTCTTAAGTCAATACCTAGAAGACAGGATTTATATCTCTTGGTGGACTGCCTAGTATACTAACTAAAATTATAAAACCTTTTTACAGAAAAATACATGATAATCTTTGTTTTTTGTGTGCTATTTTCTTTAAAATAATCATATGTGTTTGTCTTCTTTGTTTTTGTGCTCTAGAAAAATCTTTAACCTAACAGTAAACAGGAGTGCCTCTTTCTTGGTGGGCAAAGAGAATAGGATTCAATTTACAAAGAATTAGCTGGTGAAATTCCAAATCATTGCCTCTCATCCTTGACTAGCTTATGAATAAACAAGTTTACAGATTGCCCAAACCACCCTAGCTCCTGGTTCTTACAGCAAACAGCAGCACTGATATGATTAGCTCTTTATTAGAATTTAAAAAGCAGAAATTATTAAAGAAGGAACTAGAAGTCCCTTCTTTGCTGCTGTCTTAGTTATGGAGCTTTTATTTGGCTACTCTGCCTTGTGTTGATTTTGTATCTACTACCAAATAAGTCCAGAGAAGATAACAGTCAATAACAAGAAGAAAACAATTCATGTTTAAAATGAGCTATTGGCTTTGTTGATCAAATGGTAAATATTGTCTATACCTTGGGTTACTCACCCACGAGTCCTAACAGAGCGTAGCCCGTAACAAACAGTATGAAGATCATACAGCACAGAACGTCCGTACAACTCCTGAAGACAAAAAGGAACGAAGAATTAAAAGGCATCCCAAGTGACTTGTTCACTACACAAAGATGTAGGGGATGATAGATAATCACTATAAGCCTCCTGGAGCCAAGAACTCTGAAAAGCACGACAGGTATATTTGTTCAGAGACTTATGTTGGGGAGTCAGAGCACCGTGACAAGAGCTCCCTCAGAGTTCTAAATATGTATTCTCTCTTGGTTCGTTTGGGGAAGTTTTAGAGATTAGCAACTCCAATATTAAGTAGACTTTTTCCTTTTTTTGTGTATATGTATGCATTGTATGTGTGTACACATGTGTTTGCATGCATGTGGGAACATTGTTGATATCAGGAAACTTCCTTGACCAATTTCCATCTAATTCATTGAGACAGGGCCCTTATTCAAACCTAGAGCTCTCTGATTTGACTAGTCACTGCCCAGCTGGCTTAGGAGACTCCTGAGAAGCGACATACAAATCCATCAGCATTTACATGGGTGCAGGTTCAATTGGCAAGCTCTCTGGCCTCCCTCTCTTGGACCCGACTTTCAAACAAGGGTCCTCTTGCTTATACTACAAGCAAGACATGTGCAGAGTTATCTTCTCAGCCCTGAATGATTCTTAAAAGTCTAATTTGAAATGTAATTTAAGTAGTATGAGTACATGATTTTATTTTTCATGCTTTCCCAACACGTGCTCTAAAACAATTTGTCCTTTCTCCATGTCTTTCCTGCATGTGTTTTCTTGGTGTGGCTATTTTATAAGGAGGACTGGCTACATTAACTTCCTCTGAGGAACAGAGTTAGAGGTATTCTAACACTGACACAAATGGCTGGAAATGTTTCCAAACTCTAGTCTTTCCAGGACCATGCAGAACAGATATTGTCAGGATAGATTTAGAAAGAGTGTAGTTCAGAGAGACTTGCTAATTTGCGAAGTCAGGGTTATACATCAGCAAGAACACTCAAAGCCTTCTTTTTACATTATTTTAATTTTTATTTTGTGTGTATGGGTGTTTTGCCTGTATGTTTGTCTGTCCACCACTTGGGTGCCTGGTGTCCATGGAGGCCAGAAGAGGGTGCTGGATCCCCTGGAACTGGAGTTATAAATAGTTGTAAGCTGCCAGGTAGATTCCGAGACTCAAACCCTAGTCCTCTGGAAGAGCATCCAGTGTTCGTGATTATGGAGCTATCTCCCTAGTCCTGACACCCAAGGTTTTCAAAATAAAATGTTTCCTATTTCCACTAGGATATTGTGTTCAGCTTTCAATGGCTTAAAATTTAGAGCTATATCATTAAAGTGAGCAACACTACTGCTTCTTTATTTGAAACAGTTATGGATCTATTAAGTATAAAAACAAAACAAATCTATGTACACATGGTGAAGCTTATAATCCCAGCACTCAGGAAGATGAATCAGGAGAACCATGATCTTTAAGCAGTCTTGGCCATATGGTGGGTTATTGTTTAGAAAAAATAAAATAAACCCAGCCTATTTGATAAGATTAAAAGTTGTACAAGAGAATTTTCAAAGCAAAACATTTTGATTTGGAGGCATCTGGATACACTTACATTTTAGCACAGTGAGATGTATGTGTGTGTGTGTTTGTTTATGTGTGTGCTTATATATCTGTGTGTATTCTGTCTGTGTGTGTGTGTGTGTGTGTGTGTGTTTCTCTCTGTGTATGCTCATGTGTGTACTTTCAGGTAATTACAGTTATCTGCTATAATTACCTACTATTTCGTTATTTATTTACTTCTGTTTCTGTTCTCATTTTCTCATATTTTCTCCAGGAAAAAAATAGTGCTTAGAAAGTTATTTAAATAAAATATAAAATACAGCTTATGTAAAACTGTGTGAGTCAAGGAATACAGAGGTCACTTCTGCCTTTCCAAGCTTGGATGCCTACGTTTGTTCCTGTCTTTTGAGCTCAGGACGGCAACCCCAATTCCAGGGCTCTACAAGAAATGAGGTGGGTTTTTAGATCAAGTGTTTCATTTGGATAATTTAAAAAACTCCCAAGACAAATATTGAAATAAGTGGTTATCAGGATCTCAGTCTGAGTTATTCTGAGTCATATTTGAGCTGAAGGGCATTCCTGGGTACCTTTCCTCAGGTGGGCTCATTTTCACTGTCACAGCAAATGTTAAGAACCACTGTAAAAATTAAAAAGTGGGTTACATCCCATGGGGTCCCAGAACAAATATTAATGGAGAAATGGGCCCAACTCTCTTCATTACTTCCCTCCTATCAAAGGCTCATCTTTCCAAAACAAGGCTGCTCACACTCAGTTTATCAGGAAGCCTCTAAAAACACTATCCAGATTGAGGAGCTCTGACATGAAAGTATTTTCAAGTTAAATTGTAAAAGTACTTTGCTCCCTGGTGTCTAATTTCCAGACTTAAGAATTGGATCCCCGGGCTGCAGAGATGGCTCAGCCGCTAAAGGCTAGGCTCACAACCAAAAATATAAGAATTGGATCCCATCGGGGCAGTGGTGGTGCACGCCTTTAATCCTAGCACTCGGAAGGCAGAGGCAGGAGGATCTCTGTGAGTTTGAGGCCAGCCTGGTCTACAGAGTGAGTTCCAGGAAAGGCACAAAGCTATACGGAGAAACCCTGTCTCAAAAACAAAACAACAACAACAACAAAAATAATTGGATCCCAATTGTATATGCACTTACAAATCTCCCCTCCCCCTAAATCTCTAAACTATGGCTATGGCACATGCGTAGTCACCCAGACTTACAGCCTTGGGAGTTTCTTTTGATTTCCCATTTTCTCAGCATCTTTTATATTCAGTTGGCAAGTTCTTTTGACTTCCTTCCTGATCTGGCTTCAATCCACCTCCCACTTTCTGGTCTTGCTGCCTGGAGTGCATCTGGGTTCTCTCATTCTCTCTTCAAACTATTGCCATGGTCTCTGAATTGGGCTCCTGCAAGCAGTCTCTGACTGGCCCAAATCATCCTATAGTCAGATACCATTGGGACATATGACATCATTTTCTCTTACAACTGGAGCCTCAGCACCACCTTACTGTAGTGGGAATCTTAAATGGTCTTATTAATAAGATCAAACCTGAGGCCAGTTATTGGGGTGATTGCTGGAAGATCAGAGAAGCAGAACAAGCCACAGCCACCTCACCTTGCCAGTTCCTCAGCTGATCCTGTTTCCTCAGACTGGAAGCCTCTGAGTCCTCATCCAGAATGGATCTCTGCTGAACTGTGCTGCTCAAAGCTTAAAAGCTTAACCAGCCAAATGCTTCTAGTTTCGAGTCTTCATGCCTTATATATCTTTCTCTTTCTGCCATCACTCCCTGGGATTAAAGGCTCACTTTCTGTGATTAAAGGTGTGAGTCATCATGCCTGGCTGTTTCCAATGTGGCCTTGAAATCATAGAGATCCAGACGGCTTTCTGTCTCTTAAATGCTAGGATTAAAGGCGTGAGTGCCATTTTCTAGCCTCTGTATCTAGTGGTTGTCTGTTCTCTGACCCCAGATAAATTTATTAGGGTGCATAATATTTTGAGGAACACAATACCACCACACTTTACTTCCTGAATGTCAGTTCCATGCTAACTTGCAGGTCCAATCCTTGCTTAAGCCCTGCACCCTCTTTCCAGCCCATCTCACCCAGTTTCTTCTCAATGTGCTTCTGTTGACTTAAACTTGTTCATTCGATCATGTACAGTTTAGTGTCCTGTGATCGCGTCCAGAGCTTTCTGCTCACTGTACCTCTAGGGTCCCCTCCTGGGTAACCATATGCCCCATCAGGCACATTACAGTTTGGTTCCACATGTGGGGCTGGAGAACCCATCAAGAATGCTCCCTTTATTTCTAAAAGTGTCTAAGCTTGAGCTACCCCATTACATACAACCTCATTCTTTAAGCAGCTCAAAATGTGACTTTCATGAAGCATTCAGCTGAATGAGAGCCCTCTCAGGCCTGTAGACTGTACATCTTCTTACACCTAGTCTCTCCTTAATGTAACATGGGCCAGAGTGGTGGGTGGGTGGGGTGGGGCACTGCTGACCACCAGCAGAGCTGGTGTCCCCTTGCCTATGTGCAGCCACTGAGCTGTAAGTAATTTTTACTTTGTTCATTTGTTTTGATAATGGGTCTCGATATGTAACCCCAGTTGGCCTGGAATTGGCTATGTAGATCAGGCTAGCCTCAGATTCTTGAACCTCTGCCTTCTTCTACTGTGATTTCTTTCTTTTCTTTTCTTTTCTTTTTTTTTTGCCAGAGCTGAGGACCAAACCCAGGGCCTTGTGCTTGCTAGGCAAGTGCTCTACCACTGAGCTAAATCCCCAACCCCATGTGATTTCCATTTTTTAGCCATTTCTAAAAACCCTGATAGAGCTTGGTATGGAAGTACAGTCCTGTAAATCACAGCCCTAGAGGAGCAGAAGCAGGAAATTATGGGGCTAGCCTGGGCTATGTAGAAATGTAGAAAGATCTAGTCTAACAGATAAAGAAATAAAACCCCCAAATCACAGTAATCACATTTTGAGACATAAAAAATATGCAAAATTCAAATTTTAGTATCCATAAGTTGGAATTTTTCAAAAACAAATATTCATTCAAAAGTGCATAGTCTGTGGCCAATTTTGTGTTATAATGGCTGAATTTGGTGGTTGCATGAGAAATCACTCAGCCTGCAAAATCAAAGACCTTTAGAAGTTTGCTGAACTCTGACCCTAAACATGGAGGCCTCTGAGACAGTGTTTAGCACATGGCCTGATAAGACACACACACACACACACACACACACACACACACACACACACACACACCCTGACTGGCAGACCAGTCATAACTAGCCTCTGCTGACTATCCAAGTTCTCTGCTTTGAAGTTCAGATTCTATTTTCCTTTCTTTTGACCCAACACAGTGAGTGAGGTGTCTGGAGATTTACCTGTTTTGGTCAACTTTACACATGCCACCTGTAAAGTGAAAATCACCAAAAACAAAGCAAGTCCGAGGCAGCAATAAAGTTTTACTTGCTAAGTGCACATTTCAGTTGCAAGCTAGCTTTTATTTTCTAATATCTGTCACTCAGCTTCCTTTCTAGGGACAGCTTTCTACCCTCATCCTGAAACTGACTCATTTTTTAGGTTTCTTTCTTTGTGGCAGATAGAATTTCAGTATCATCCATCCTGACAGGTCATTAATAACAAGCATTAGACTGAGAACGGAAGCTCTGGGACTCGTTCTTCTCTGACAGATCACCTGTCAGTGCCGAAGGAGTCAGCTTAGGGCTGGCCACAGTTGGTGACTCCAGCCATTCCATGTTCCTGTCTCCAGCACGGCTGCATTTATAATGAGCATGGAAATGCTGCTATGCTGTGCCAGAACGTGCTGGGATGGAATGATATCACTAACTTGTCTCTTACCCCACATGCTCACAACACAAAAGTCAGCTCCAGGGTTGGAGTAACAGCTGATTAATAAAGTACTTGCCGTGAAAATATGTGACCTCGAGTCTATGTTCTGGAGGACCAGACATGCTAGCCTGTGCTTGTAATCTCAGTGCTGGGGAGGAAGACGCAGGCAGATCCCTGAGGTTCACTGGCCAGCAAGTTCTAAGCCAATGAGAGATCCTGTCTGAAAAATCAAGGTGGTTGGCATATGAGTAATGCCCAAGCTTCACCAAGATCTGCGTCACCAACTGTAGGATGTGGTATGAGTGGCACATCACCCCTTCCTTGGGGGAGGTTGTGGAGCCTCTGGAATTGTAGCCTAGCTGGCAGAAGTGGGGGCTTAGGGTAAGCCTTGAAGGTGACGTCCACCTTTGTTTCCTGGTGGAGGCATAATATAAACTAGCCTCCTCCTGCCTTGGACCAATCCACTCCAGCCACCATGAGTCTGTCATGATGGGCTGTACCCTCTGTGAGCCAAGTAAACCTCTCCTATGTGAAGTTGTTTCTGTAACACATAAATTAACTGATAAAACAAGTTAGAAGTACTTTATCTCTTTCCACTTTTCATGACTGACAGAAACTCTGGTGATTTGTGAGGGGAGTGAGCTCTCAGGGCTCCTGTGTGAAGAACTATTCTGTGTCCCTCTGCTTCTTGTTCACTAGAAATACTGCCTAAAAGATCACTATAACTCTGTTCCCTACAGTAGGCTGCCTCTCTCTCCCTCTCTCTCTCTCTCTCTCTCTCTCTCTCTCTCTCTCTCTGTGTGTGTGTGTGTGTGTGTGTGTGTGTGTGTGTGTGTGTGTGTAGATATCCTGAGTTTTCATACATTAAACCCACACAGGACAGGTCTTATCAACAATCAGCCATGGAAGGCAGAAGGGCTCACAGGGTACTACCCTTACCATTGAACTACTGGCTCCTGATAGATCCTTGGGTAGGAAGACTGTCTTCATTTGTGTACCCACTGCTGACACCACCAGGCTCCAATGGACAGATCCCAACTGCTGGTCACACAGATGGCTCTGGGTAAACCCCTGGTCACACAGATAGCCCTGGCTAAGCTCCTGGTCACACAGATGGCCCTGGGTAAACCCCTGGTCACACAGATGGTGCTGGTTAAACTCCTGGTCACCCAGATGGCCCTGGGTAACTCCTGGTCACACAGATGGCACTGGGTAAACCCCTGGTCACACAGATAGCCCTGGCTAAGCTCCTGGTCACACAGATGGCCCTGGGTAAACCCCTGGTCACACAGATGGTGCTGGTTAAACTCCTGGTCACCCAGATGGCCCTGGGTAACTCCTGGTCACACAGATGGCACTGGGTAAACTCCTGGTCACACAGATGGCACTGGGTAAACTCCTGGTCACACAGATGGCCCTTGAGTAAACTCCTTGTCACACAGATGGCCCTGGGTAAACCCCTGGTCACACAGATGGCCCTGGGTAAACCCCTGGTCACACAGATGGCCCTGGGTAAACTCCTGGTCACACAGATGGCCCTGGGTAAACCCCTGGTCACACAGATGGCCCTGGGTAAACTCCTGGTCACACAGATGGCCCTGGATAAACTCCTGGTCACACAGATGGCCCTGGGTAACTCCTGGTCACACAGATGGTGCTGGTTAAACTTCTGGTCACACAGATGGCCCTGGGTAAACTCCTGGTCACACAGATGGCCCTGGGTAAACTCCTGGTCACACAGATGGCCTAGGGTAACTCCAGGTCACACAGATGGCCCTGGGTAAATTCATGATCACAACACAAAGCACACAGACATGAATGTGGGAGAGAGATCTTTGGAGCATAGGGAGTGGAAGGGAAGGAGGGATGAGATAGGTCAGTGTGTGTTACATACATGTGTGAAAAGGTCTAGGAACAAATTTTTAAGATGACATTGAAAAGTTCCAGAGTATTTGGAAGAATTTCACTTGTTAAAATCAAGGACTTAACTGGGGGGGGGGGGCGGATTTTATTACATCAATCTGTATTTTAGGTGCTTGAGGGTGACTGGCTTTTCGAGTCTCCTAACATTTTGTATGAAAGGTCCCAGTTGCCTCCAAAGGGAGTACCAGTACCCTGTTGAGAAAAGAGTACTTATTTTGAAAGGTTCATATTTAAATGAACTTGAAACTGTTGTTGAACATTAAAATATAACAAATAACTCAAAATCCTACGGAACTATAGTATGACATTGACAATGTCATTCAAATCAAATAAGATTGCTGAGTGTTTTATCTGTTTTAGTTAGTTCTGAGTAACTGTGTCTTAGAACCTTCTGTATTCTCCATGATTAATTTTCTACTCTATTTTCCTTGCATTTGAGTTTCTGCTATCTTGAGAAAACAGCTTTAGCTGGGCATGATTTATATTTTCTATTTGTCAAGGGAAATAAAGCCTATTTTTTCCATAGAGTTCAAGTGATGCTTCTATAAATGTCTTTTGCTTAAAATGGAGTAGGATTAGATAAAGTTGGTCTTTATGTACTGTTCATAATTTTTATAAATTTTGTACAATATTCTGAGTAGGTGGAAATCACTTTGTAAATTGCTGTTTTACCAAGGGCCAAAATACTGTAATATTGGACATGGAGGCTCACACCAGTAATCTCAGCATTTTGAAGGCAGAGGCAGAAGTATTTCCACAAGTCTGAGTCTAGTCTGGAGTACATAATGGTAAATACCTCAAAAAGAAAGAAAAAGAAGGAAAGAAAGGAAGGAAGGAAGAAAGAAAGAAAGAAAGAAAGAAAGAAAGAAAGAAAGAAAGAAAGAAAGAAAATCAAACTGCAAGGCAGATCCTAGACATCTTACAACCGGCACCACAGACCAAAGGCACAACACAAGAGAGGCAGAAGACAGCCCTGGACAGCCTGGACCTTTCCCCAAAGTTATCAACACCTGGTATGGAGAATTCCTATCAGTTGAAAACGCTATTGTTGAAGCTGTGGGGCTGGATCAGCTTGCTTCACAAGCATGAGGACTAAGTTCAAATCCCCAGCACCTATGTAAGAAGTCCTCCATGGCTGAATGTGCACAACAGTCACCTCAGTGCTGTGATGGTTACAGACTGGAGGACCACTGGGACTCCTGCCCAGCAGCCCAGTTCCAGGTGAGGTCCTTTCTAGAGTGGAGAACCCCTCTAGTGTGTGTACACAAGTGTGCAAGGCCACATACACACATACACCTCGCAAACACACATACAGACACAGAATAAAAAGGAATGCCTAAATATTTGGAGTAGATTAACCCTATATAAACACACAGAGTAGGAGAGCAAAGAATTATATTGAAACAGCACATGCGCTTCTGAGCATTCTCACACTTGCAGGAGCTATAACAAAGTAGTTTCTAAGAAACATCAGAAACCCTGGCAGACATCAAGTCCTTTCAAATTGAGAAATATAATTCAGTTTAAGTATTAGCTTAGCAATGAAACAGTTGTATTTGTAAAACATTTTTACATTTAAAATTAGGTGTCCATCAAATTTTTAAAAAGCCCACATTTGAAGTGATTTTTGTACAGACTACACAAGTACAGGAGTTAGTGGCTTTCTTAAGGAGGGCAACTGGAACAGAAAGGAGAACTATTACTTTCTAAGACTTGTTTATTTATTGTATGTATATGTATGTGCGTGCTCTATCTCCATGTACAACCTTAAGTCAGAAGAGGGCGTCAGATCCCATTAGAGATGGTGGTGATCCACCATGTGGGTGCTGGCAATAGATCTCAGGACCTCTGGAAGAGCAGAGCTCCTTAACTGCTGACCCAACCCTCCAGATCCAGGAGAACTATTTTTTGGGGGGAGGGGAATATTTTTAATGTATCTTTTTGTGCCTTTTACATTGCAAACTGATTTTTTTATAATGTCAAATTAAGAGCCAATTTTAAAATACAAATTCATGTATTGATTTTGTACCCCTTAGAAATATAAACAACCCCAGATATTAAAATGAATGCAGTGTGATTTCTCAGTTTCACGGAAAAGACATTATCAGCTTGTTCGGTATAAGCCACTGGGGATGCGTCCTCAGGAGAGTGCCTTACCAGGATTATATATCTACTAAGTCGTTGTCATTGAAGATTTGAACTTGGTGATTAGAAATCTAACAAGATTTTAAATTAGTTTAGAAACTTTTAGAGGGGCAATGGGGATACACTAATGAGTGGGGGTCAGAGGAAACTTGCAGTCAGCTCTCTCCTTCCACTATGTGGGGCACGGGGATTGAACTCAGGTTGTCGGACTTGGTGACAGTCACCTTTACCCAGAGTCATCATTTCACTGCCCTGTTGTTAATAGTTTAAACGGCCCTAAGTATACCAGATTTTTTGTGGCCTCAGGAGCTGAGCAGGGTGTTAGTATTTGAATGGGAGGTCAATTGTAACTTACACCACACAAGTAGGAAACATAGTTTCTGCATAGAACATCCTTTACAGGTTTGTTGGGGCAGTAATTCAGTTTTCAGAGGCGGTATTGTGGAGCACTGGACTCGGATGGTGCTGAGAAGCCTGCACCCACCTGGAAGGCTGCTGGTTTTGTAGAGAAAATGGACAGATGTGTGAGATGATAAAGTAAGCAACAGTTAGCCTCCATAGCAAAGAAGCTTTGCATCCAACAACGGCACATATGGGATGACCACCAAGAACAGCAGCAGCACTGGAACGGAGCCTGCCTGAGCTTAGAAGACAAGCTGTGTGTGCTATGGAGGGCAGAGCTGGAGAAGTGGCCTGTCCCTTGGAGGAGCCCAGCAGATCGTGGTGGATCCCAGACATTGAACACTGTGTTGTTTACACAGTTGGAGTTTAATTTTGCTCTGATTTGACTGTGCCCTACTGTTTCCCTCCTGAAGTAAGGAAATATTTAACTTACTTTTGATTTTACAAGAGCCCACAGTTGAGAGACTGAAATTTTGCCATGGTCATAGTGTTGCTTCATAGTAATAGAAACCCCAACTTAGTCTCCATGTCATATACTCAAATGGGAACTTAGTGGTATATCCACTAAGAATATTTGACTGCAGAAGAAAAAAACATTTAAAACTAAAAAGAGTATTTTCAACCCCACAGAATTTGTTTGTAGAAAGCTGCCCCATGGTTGGATCCCGAGCTGGTGTGTCCTTCAGGGACCAGAGACTTGCCTCTTTCTGACCTCATCCTTAGCTCACAGCAACTTCCAGTCAATGCTCCCTGCCACAAGTTCCCGGCATACAGGACACACAATTCTCCCAAGTTAGATTCTGAAAGTCCCCTGTAGACTCCTTTTACTTAGTGGCCAAAGCTGCACCATGGTCATTGCTGCAGGAGGGTGGCTAGGAGAATTCAGCCTTGAGCTTCTCTGCCTCTGTGTCACAGCAGGCAGGAGAGAAGGAGCTAGGGATGCATGCTGAGACAAACCAACCACCCAACATCCCACAGAGCCCAGAGAGATAACAAGCAACCATTATGGACTGTATCGAATGTGAGTGTGTAAAGTACTGGCCACACCAGCATAAGGGCCCAAGTTCAAGGCCCCAGCAGCATCCACGATAAAAGCCAGATGTGGCAAGCATCTGCCTATAATCTCTACACTGGGGAGATGGACACATGTAGACCTCAGGAGCTCACTGGACAGTGGTCCAGCCAAATCACTGGGTTCCAGATTTAGTGAGAAACCCTGCCTCAGAAGACAATGTGAAGAGCAATCAATAGAGACAAATGACATGGTATCTGGCCTCCACAAAAACGTGTGCAGATACATGCACCACCCCCCACATGCATATACCACACATACAAATCATTACTAAAAATGTGGTTTTTTCTAACGATTTTCAGTTCACCCAAATGGATTATGCAAAGAATGTGTAGTTTTCTATATTATGAAGTACTTATGTATTTTACAAGATTAATCTAGGAAAACTGAACATTCTGTATTCTTTTAGAATTCAAAGTAAGTCAAACTTCTACTAATTTCCCAAAAAGCATATTCTAGACCTGGTACCAATAACAGAAAAGTACCAAACTGTTGGAACTTACAGTTGAATAATTTCATATTTTAAGTTCAATTTTTTATGTATTCCCTGATGCTCATGTTCAAGGGAAAGGAATTTGAAATTTAAATACAGTCCTTGTAAACATATACCAATGCAGTCATCACAGGCTGCATGTTGAGATACTCACATAGATTTTGATCATTAGACACAAAACATATCACAAACTACACCAGTCTCTGTCATCTCAGCATTAGACACTGGAACAGCAGCTAAATCATACTCTGGAGTCGGTAGGACATCTTACACTTATTCCAGAATGGCTCTGATGCTTATAAAAACACCGCCACTAAGCACACAGTCTAGTTCCTACTCCAGGCTCTCCTTACATTTTGCAGTATGTCTGTACAGGACTTGTATTTTCTGAGCTGCCCCAGATGGGCATCCTTCCTCCTTAGGGCTTCATAAAAACACCCAGCAGGTATTTTCAATAATGGTTTAAACTACATTTGCTTTTTGCTACTCTGGTGAGATGCCTACATGCCTGTGTGTACATGCCTGTGTGTGCATGCAAGTGTGTGCATGTCTGTGTGTGCAGTTATGTACATGTGAGTATATACATGAAAAGGACAGGAGTGAAGTATCAGGGGAAAGGGAAAGCAGGAAAAATACAATCCTAGCTTCTATAAACCACAATTTCTTGATTTTTAAAAAAGCATGTGAAGATAGAAAGGTTCTCATAGAAATAACAAGGGCATTTTAAAGCCCAGTTCTACAGGTAAGGGGACTGGAGACAAAGCAGAGGAGAGACCATAGTGAGGACACACCTCATCAGTGGGAGGAGGTGGCTGGAGTCCTGGTCACATATGATTTTCACTGGAGGCAAAAGAGAAGTCCAGCCCCAGCAGAAGAAGGTGTAAGAGCCACAGGACAAAATTAGGCTTGAATACTGGGGACGAAACAGGGCCTGGGTAGCTACAGTCCTTACTGGACACAACAAATACCTTGACGCACATAAAAACCAGCTAATTCTTCCATTCTGGTAAGAGTTGGATCCCCACAGTAGCCTGTACTGGTGAAATTATGTTGAGTCCACTGAGAACTGGACAGACAAGGTAGTCTCAGGGCTCCAACCGAGTGTGGCAAGGCCAGTCAACAAAAGAATGACAGATCACGTGATGCAAATGAAGGCGAGACTATGGAGGATGGCCTGTCTATAGAGGTTTGCCAGAAAGGGCTCCCAGAAGAGACCAGGGGGGGTGTTTGTTTGTTTGTTTATTTGTTTGTTTGTTTCCATAGTAAGTTTTTTAAATTTTATTTTATAATTTAATTTTGCATATCAGCCATGGATTCCCCTGTACTCCCCCCTCCCGCCTCCACCTCCGCCTTCCCTCCAGCCCACCCCCCATTCCCATCTCCTCCAGGGCAAGGACTCCCCTGGGGATTCAGCTCAGCCTGGTAGATTCAATCGAGGCAGGTCCAGTCCCCTCCTTCCTTCACCCAGGCTGAGCAAAGTGTTCCTGCATAGGCCCCAGGTTCCAAACAGCCAGCTCATGCACTAAGGACAGGTCCTGGTCCCATTGCTTGGGTGCCTCCCAAACCATTCAAGTTAATCAACTGTCTCACTTATCCAGAGGGCCTGATCCAGTTGGGGGCTCCACAGCTTTTGGTTCATAGTTCATGTGTTTCTATTAGTTTGGCTATTTGTCCCTGTGCTTTTTCTAATCATGGTCTCAACAATTCTTGCTCATACAATCCCTCCTCTTTCTTGCTGATTGGACTCTCGGAGCTCCACCTGGGGTGTGGCTGTGGATCTCTGCATCTGCTTCCATCAGTCATTAGATGAGAGTTCTAGAACGACAGTTAGGGTGTTTGGCCATCCAATCACCAGAGTAGATCAGTTTGGGCTTTCTCTCGACCATTGCCAGTAGTCTATTGTGGAAGTATCTTTGTGGATTTCTGGAGACCTTCCTAGCACTTTGCTTCCTTCTTATTCCCAGAAAGCAGGAAGTACTCTTGAATGCATTGGCACAGGAGATCACTTCCTAAATATAACACCAGCAGCACAGACACTGAGAGAAACAATCAATCAATGGGACCTCTTGAAACTGAGACACTTTTGTAGAGCAAAGGACACAGTCAACAAGACAAAGTGACAGCCTACAGAATGGGAAAAGGTCTTCACCAACCCCACATCTGACAGAGGGCTGATATCCAGAATATATAAAGAACTCAAGAAATTAGACATCCCTAATCATCAGGGAAATGCAAATCAAAATGACTCTGAGATATCACCTTACACCTTTCAGAATGGCTAAGATAAAAAACACAGAAGACAGCTTATGCTGGAGAGGATGTGGAGCAAGGGGAACTCTCCTCCACTGTTGGGAATGCAAGCTTATACAGCCACTTTGGAAATCAATATGGCACTTTCTTAGAAAATTGGGAATACATCTCTCCCACGACCCAGCTATACCACTCTTGGGCATATACCCAAGGAATGCTCAATCATACCACAAGGGCACATGCTCAGCTATGTTCATAGCAGCATTATTTGTAATAGCCAGAACCTGGAAACAACCTAGATGCCCTTCAACTGAAGAATGGATAAATAAAGTGTGGTACATATACATAATGGAGTACTACTCAGCAGAGAAAAACAATGACATCATGAGGTTTGCAGGCAAATGGATGGATCTAGAAAAAAATCATCCTGAGTGAGGTAACCCAGACTCAGAAGGACAAACATGGTATGTACTCACTCATAGGAGGATACTAAATGTAAAACAAAGGATGACTAGACTGCTACTCACAAGTCCAGGGAGGCTACCTAGAAAAGAGGACCCTAAGAAAGACACAGGGATCGCCCAATGACAGAGAAATGGATGAGATCTACATGAGCAAACTGGACATGAGCGGGGGTGGGGGGGTAATGAAGGGCAAGGGTTGAGGGAAAGGGAGCTTAAGGGAATGGGAGATCCCAGCTGGATCAAGAACGAGAGGGAGAACAAGGAAAAAGAGACCATGATTAGTGGGGTATGTTTCAAGTAGAAGAAAGAGCAAAAGCCAAGACCCTGAGGGTAGGTGTAGTCAGGGTGTGCCCTGGTAGCTGAGAGACAGCTGGTTTGAACAAACCTACAGAATAAGGAGGAAGGTTGGGGAGAAGTGAGCGGCACCAGAGGAGTCTGTGAACTAGGACTCAATGGTTGGCCGTGTGTACTTACTTGCCTCCTGGGAAATCCACAGTAATGGTATATCAAATAATAAAGGACTTGACAGCTCATGACTGACTTTAACAAGTATTTTCTCACCTGGACCATGACAAAACTAAGTCATTTAGGGTCCATAATCTCAGCTCATTTCATACTGGAGTTCATGCAGAGACAGGTACCAGGGCACAGAATGAGTAGGGGTGGAGTGAAGAATTGCAGGAAGACCTGGGGCTGAGAGCTGGAAAGAAGAGGGCAGCAGGGGAGGATGCATCCTGGGCTGTCATGCCACTGGGTACTGGTCCTTACCTCCTGCTGGACCCTCAGGGCAGTGTGAGGATGAAGAGTCCACAGGGACAGCATACAGCCCTTCAAGGACACCTTGCAGACTGGATGGGTGGAACAGGTTTCCAGGGATTTGAAACTCAGAGGGAAAGGAGATGCTTATGAGCTGCTGCCAGAGCAGCTTGTGTTTGTCGCTTCCAAATTACTTGGTTTTACCTGTTTTCCTGATAAAAGTGTGTTTCCTTTGAGCCTTTGGGGATCAAAGATGCTGTTTCAGGGTTTTCTACATGACTGAGGTTAGCTGGCCTGTTTTTCCTGCAAAAGGTAAAATGTGTTGTTCTATTGCCTCAAAAGAGAGACGGCCTTGACGAAGAGGACCCATCATTAGACAAGTGACAGACACTTAATGGTGCCATTCTAACATTTGTTGTTGCATATTAGGGTAAAGGACAGGGAGGGAGATGGAAAGCTGACAGCTGGAAGTAAGACAAAAGGAAAAGTGACTTGAAAGAAGGAAGCTGCTGGGCTACTGATTAAAGTCTGAGGTGCTAAAGATCAGCGAGGAAATTGATAGAAGAGAAAAAAAAGAAACAAGGTCAAGAAAATGGAAAAGAACTATTTCTAATAATAGAAAAGGAAGGTAGAGGCTGGGGAGATGCCCAGTCACTAAGTCTTTGCCACACAAGCAAGAAGACTTGAGTCTGGATCTCCAGCACCCAGACCAAAAAGCAAAACAAAAACTGGGCGTGTTGTAATATGCCGGTAATCCCAGCACGGAAGAAGAGACAGGACAACCCGAGAGCTTGATGGTCAGCCAGTCTAGCTGAGTTCACGAGCTCCAGGTCTGGCGGGAGACTGTCTCACACAGTAGGATGGAGAGCAGTAGGGGAGACATGCAGCAGCATCCTCTGGCTTCCACACGCATGTACGCACACTAACGTGGACACGTGGACACACCACAGAGAAAGAAAGTGGGCAGGAAAGTAAGTCATGGCCACAGAGTTACAGAAGCTGCCCGGAGAAAACAGAAGACGTGGTGACATCCTCTCTAAGGAAGTGACAGTGTATGAGTAAGAGCAGTTAGTAAGATGAAGGATGTATTAATTTACCTGGAATTTATTAATGTTAGGACTTTTACTTGATAGTTTAAAGGACTCTAATCATCACACACTAAAAAGCAAAGTTCAGGGGTATCTGGTCCTTCTGTATCATCATCTCCTTCCTTAAATTAATTAATTGGCTTGTTTATTTGTGTGTATATGCACACGTGCATGCACACAGGTGCACTCAACTGTACATTGGATGTGTGGAGTTCATAACTCTACTTCAGGTAATTTTGTATATCATTCTCTACCATAATTGTCCTGGGAGACAGGGTCTCTCTCTGAAGCTGGAGCTTACCATTTCAGCTAGGCAGGCTAGACCCTGGCCCAGGGATCCACCTATGCCCTCTCCCCCAGCACCAGGATTACAGGGGCACACAGGCACACCTAGATTTTTATGTGGGTGTTAAGAACTCAGGCCTGTACACTTGTGTGCAGACAGCAGCTCAAGGAAAATAATTGCTAAGAAACCCGAAGACAATTCCTGGTAATGTTTCAACTGAAGTTATTTTGAATATACCAAGCACCATGGACATCAACAAGCTTCTTCATCAATAACACACAGAGGACCTCGAGAATCAAATGCTTCCCTCAGCAGAGCCTCTTTCCAAGCATCTTGGGTAACCCAGGGAGCTTTCATCTCCTGATGAATTACAAATCTTTTGAATTGGTGATGTTTTATTTGTACTGAAATGTGATTTTATTTGTATATTAATAAAATTGCCTTGGGGTCAGAGCAAGCCATAGCAGAAGCTGGGCGATGGTGGTGCACGCCTTTAATCCCAGCACTTGGGAGGCAGAACTAGGCAGGATCTCTGTGTGTTCAAGGACACAACCAGCATGGTGACACATGCCTTTAATCTCAATTCCAACCATAGAAGACCTGGAGGTCTGTACAGACAGGCAGTGATGAGGTCATGTGGTTGGGTTTACAACCAATGAGAAGGCAGAACAGAAAGTCTACAAAAAAGAGAAAAACATAGGAAGTAGGTCTCTTGCAGAGAGGAAAGACAGAGCAGCAGTGAAGGGTAAGGTTTTCAGCTCTCAGCTATTGCTCTGACCTCTTAGCTATTAACTCTGTATTTGGCTCTGTGTTTCTTATTTAACAAGATGGTTACATCTACAATAAGAGAGCCTAAGAAGAACATAAATGGAACAGGTAACATCTGTATTTTAAAGGCCGGATGTCACATGTGACTAGAATGACAGATCTTTCCAATCAGAATATTATACATTTCAAAAGTGTGATTTTAGAGCAAGAGACTGCATTATAATCTTCCATCATTTCCAATACCACAGAGATGGCTATGTGGCCGACTCATCCCTGTACACATAGGATGCATAGCAGGGAAGAGCTGTGAGAGACCCAGGACCAGGTCTTGGACTCAGGAAAGAATTAAACTAGAACTAAGAAACAGGCCTCACCCCAGCTTACACCCAACTCCAAGCAGTGAAGTACCAGGGATCAGTGATTTTTTTCCTTTGCAATATTAAAAAGAACCCAGGGCCTAGGCCATGCTAGGTCTTCAGTCTACCACTGAGCTATGGCCCAGCCTCTTTCCTTTCATTTCTCATTTTGAAACAGTCTCTGGCTGCCCTTCAGCTTTCTGTGTAGCCCAGCTTTGAACTTCTGTTCTCCCGACTCAGCCTCCCAAGCAGCTGGGATGACAAGGGTGGTCACTAAGCCCAACAACCCAACTGCAATGTTCAGATTCCTCAGGCTCCCAGTTTGCATAAATTGGTTCAACACTTAAATAAAGCAAATTCCTATGAGGAGTTCCATGACACATTCTCAATGAATGGTCCTGCAAATTTATAGCCCTGCCCCTTTCTACTCACGGTCAAGGAGAGGCCTAACAAGATAGGGCCTGACCATTTTAACTGCTGTCCTGGAGGGCAGAATGAGCATCTTGGGTGTCTTAATCAACATGGGCTGCTATGACCAACTGCCACAGACTGGATTCTTAAAAACAACATCGCCGAGAAGACGGCTCATTTGGTCAATTGCTGGCCTTGCAAGCACAAGGGCCTCAGTGCGAGCTCCAGAGACCGAGTTGAAAACACAAGCGTGTGGTGATGCACACTTGTAATTTCAGTGCGGGAAGGTGGAGACAGGCAGATCTCAGGGCTTGCTGGAAGCCAGCTTAGCTGAACTGATGTTCTCCAGGCCAGTGAGACCCTTTCTCAAAAGTCAAGGTGGACCCAGCCTAAGTACCAATGCTCAAGACTGATCTCTGGCTTCCATACGCATGTGCCCACTGAGGCACATGCAGCCCAGCCCCCATCTCTCTCTCTCTATCTGTCTCTCTGTCTCTGTCTCTCTCTCTCACACACACACAATCTTGGTAGTTACTTAAATCTGCTATGAAAATAAACTGATATATATATATATATATATATATATATATATATATATATATATATAAACATTTTACTTTTGTGAGTATATTTAACTATAATCAAGATAATCTGGTTATTTTATCCAAGTACAGATCACTAAGTCCCGTGAAAATGCAGTTCTAAAAGATCACAGATAGGTTTGGGATCGTGAAATGTAGCTTCACGTCCCTGAATGTCAGGACAGACAAACCCAGGAAGGGTAAAAAGACGGCACTAATGCCAGGTTAACCCACACTGTATCCTGGCTTTCAGCACAAAGGTCACACCCCTGGCTCACTCATCAGTATCTTATTCTATGTTTCACTTTAGCCTGGGGCACATGGCCAGGGTCAGCCATTGTGGCACCCTCTTGCAAGGTCTCCATAGCGTTAGTGGCACCTGTCAGATGTGGGGAGATGATCTCTGCAGTAACGTAAAGGGCAAAGCCTGTGCCCTGTACTTCAGCACCAATATTTAAAGTTAGTATAGTATTCTCCATTGAAAACACCTAGTTCAATTTCACACCAGAGGCACTACCAACACACACACCTTCCCATGCCTTGTCCCACAGTCTGTCTACATCTACACATCTTCGGAGGCGTGTGCTTCACTGTCAAAAGCACATCAAACTATCAAATAGGAACACCCGCACCCGGGTCTGGCCGACCTGACATTTAGAAGCAAAGCTGGCAAACAGTGCTCTATTTGCATTTTATTTAGCTTCATTTTATACCATCCCGTGCAGACTCCCGTGTGCTTTGAGGTATGTTAATATTTGCACAAAATAGAAATACAATCTTTCCTTTCCTCCCTGTGCCTGGTCTCTGGGCAAACACAGTCTATGAATACATGAGTAGCAGATGGGAAACGGCCTTTGTTATAGATGCGAGATCACCTCAGATGGCAGAAAATTTTATAAACATAATTCTAGGCTGATAGACATTTGCTGAATTTTGTTGCAAAGCTTTTGTAGTTCAATTTTGTTTGCAACATGAACACAAACAAAATCTACTACTCATAAAATTCTTAGCTTTATTTAAGTCTATTAACTATAAATTTATTTTAACCATTGATTCTTCTAAAATTGGTAAAGGAATCAGACCTTAGGTCTTGGCCCCAGGATCTGCTAATTGATCTCTGGAAGCATCTTGTGTAGATGTGGAAGCGACAAGTGCCCTCCGGCCTCACTGCTGAGGATAACGGTGTGCACACCCAGCTGTACGAGTGTTGTGATGGATGGTGTTAAATGCCAATTGGAAGAAATGCAGACTCATTTGGGAAGGGAGTGTAAATGAGGGATTATCTATACCAGATTGGCCTGTAGCTGTGTCTGTTAGCAATTTTCTTCTTTAACTTGATATGGGAGGATCTAGCCTACTGTGGGCAGCAGCATTTGTGGGTTTGGGTCAATAGATTGTGAGTACAAAAAGCAAGCTGAACACTAGGGCATGCACTCATTAACTCTGTCTGCTCTTAACTGGGTGGTGGTGGTGGTGCATGCCTTTAATCCCAGCACTAGAGAGGCAGAGCCAGGCAAGTCTCCATGAGTTCAAGGCCAGCCTGGTCTACAGAGAGAGAGATCCAGGACAGGCACCAAAGCTACACAGAGGGGAAAAAAGGGAAGGGGGAGGCATAGGATACCCTGGAGCTGGAGTTACAGGCAGTTGTGAGCCACCATGTGGGTGCTGGGAACAGAACCCAGGTCCTCTGCAAGCGCAGTGAGCATCCTTTTTATAAAAAGCATTCTAATATCTGATTAAGTAGCTCCCAGCACTGGCTGGAAAGCACTTCTCATACCATCAGCCCCAGGACCACACCCCCATTCAACCAGCTAACTCCAAAGGAGCAAATCTCAATGCAAAACCAGAAACAACACAAGTCCAGGATATCACGTCTGTCTCCTCTAAAAATAACTAATCCTATAATAATGGACCTAGTGAAATGACTTTGGAGAACATCGAGACAAAAGACTCAAAAGAATGGTTATAGCCATGTCCTAACAACCCCAAGAAGACAAAGGCAAAGCAGGTAATGACATATTAAATGTCACAAGTAGGGTGGGCTGGTAAGGGCCTCACCCACGATCTGAATCCAGGCACTTTGCCAGCACATTACAGGTCACTGTGACTAGACTTTTCTAATCTTTCCAAGCTTGTTTATGTCACCCACAAACAGGAGGGTGAACTGAATAAACTCTAAAGTTCTTTGCTAATTGAGTGGATAATTATTATGAATCTGTAGTTTTTGTGTTAAATAATGCTAATTCCTTTAAGTGCTATAGTTCAGTGTAGTGTGAAATCACAGGTGTGGCTCCCTGTCCTACTTCTCCTCCTTAGTATTTGGCTAAAATGGTAACATTTATATTTACACCAACTGTAGCTAAAATGGTAACATTTATATTTACACAGACTGTAGCGTTAGTGCGCCTACAAACTCAGCTAAGCTCCTTGGCTACTGAGGTCATGCCGCCTGCTGGTCTTTCCCAGCATCCTACAGCACCTCCTCTTTCACCTCCTTCATGTTAGGCTAAGAGTGAATTTACCGATGTTTTCCTTGTCCACCTCCCCTACTGTACAAAATGAGCAGAACATTTTCATTTCCAACTCCAGCAGTGAAAATTTCCCACCACCATGACATATAAGGGCATGCACTTAAAGACAATATATTTATTTAGTGGGTAAGAATGTCTTTTGACTAGAAAAAGAATTAACAATCATCTGTAGAGCTTTAAATAGCAAACATCTGTTTTCCTCATGTACTTCCCACACTGAACCTCCTGATTAGTTGTTTTCTGAGGGCTGTTTCTGAAAGACATAATGACGCAGTTTACGGATGAGCCGTAAATAAAAAGTAAAGTGAAGAAAAATGTTCACACTCTGGGTAAGGCCAGTTTAATCCAGATTTTCTAGCTTCCATCACATGGACAGGTCATAGTTCTTCCATAAATTCACAATGTATCAGCAATTGTATTAAATATTGCAAGCAAAGAACGATATAAGCAAGTAGTGCAGATCTAGGAAGAGTTAGAGCATCATGGGGTCGATGCCATCCACGATGCTATCAACGGGCTCTGCTTGACCAAGCCAGACATGGAAATGTTGGAAGTAATGAGGTGCAGCACCTCTGTGAGTGGGACACACATCAGACACACATCACAGGGTGAGTGTGCAGGGAGACGACTCTGCAGCTAAAGCGCTTGCCACACAAGCATCAAGACCCAAATTCAGGTCCCAAATGGCAGCCCACCTGTAATTCAAGCCTTAGAAGGAGGAGAGAGATGGGGACCAATGCCTTAAGCAAGCTGCCAACAAGACTATATGTACTGATGAGCTCTGGGTTTGATTGAATGACCTTGTCTCAATGAATAAGATGGGAGAGCAGTGTAGGATGATTCCAGACATCAATCCCAGGCCTCCACATGCACATGTACCCTATATGCATGTGTGCAGACCTACATACACATAAACTTGTATACACACACACACACACACACACACACACACACACACGCACACACACACACACTAGCTGATCTTATTCCTTATAGAGTTTGAGCCTTATGCACACCCACACCATGAAGTTACCTAGTTGGCATAACACAACTACAGGAGAGGCCTTGACTTCTGCAAGAGCAAGCCATCTTTCTGAGGAGCCATCTTTCCATATGAGGTAAAGGGGATCTCACCTGCCTCATGTTCCTCACAAACCTCACTATTGTTGATGTTTTACTATCTCTTGCTTGTCAGGGTTAATCCCGCCCATAGGCACACCTACCCACACCACCAGAATGTATTCTGAATTTCATGTCTCTCATCTGTTATCCTCACTACCACCGCTTTATCCAGGCAACCTTGTCCTTCACTCAGGTGGCTCTGAAAGCTTCCATTCATCTCCATGTTCCGGCTTTTAATCTCTTTAAAGCTGTCCTCCACTTAGCAGTCAGGATAGGATTGAAAAGCAGGCATTAGATGAACTCATGCAGTCTCCAGCACCTCAGTGGTTTTTCCAATGCACTAAGATAATGGGTTTAGCATGCAGAGCATCCTACCATGCCACACTCCCCATCCCATCTGCAGTTCTCATCTCCATAGAAAGCTTTTCTCTGACATCGACTATAGCTCCTGTTCCTTGCTCCCATTCTAGGCATCTCCATATCACCTCATTTACTTCCTTCTTGTGCTTACGTTAATTTAGACATTGTCAGCTCTGTGTTTCTCTCTTCCAGAAGAAGCAACTTTTATCCATTAGCCGCTTCTGTGTTACTGTGACAATAGCACCCGACACAACAGATTCATGGAGGGCATAGCAGAACAGCTCAGGTCACAGCAGTAGGGGCTTCCTTGTGTCATGGAGGGGACAGTGTAGCAGAGCAGCTCAGGTCATGGTAGCATGGACTTGTGGTGAGGTCACTCACATCACAGTGGACAAGAAAGTGGAGGAACTAGATTGTACCTAGATGCTGGGATGCAGCCTTTTCATGCCCTCTCCTAGTAACAGATATCTCCATTCATGCCCCACCTTCCAAAGGTCTCCCACAGCACTACCAATTGAGGAACAATATTTAAACCCTACTATCAGCCATCATGCTGCCTGTAGCATATGGAAGGACCCATATACATAGTAGATGCTCAATAAATATTTACTGAATGATAACCTGTGAAAACTAATATTTGGAACCAAAGCTACAGGAGACCCCGCTGAAAAGGGGTCCCTTTATCACTGTGCTCCAGATTCTCTTCTCACATTGAACTACAAACTCTTGTAAGTTGTCATGTGTCAATTCCTTCAGGAAGCGGGCAACTCAAGCTTGTGTTATCATCAACACATTTCGTTCTTATCCTAGAATACACTCCACACGATAGTGAGGATTAAAGAAAAGAAGCAGGATGAGGGGAGACACCAAACATGGGACACGTGGATAAAGACAGAGATCAGCCCCAAAGAGGCTGAAAATGACCTCAGACAGCTCTCACACTTCAGACAAAACTGTCACCGTGCCCCGGTGAAGCCTGTTTAGACCAGCAGGCCTAAGGTCCTTACTAAGAGCTTCTGCTTGAACACTACCCTAATCCCACACCATTGTCAGAAGCCTTTCAGATGCCTAAGTAGGGAATGAGCATTGGGGCTCTCAGAGGGCCTGAGTGACCATGGCACACAGTTGAGACCATGTCCTAATGAGAACCTTTGATGAAGTGTTCATGGCCATGACATGGAGTATTGTATTAGCCAAGTGTGCTGTGTCAAGGCAGGTCAGCTTTACAGGTCCTGGAGAAAAACCTGAGTTTCTTCATTTTACCTCTCCTTTTCATGTCAAGATAAAGTTGTTTGATCTGTGATTGGAACCTGGAAAAATGAAGTTTAAAACACTACAGTTGACACACAGCAATAAGTGCCTTCTCAGGATGTGGAGGCAGGTTGAGTTGAGTTTCACTTTACTTCAGAAGAGAAAACCTCTCTTGAAAGAAGATGCAGATGAATAAAATCTGGATATTCTGGGGACAAGGAAACATGGACAGTAATTTTCAAAAAAGGTATACAAATAGCCAGTGATGTATACAAATAATTAGGGAAATGCAATTTAAAGCCTTTCAAACCCATCAGATGGCTGTTAGAAAAAAGACAAAAAACGTAAAATGTTGAGGACGATGGGTAGGAAAAAAAGCCAGTGTCTTCTATTGATAAAAACATAAATTGATACAGACATTATGGAAGACTGAGTGGAAATGTCTTGGGAATTAAAAACAATGAGCATGTTATCCACAGATCCCAATTCCGACTATCCATCCACATTTGAAATCAATCTGTGGAAAAAATATCTGCATTGCCATTTTCACTGTGGCAATATTTACCAAAGCCAAGTTATGCAATCTAAGTGATGGTTAATAGATGAATGAACAGACAAATGAAATGTGATGTGTGCACACAGTGGAATATTAATCAGCCTTGCAAAGAAGAAAATTCAACTGTTTACTATAGCATGAGCAGATCAGAGAATATCATCCTAAGTAATATGAACCCAGCACAAAAAAAGACAAATACAGCATCTTCTTGTTTATATAGAGAGACTAAACAATCAAACTAACAGGTGCAGGATGTAGAACAGTGGGAACTGAGGTCAGGGGTGTTGGTAAAGAGGGGGACTTTGATCAAAGGGTGAACATTTCAGACAGGAACAATGTGTGAGTTCTTTTAGATCTCTTGCAGATTGATGCCAAAAACAAAATTGTTAAGAGTATATTTCAAATCTCATCACTACAAAAGTGTTAAACAGTTACACCGATGGATATGTTAACTAGCAATTATTTAGTTATTCTTCATTGTATTCATAATTCATAACAACTTTTTATATCCTAAAAATGAATGCAATTATAAATGTCAACTCATATTAATTTGAGAAAGAATCTTGGCATTTCTAACAGCAGCCACAGAATAACCCCTTCTTTACTAACAGAATGCCCCCCAAGGAGTGCTCTCTAACCAATAGTATATCTAGAGAAGTGAAAACCACTGTCCAAAACAACATACACAGCTAGCCCTCCTCACAACTATGGATTGAACAGGCCTATGTCCTCCAAGGGAAATTCCTACCTAACACAGGCTGCACAAGCAAGACAGCACATATTTACAGAAGGGAAAAAGCACTAACAACCAGTCTAGACCAAGTCTGTGAACTACATACAGCATGGCTGCAGGACCAAGTGTGGGGAGAGTGTGCTGGACCAGGGTCAGGACGGCTGGATCCTGCACAGGACTGGTAAACAACAAAGACTATGACTTCATGCCATGGCTTCCTCAAAACTTAGGAATGTGGAAAGTAGCCTTGTTAGATGTCAAGAAGTTAAGGCAGGATGATTACTGTGCATTTGAGACTAGCTTGGCCAGAAGGATTATATGGCCACTTCTAGGCCAGGCTGGGCTGGAGTGGAGGACATCACCTCAAAAGAGAGAAACCCACCAAAAGCAAACTAGCATAGAAAGAGCAACAGTGTCAGACAACATTGCCTTCTGAGTTAAACTGAGAACTTGATACTTGATTGAACACATGAGGATAACACTCACCACAGACACTGTAAGCCATAGGTGTAGCAAACTAAACTTAACCTTAAAAACCCTATCTGGTAGGTACCTACCATGTACCGAACTTCCTAATAGAAGTGAAGGGGATGTGTGAGGTCCCATTGCTCCACCACTCAGACACTGTCCAGGCTGCATTGTCCCATGGACACAGGATGCAGATGAAGATCCTACTGACCACAAGCTTCAAAAGCCTGGCATTCTGTAACTCCCCTGCTCTGACCTACACTCCTCAACTGGTCCTTGGATCATTAGTTTCTAGGGTTGTTTGCCTAGTCGAGGGCAACCAGAACAACAGGTCTGCTCAGCAATGGAATCTGTCAGTGTGAATGATGATGTGGGCACTTGATTTTACACATCAGTCTTTGTCAGCTTGTTAGTGGCAATCATCAACCCTAAGTGGCAACATTACAGGGTGCTGACACAACCTCAGAGTCTGTGTGGGGGCAAATGTGGCTTGGCTCAGCAGTAAGCTTATTTAAGAGTTAGACAAGAGGGAGGTGGGAAGGGTAGAGGGAAGGAGGGAGGTGGAGGAGAGAGGAGGAAGGGAGGGAGAGAGAGGAGTATATAAGGATATGTTCTGTCAGGATCGAAAGGAGATTTAAATGTCACACTAAGGCAGTGGGAACACTTGTTGAAATTTGGATGAGGAAGGTGACACCATCCAGACTTCACTCACACACCCCTCACAAGCAGATCTCAGAGAAGTTCATGGAGTAACCTGGGACCCAGCCACGGAAACACTAGTGATGTGAGGCATGTTACTACACATGCACAGGTTACAGGGGCAGCTGCTGATGACTTCACAGGTGATCTGAGAATATTACTTAGATAAGTTAAGTTGATTTTCAGTGGACTTTAATAACCTTCTGCAGATTTCCATATACTTAGAAAGTTTATTTAGTTAAGAAAAATACATAATGTTCAACAGCACTCCAAACATATATTTAGATTTTTTTCTACCTATCTGGTAGGTAGCTAACCATGACCAGGTTTCCCTAAGTCACCATCTCGATGTCCAAGCACACAAGTGTCTCTGCCTTTCCTACCAGCCCCAGCTTCCTGCCTCTGGGAGCACAGACAGTTATATGTACTCCTCAGACACAGTGGTGCCAGCCATGCCTCCACACACAGCATGAGTCAGAGCCAGGCATAAGCTCACCTGTCTATGGATCACAGCTCTCTTCTCCCCCAGGGCCACTGCTTTAGCCAAGTTCTAACAGTTTCTTATCTGGGTCATGGAAGTTACTTTCTAAAAGGCTCATTGTCTTTCCTAGCCCTCCATCATTTTAAATCCAGGATGACAGTTCATTCCATTATGGATGTCGTTTGAGAGAGATTTTTCCAGGGAACAAAACAGTCAAGGTCCTTGTTTCTCACAGAGTGATGGTCTAGACACACAGTAATGATGTAATCAAGAAATAAAGTTTTCAGTGGTGGTAAATATTATGAAGTGAATACAATTAATGTGTCAGAGAGTGGATGGAAAGTGGGATTGTCCTAAAGGGCTCTTGGGCAAATTGCTATTGGATTCAAATCCAGGTGACAAGGAATGACCCGTCTGTCTGCAGAAAAGCATTTCAGTAGAGAACTAAGGGAGTGAAATCACCAAGGGGAGCAGGACACAGGTGTGGAATGTTTCTAGCAGAAATGGGAGGAGGGCAAGGGAGGAGAAGAGGGAGGGGAGAAAGACAGGAAGAGGAAGGCCCAGTCCTGGCCTCACAGACAAGTGGAGAACAGCCAAGGGGCAGAAAGGAGATGCCTCGAGAGACTGAAGCTGCCTGGGCCTGTGATGTAAAGAAAGCCCAGGACAAGAGGGTTCTCTGGAACAGAGAGTGACCACATCTGCTGCTGCTGCTGCTGCAAGACTGTGTGACAGAGGCATTGCTCACCAAGCTAGAAGTCACCAGGGACACTCTCAAGATGAGTGTGAGGAAGTGTGGGCAGAGAAAGGAGAAATAGCAAAGACTTAAGAAGTATGCTTAACTATGCAGCTCTCTAGAATCAAAGTAATCTGGCATTTGGTGTGTGTGTGTGTGTGTGTGTGTGTGTGTGTGTGTGTGTGTGTGTGTACGTGTGTACATGTATTTATCAGTGTTCTCTCCACCTTAGTTTTTGAGACAGCTCCCTCACTGAATGTGAAACTCACCAAGTCAGTGAGACTGACTGGCCCTCAAGCCCCCGGGCTCCCGGTCTGTCTTTGCTCTGAGCGCTGGGATTATGGTGGTGAGCTGACATGCCAGCTCTCTGACTTGCATCCTGACTGCAATGCTTTCCCCCTGAACCACCTCTCTTGCCCAGCACTTGTCATTTCAAAGTTTAGCCCTTTCCTCTAGGACACAAGAGTTTTCACCATGTGGCTTTTGGCATCTCTATATTTTTATCTTCTCTCATTCCCCCTCTGCACCTCCACAAGTCCTTGCAATAACTACAACATAGACACTTCACACGCCTCACTCTCTGGGTCTCTGATGTTTCTTAGATGAAGTACAAACTCCTACACATCTTTCCCTGCCCTTCAAGAATCCCCACCTCAAGTTCCAATTCTCCTTGTCACATGATCCCTGTCTCCTAGGGGCTATCACTGCAGCTCACACTTCTAGGTGATATTCACCCCACCATGCTGCAGTCCAGTCCACTGAAGCATCCTGAACACAAACACTGAACAGGATAAACACCAACACAAGAGCCTCAGGTCATATCTAGGAGGCTTGTGATAGTTAATTGTAGCCGTCAACTTGTTTGGATTTAGATCACTTTGGGAACGAATCTCTAGGCACATCTGTAAGGGATTACGTTCATTACAGTACCGTGGTGAGGACACTCACCCATACATGGGCATTGTCGCTATGGCTGTGGCCCTAGACTTAGGAAAAAGTGGAAACCCAGATGAGCACAGGTGTTCACTGCTCTGCTTCCTAACTGGAGGCCAGGTTCCTGCCACCCTGACATCCTTTCCAGAAGGGACAGTAAACTGACAAAACCCTCCATCCCTTGGTTTCTATCATCAGGCTCTTACATATCTTACACGCTCAGCAATAGCACAAGGCACTAATGTGCCTATGCTCCCATGAGTAGCAAGGCAGCCGCTGTGGTGGCTTGGGCAGGGGACTGCCTATGTGAAAACCTACTTGATGGTTTAATCTTCCCTGTCAACAGGATCAGCTGAGAAGCACACTTTGGGAGTCGTCTGTGCGGCTTTCCCAGGAAGGTTGGGCTGAGGGTGGAAGACCCTGTCTCTGGTCCGTGGCACTTTCCAACAAGCGGTCCAGGTACAGAAAGGTTCAGCGAAGGGTCAGTGCCTGCCTACTTTCACTCACTGTCACATGAGTGCCCGTAGCCTCCCTGCCCTGTTAATGCTGCCGCCTCCATCTACCACCAGACTCCAGTCTCTTCTGCCTTCCCAGGTGGACGGCACACCATGACTCTCCAGGAAACTTCTAGCCCATTGGTGTCAGACTGGGACTGGTGAGGCACCCAGCTTTGCCAGCTAGGCTGCTACTGGGCTCCCATTCTCTCCACCATGCACACAGCCACTGTTAAAGTACCCTGTCACACATATAAGCCAATCTAAACCCCACTTTAAAATACAGATGCATTCTCTTGGTTCTTGGAGAACTGTCAATTTCATCAGTACAAAATAAAGCAACAAACTGTGATGTCATTAAATCTTTGATAGACTTGTTGGTGCTAACTTTCCAGCCTTCTCCCCAGCCCTGATACTCACATAACCCACCACTCACATACAGCACACCATATCCTGTCCATACACAGCCATCTCCAGGATATGTGTTCTCAAGCCTCTGTACTTAGAAACTGGCTGCCAACTCTTCTTGACATGTCAAGCACCAGCTGACAGGTGTCATCTACTCAGAAGCTTTCAAGAACCCCACTACTCATATTCCTGCAAACACTAAGTATGCACTCCTCTGCTTCCAGAGCCCCATCAATTCCACTAACTGCAGCGAGGAGTATCCACTGTGGAAAAGCCAAATGGATTCAAGATTGATAAATTCAGCCATGCTGACCGTGCAGTTATAATGTAAGTGGCCCCCCATAAGCTCATAGGGAGTATCACTATCAGGAGGTGTGGCCTTGTTGGAGGAACTGTATCACTGGTGGAGACAGGCTTTGAGGTCTCATATATGCCTAAGATACCAACCAATGTTGCAATTGACTTTATGTTGCCTGCAAGATGTAGGACACTCAGCTACTTCTCCATCACCATGTATGCTTGCCACCACCATGTCATACCATGATGATAAATGGACTAAACTTCTGAAAATGTAAGCGGACCAAATTAAATGTTTTTCTTTCATAAGGACTTCCATAGTCATGGTGTCTCTTCACAGCAATAGAAACCCAAACTAAGACATTGAGTTACCAGCCATTCAGGACAACTACTTATTTTCACCTCCTCCATTTTTTGTGTATTGTGATTTTACAAAAGACTTGTCAAAAGGCTCGCTATTACATTGTGACCTTCTTCCTATACAGGGATGAATTCTGCATTTTGGTATTTGAGTCCCTTTTACCGGGACAAGGAGCACACCCATTATTATAATAAGATGCAAACCTGAGACATGCATGAACCAGGGGAACAGCACTGTGATGAGGCTAATTTGAGAAGTTCTCTTAGTAACAGAATGCAGAATTCCTCAGAATTTGGTAAGGGTGAGTGTGCTCACCTCCTAGACCTGAACAAGGTCAACATGCTCATCTCCTAGGGCTGAGCTAGGGTTTTTTCTCTGAGCCTGGACTTTTAGAGCTTAGTCAGAGGACTGAGAGATGCTCAGTGATTAAGAGCACTAGTTGGAGTTGCAGAGGACCAAAGCTCAGTTCCCGGCTCCCCATGGTGAGTCACAACTGGCTGTAATTCTATTTGCATGGGATCCAACATCCACTTCTGGTCCCTGTGGGCACTGCAGATGACACACATAAATATATGCAGGCACAGCACTCATGCATGTAGAATAAAAATAAGCAAACCTGAATTAAACTAAAAGACCTGAATCACAGAGGCACAGACTTGGGATTGGAGAATACACAGTTTTCAGTCTGAATGAATGTCCCTTCACCATCCCTCACACAGTTCTTACCCTCTGCTTGCCCCCTTCTGATAGTAACTTACCAACCCTTTCACTACAGCAGGCAAATAAGCACACCTTACTATTGTAGATAGTCTGCCTTGTGCAACAATATTACCAGCATTGCAAGCCCATCTGACGCGCATGGTGCTACACATGAGAATC